>NW_023270320.1:1252128-1455550 GCF_011800145.1 Mirounga leonina
GAAAGAAAGAAAGAAAGAAAGAAAGAAAGAAAGAACGAACGAACAAGTGAGCATGTGAAGAAAAGGGAACCCTTGTGCACTGTTGGTGGGAATGTAAATTAGTACAGCCACTATGGAAAACAGTACAGAGGTTCCTCAAAGTATTAAAAATAGAACTACCACATGATCCAGCAATTCTATTTGTGGCTATTTATCTGAAAAAAGAAAAACAAAAACTACTAACTCAAAAAGATATATGAACTCCCATGTTCACTATAGCAATGTTCGTAATAGCCAAGATATGGAAACAACCTAAGTATTCATCAATAGATGAATGGATGAAAACATTCTGATATATAAACATAAAACAAAAAAACAAAAACCAAGCTCACAGTGACTGAGAAGAAATTGGTAGCTGCCAGAGGTGGAGGGAGGGGGTGAGAGTAATAGATGAAAGGGGTCAAAAGGCAAAAAGGAAAAAGAAAGAAAATATCTTCATGACCTTGGGATAGGGAAGGATACCTTAAACAAAGTACAAAAAGCACAAGCCCTGAAGGAAATGATTCATAAATTTGACTATACTAAAATTTTAATTTTCTATTTATCAAGAAACACCATAGGAGAGTTAGACAAGCCACAAAGTAAGAGAAGAGATTAGCTATTATGTATAACTACAGAAGACTAGATCCAGAATGTATAAGAAAGTCAGCAAACAATTCAAAGGTGGTAGACAACACAGCACAAAAATGGTCCACTTCATAAAAGAGGAAATCCATATGGCCATAAATATATGAAAAATGACCAACCTAACAGTAAACAGAGAAAAGCCAAGTAAAACCACAAAGAAATAAGAACACACACCCTTGTTTAGGAAAAAAAAAAAAGGTATGACAATATTAAGGGTTGACAAGGACATATGAAAATTCTTGAACACAATGGAGGTAAAGAGAAGCATATTCCATGAGCCAGCATGTCCCCTTCTTAGGCTGAATGAGAAAGTCATGCTAGCATGCACTGGGATGCAGGCATAAGAATGTTCACACCTGCATCTTTGTAGTCCCCAAACTGTTAACAACCTTAAGAAGTGGATAAACACAACGTCCTATCACCATTCGATGAAATACTATATGGCAGCAGAATTTAACAAACTATAGCGAGACACAACAAAATAAATACATCTTGGAAACCTAAAGTGGAACAAAGAAGCAAGACACAAAAGAAGATGTACAGTCTGACTCCATTTACATAGGATTTGAAACCAAGCAAAACCAAATGATAATATGTAGAGAGGTGAGATTGTTTTTTAAAGCAAGAAAATTCTAAGAACGAGAAGAGTGGTTACCTGTGGGAAGAGGAAGAGATGTGATCCAGAAGCGACCACGGAGGCTTCAGGTAGGCTGGCAATCCACAGATGCCGCTTTTCTTTTTTTTTTTAAAGATTTTATTTATTTGACAGAGAGAGACACAGTGAGAGAGGGAACACAAGCAGGGGGAGTGGGAGAGGGAGAAGCAGGCTTCCCGCCGAGCAGGGAGCCCGATGTGGGGCTCGATCCCAGGACTCTGGGATCATGACCTGAGCCGAAGGCAGACGCTTAATGACTGAGCCACCCAGGCGCCCCCAGATGTCGCTTTTCTAATTATTCATTAACCTATACTACTGGGGCCCATGGACTTTTTTTGCACATCTGTTGTATTTTATAATAAAAATGACTGAAAATAAATACATAAATTTCAGAGCTTGGTTTGGGGATATAGTGGATAAATGTTTCATTATCATCAACAAGCACAGTAAGACTGGAGAATGAGAAGAATCAGACTGAAGATAAGAGTGGAAGAGAATACTCTATTAGTCCCTCTTCTTAGCCCCACTCGGCTCCCTCCACTGTATCACAAAGCCCGTGAAAGAATCCAGGCCAAGTGCTGCTGAAGTTCACGTCACTCCACTGTGCTGGGGTCCAACAATCCGGATATATGTGCAAGCCTCCTCTTCCTTTACAACGGCAAACAGAAGAGCTGGGGAGGGGGCAGGGAGCACAAACAAGAAGGACTCGACCCCATTTGCCTTGTTAGTAGAAACTATCACAAGGTCATGAGCAAAAAGAGCACACTGTGGAGCTACTTCTGCTTTCAGTGAGCCAACAGGGTGAGGAAGGCCCATGCAGGCACCAGATGACTGCAGGGAGAAGAGAAACCAGCAGGGGCCAAGGGGGCAGGGAAGTGAAGGAGGGCCTGAGCCCAGTGGGGTGGGGAGGGGTTGCTACTCCAGCACGAGGCCCCCTAATTTCCACACTTCTCACTCCTGATCCCTATAGAGTATCTTCACCCTCCCTTCATCCTCCTCCAAGGCCTCTGCCCTCCGGAGCCCCTCTTGCCCCTCTTGCTGGAGCTCACCCCAGGCCTGTGCTGAGGTCTCGCGCGACAAACCAGAGCTGTCAGGGAGGAGCGTGGCTGCGACCACTCCCTGAGCACTGCGGTCCTCCCACAGCCCAATCCCACACTGGGACCCCAGTGGAGCTCGGCCTCTAACATGGTTCATTCAATCTGCAACTTTGAAAAGGCCATTCATGGTCATCTGAATGAAGTATGTTCTCTAATTAGGTTGCCTTGCTCATTTCATACAAATTATTTAGGCTCACACACACACACACACAAAATATTTTGAATTGCACTTTTCCACAGAATAGTAATGACCGAGAAGCACAAGAAACGAAATCATTTGCAGCATATGGAGGCAACTGGCAAGTCATAGAAGGCCTGGATCATCTCTGCTCTGGCTCTCCAAAAGCCCAGCCTCGCCATGCACCCTCCCAGGTGTCCAGGCCAGTCATCACCAGGCTCTCCCTTAAATCTACCTGCTCTCTGCCATTTCCACAGCCACTGCCCTACTTCAGACCCTCATTTGTGGCCTCTACTGTGACCTAGCATGGCAGCCTCCTGTGCCCTCCCTACCCCTCCACTCGTTCCTTTAATCCAAGCTTCAGGGTCCCTGGACCAAGCCTCCTAACCACACAAGTCGGCCCAGACCCCTCCACACCTCACACATATTCACTGACTTTCAGTGGCTCCTAGAGACTTGAGCCATCCTGCCCAACACTCAAAGGTCCCCAACCTACCTTCTCAGCCTCTTCCCCAGCCACACTGCTCCCCATACCCAGGACTCCTACCACACTGTCCTCCCCACCCTCCCACCTGGGCTGCACACCACGGCCACTTCTGAAGCCTGGAGGTGTGTCTCGGAAGCTCTACTCACCCTATACCTGCTCCTTCCAATGATTCTGCTTCTGCTGACAACTTCCCGTCCTGATGTGACCCTTCTGTGTTCGGCACACCTACAAGCCTACACTTAAACTTCACTTGAAGCATTTATTTCACTTAGCACTTCTACTGCCAAACTCTTAATTTTCCTCCCCAAGCTTGAGCTTCCCCATCTCAGTATATGGAGCTACCATCCACCTGGTTGCTCAGACCAAAACGCTAGGAATCCTGTGTGATGCTTGCTTTCTCTCCTGGCCTTACGCAATCCCTCCACAGCCCTGTCAGCACCATCTCCAGAATGTGGCCCAGCTGAGCCCTAGGGTCAGGCCACAGCCTCCTGAGGACCCCCTTTCTTTTGTGCCCTGCTTTTCTAACCCCTTTGCCACAAAAGAAGCAGTGAGACTTTTAAAAACATAAAAGCCAAGCATATCATTCCCTTTGTTAAAGGACTCCACTGATATTCCATTGATTTTAAGATAAAATTCCCTACCTTTTCAAAAGCCTGAAGTACCATGTTGGCTGCATAATAGATTACAATTCCCTTGGGAACAAAATAAAACAAAACAACAGCAACAAAAGAGACACCAATTTGATTTGGCTGGAGTGAGATCCAGGTAAGTTTTTAAGTTCCTACAGACATTTCAAACATGAACCCTGGGGCTAAGACCACATAACTAGGTGACTGACCCTAACTCCTTCCAACCTCATCTCCCTCCCATAGACCCCTCACCCACTGTGGTTTGTTTTTTTGCTCCTCAAAGATATTGAACCCATTCTTTCCTGGGGGCCTTTGCAAGAGGTGTTTCTACTGCCCTGTGTTTCTGCACCCTATCTAGCCCACCCCATAAATCTCACTCCTTCATCACCTATCCGAATTCATCTTAAATATCCATTTCTTAAAGAAGCCTTCTCGGATCACCCAATCAAGAGAAACCACTGGTCTTTACGTAGCATATCTTATTTTAATTCTCTGCTTGGCACTCATATTCTCCAACATCTCTCTTGTTTATTGTCTGTTCTCCCCACTAGAACATAAACTCCATGGAAGTAAAATCCTTATCTGTGTTGTTCATCACAGATTCCCAAGCTCCTAGAACAGTGCCTGGCACACAGCAGACATTCAGTAAATATTTGTGGAATAAATGAGTGATAAGCAAGGGAACATATCAGGTCACCTCCATCCATCATGCTGAGCTGTGCTTTGCACGCAGAAGGACCTCAATGAATCCATTCCATTTCAGGAACTAAAAATAACCATTACATTACAAATGTGGCTCAACTTGAAAGGTTATGGTCATCCTTACTATAAATATACTTTCCCTATCCTATACATAGAGGATAAATTAAAGTTGCTCTAAAGACTAAAATCCAACTTTAAGAACAGTTCTAAAATTCATAAACATCATATAACAAGATGACCGGTCTATCTGACTCTCAGAATGACTAAATTTAAAATAAAGCATCCTTTCACCCTCCTCTGATATAAACTGTCACCTGTCTAGGTAATGTAGCATGACTGCTTACTTGCTAGACTATGACTACTACATTCTTCGACATCATGTCAAATTTTTAAATTCAATCTTTTAACCTATATTTATGACATTCATTCATATAAATAGGTTGTTAGAGATATCTTTTAAACTCAAGGTTCTCTAATAATCAGTTTCAGTGAAAATAAACAGGAAGTCCAAAAGATACTAAAATATTTCCTCTAGCTCCACTTTTTGGATACTAAAAGCAGAGGCACCTCTATTCATACATTAAAGAAATATAAGGCTGATCTAGTCTTTCTTTAAGTGCCCATTTCTAGTTATAGGGAGAAAATAATCATTATCAAAAAAAATAATCATTCTGCTTTTTAATGAGATGAATGACAATCTCCAAAAAGATGCGTCCACATCCTAACCCCTTGGACCTGTGAACACTACTTTATATGCCCAAAGAGTGAATATTACCTTCTGTGGCAAAAGATGTGAAGTTAATGATCTCCCAAGGAAAAGCTTATCCTGGATTATCTGGGTGGGCCCTAAATGCAATCCCATGTATCCTTCAAGAGAGAGGCAGAGTAAATGCTGACACAGAAGAGGAGAAGGCAATGTGATGAAGGAGGCAGAGACTGGAGTGATGTGGGCAAAAGCCAATGAATGCCTGGAACTTCCAGAAGCTACAAGAGGCAAGAAATGGATTCTGCCTGGAGCCTTCTCTAGGATTCTCCTTCAAAGGGAGCACAGCCCTGCTGACACCTTGATTTTAGACTTCTGGCCTCCAGAACTGTGAAAGAATAAATTTCTACAGTTTTTTAAGTCTTCTGGTCTGTGGTCATTTGTTACAACAGCCACAGGAAACTAATATATGCTTTACTGATAATTAGTATCTGCTAGACATTATGAGAGCATGGCACGAGAAATTTAACCTCTATCAAAAACAAGTTTTTGTTTCAAGGTAAATACATTTCTTTAACATTTACATTTTAAATAAATATAATTGAAATATACTCAATTTCCCTTTTGCAAGACAGATCTACATCACAGTTCTCCATTCTCATTAGGATTTAAAGCTACTCAACACGGTGTTTCCATAAGGCAGTTTCCCATCTGAAAAGGTAAGATGAAAATTCTTACAGGGATTCTTGTAGGGATAATGCGGGAAAGGATGATAATGGACTACCATTCAAAGATCTATAGTCTTAGAGCAAAAATAGCCCTTTGAAGGCAACCTTCCTTCTAAGAAAGGGAACACAAAGGATTGCAAGGGTGAGGCCCTTGGCATGAGAGCCGGTCAGACCTCAGGCATCTCCATTCTGGCTCAGAGCCCTTTGCACAGCAATGCGCTGCCCACAGAAGGGCGAGAACGATATTTTCAATTCACCCATACTCTGTTCTTCTTCAAGGAACAGGGGTGAGTTCTCTCTGATGACATGCAAACATTTGGTCACCTTTAAGGCTAATGTGAAATATGGGGTTGGACTACAGATTGTTGCAACTGAAAAGTCTCCAGCCTCAGCTTGATGTAGGAAAAAAATTACAAACAAAAACCCAAAGTATACTGTGATGATAAGGAGCCAGTCCTTCTTTGCTCAGAACCAGATTTCCACCAGCACAAAAAGAAAGCCTTAGGGAACTGTAAATAAACATCAATTCTTCCAGCATCAATCAGTCAAGACAAGGAGCGGAAGATCTGTGTGTAATCCATCCCAGGTAATATCAAACAATCTAAAAGATCATGCCTTAATGAGCATGGGTCAGTACTGCCATCTTCCCATTAAAAAGACAGTGTGACAGACAGAGAAAGTGTGTGATAAAATTCATCATCAATCAGGATAAAAACTTTTAACAACCGGAATAGGAGGCAACTTCCTTAATCTTGGTATTTATAAAATCCCTACCCCAGGCATCATACTTTCTAGTGAAATGTTAGAAGTTTTCCCTTTGGAATCAGGAATAAGGTAAGGATGCCCATGACCACTTCCTTTAACACTGTACTCAAGATCCAAGCCTATCCAGGAGAACCAAAAAAAAAAAAAAAAGGAAAAATTATAAGGAATGGCAAAGAAGAAATAAAATTGTCATTATTTACTGATATGTGATTATATCTGTAAAAGGCCTGAAGAAAACACAGATAAAATTTTAAAATAAATAGGAAGGTTTAACAAGGTTGCTAGATACAAATTCAATATGGAAAAATCAACTGTATTTCAACATACCAACACAAACAGAAAATGAAATATTAAAAAAAGATACCACTGACTATATTATCTAAAATACAAAAGTATCTAGAAATGGATTTAACAAAAGATGTGCAAAACCAGTAACAAGGAAAATTACACAACAAGACTGAGTTTTCTAAAATAACTCAGGTGTATAGATAGGTTTTAGTCTCAACAAATGAAAGAAAAATAAACTGAATATAATTATCACCTTATCTTCTCATCCAAACAGTGCTTTTGGGGTTTTTTGGGGAGGGTGGTTTTTTTGTTTTTGTTTTTTTGAGAGAGAAGGAGAGCATGCACATGAGCAGAGTTGGGGGCAGGGAGGACAGAGGGAGAGAGAGAATCTTAAGCAGGCTCTGTGGGGCTCGACCTCACGACTCTGAGATCATGACCTGAGCCAAAATCAAGAGTATGACACTTAACTGACTAAGCCACCCAGGCACCCACAAAAAATGCTTTTTGAAATCTAGTGCTATCTTGATATGTCATATAAGAATTCTGATCGGAGAGGTGCAATGTAGGTTCTGGTGGCAGACTGGAATTCTTGTCATTATCCCATGTCTTAACCAAACACTGATGAGACATTTGAATTTCCACACTAAGTACTATAATAACTGTGAAAAACAAAAACATTAAGTCCTTTAATGTTATAATGAGTGCATAAAAAAGTTGTTAGAACATAAAATCTAAAGTGGCATTTCATGGATATTTATAAAACTTCAACACATCTGAGATTTTACTCAGCCAATCCATTTAGAATAAGTGGTCCAAACCAATGGATATATACCAGGGTCAATTCATCCTTGCATGGGAATTATTTAGAATTTCTGCCTTCTTTTTTAGTCATTCCCTGTTAGAGCTATCTTTAAATGTAGATGGAATGGACAGCTTCCCTTAATGTGAAATTTCTAAAGTACACGTCTCAAAATTTTCCATTAGCCTGAAAACATCAAAAGCCCAAGTATCAGTGGTTAACTCCTTTGAGCTAAGACACTATGTCACCTGGAATCCATTTTCAAAAGGAAAACACTTCTTAGAGGAGATAACATAAAGGAGCCACCATCCAATTTTAACACCAAACTTAACTTACCTGACTCACAAGCAAGATTTGGGGAAATCAGTTCTTTTTTTTTTTTTTTTAAGATTTTATTTATTTGAGAGAGAGAGAATGAGAGAGAAAGAACGCATGAGAGGGGATAGGGTCAGAGGGCGAAGCAGACTCCCTACCAAGCAGGGAGCCCGATGCGGGACTCGATCCAGGGACTCCAGGATCATGACCTGAGCTGAAGGCAGTCGCTTAACCAACTGAGCCACCCAGGCGCCCTGGGGGAATCAGTTCTGACAACACAGAGGAGGAAGGCACAGTACTTTGAGGGAGACAGATCCAGAGTACATAATGCTACCATTAGCCAGATGGGTTGGCCAGTGAGGTATCCTGGAAAGTACAAAGCTAATGACATTGCAGTGCTACAGGAAAAGTGAAAAGACACTAGAAAAAGCAAATTCATCTGAAAATATAGCTGAGGACACAGTTCTGCTATCAAGACTTGTTGAAGAAACTACTGATGATGGCACTTTATCATACTCTGACTTACACTGCTGATGGCCTGTTCTCCATAGCACCCTAGGGGGATATGGTAAACCCATAAAAGCAGGGGTTATGTTTAATTCTCTTACAGACCCCACAGCACAATAAAGCACTATGAACCCAGTAGGCACTCAGTAATATCACTGGGTGAATTAAAAATTCATTTAAAGACAAGTAACTGAGTTCTGGGAGATACAATCATTTTTAAGGGAGAGCTAGCATTTTTTTTTTTTAAGTGGGTTGCTGACAATACCAAGTGTTGGCAAAGATGTGAAGCAACTGGAACTGGCATACATTGCTGGTGGGAGTCTAAATTGACACAACCAACTTGGAAAACTGTTGATGAGCGTATTCTAAAGATAAACATAGGCCTACTCTATGGCCCAATAATTCAAGAACAGATATCCACCAGAAAACACATACAAGGATATTTATTCATAGAGAAGCTTTGTTCGTAATAGCCAAAAATTAGAAAACACAAATTGTCCATCAACAGCAGAATCGATAAACTGTGGTATAGTCATACAAGAGAATATTATACAACAACAAAGAACAAACCACCGCTATACACAGCAACATATAATCAATCTCCCAGACACAACATCTTATAATGCCATTTATGTGAAGTTCAAAACCAGGCAAAACTAATCCAAGATGCTGGATTAGATTAGAGGTCAGACTAGTGGTTATTTTGTGGGGAGAGTATTGACTGTGAATGAGGGGTAGATAGGGAGACTTTTGGGGGGCTAGATATGTCTAAATCTTGATCTGGGTAGTGATTACATGGATATTTTCATATATAAAACTTCACTGAGCTCTACACGTAAGATTTGTGTACTTTGTATAATGCATTTATATAAATTATACCTTATTAAAAAGGTAAACAAGAAAAAAAAGTTGGCTGTTTTTCAATGTTGAATATTTGTTTTAATCATTTTAATTAAGGGAAGCCAATTTTCTCTAAGGGGATCATTGCTGTTGGCTATAATTTGAATGTTTGAACACTTGAAGAGATACCGGCCAATCAAATAAGTACTAGCACTTATCTCCCCTACACAGATAAATAAGCTGTTCTGTCTCAACAGTCTGTTCCTCATTAACATCTAAAAGGAGCCCTAATCAAAATCTAGACATAAACAGAGAGCAAGAGGTAATGAGGACAGGCACAGAAATGAGTAGTACTTCCAACTTCATGGCAGGGTTTAAGGCAGTAGCTCACACTATCCCTGGGGGTTCCAATAATTTAGTAAGACCAGTACAGAGATGTCTCTGAATCTAGAAGCTCTACATTTGATATGCATAAGACCGTCATCTGCTAAACCCCGTCTTATATAAGCCAGGCCCTAGTGAAAGATCTGTTATTCGGGGAGTCATGGAAGTCTAGTGCGAGAAGCACTTGAGAATTATTACTGACGTAAGTCTGGTGTCTGTCTACACGGCGCAAGTACAAAAGGCTACTGAGAGCAATCAGAAATCATAACCAGGGGAAGTCATTGTCAGCTGCCATCTCTCTTCACAGACTCCTGTGGCTAATATGACATTTGCACTACTACAAGGACTGAACACTTAGGCATGTTCTCATTTTGTAGAAGTAGCTGGGTTTCTCACCAAACTGTGCTTCTGACTGTTGATTAACCCCTCTCTTTCCCAGATAGAAAATATTTCCAATGTTCCAGTAAATTTTAATACTGACCCTGTGAGTAAAATTCAATATATACGCAAAAAATAATAATAAACATATTTTAAGTTAATGATTAAAACAGGAAGAAGGTGTTTTTTTTAAGTACCTCCAGATGAAAATTACCACTATTTGAAAAAATCCTATCGAAAAGCCACAGAGAAAGGCATTACCTTCAGCTTTCACAGCCAAAGCCCATGGAAAATGGCTTCAACTGTTTTAGCCACTGACTTTTTAGAGAGCTTTAAAGCAAACCTACAGTCCATCAGCAAAATAGGAATAGAAACCTTTGCTCTTTTTGCTACCAGACAATGGCGGCCTGAAAAGCTAATTTATGAGATACCTGAATATCTTGGATGAAAATATTGTAAGTTTTCTGTGGGACCTGGATAAATTGGATTCATTTCAAAATATTTAAATTAAAACTGCCTGCCTCATTTTCACCAACAAACAAGTCATTACATTATTTTTTCCCTTTAGTCGACTTCCCTCATGAATGGGAACACAGTTATCATATGTCACACTGTAATTTCGTATTTTAAATGGCTAGTTAAAATCATCTACCATCAAGTGTTTTCTTCAAACTGAAATAGTAAAATCTACCTGTCAACTGGAAAAACAGCAGCAACAACAAAAATATAAATACTTCCCCTTAAAATAATAATATTTTCACATGTTTTTTTTGTTTTTGTTTTTTTTGTTTTTTTTTTTAATTCATGAGAGACAGAGCGAGAGAGAAAGGCAGAGGGAGAAGCAGGCTCCCAAGGAGCAGGGAGCCCGATGCGGGACTCGATCCCAGGACCCTGAGATCATGACCTGAGCCGAAGGCAGACGCCCAACCATCTGAGCCACCCAGGCGCCCAATATTTTCACATGTTTTTTTAGAGCTCCATCTCCCCACCGTCATTGAATTGTAGAGCTGCTTCCCAGAAGACCTAAATGTTTACCTATCTATAAAATTTTATCTTCCCTGATGAAAGAGATAAAAACTTTAAAATTCATGCCATTAATTTTCTCCTTTCTTGTCATTCTTCATAGATATGATGCAGTGAAAGAAGAATAGCATTTTAGGCTTACCACTGATTCTAAGAGAAAAATCACAGTAATTTTCAGAACAGGTTAACACAGGAAGTCAAGAAAGAAAAAGGAAAAAAAAAAGGAAAAATGATTCAAAAGTCCCTTCTGGGAGATAGCCTTACTGATGATTAAGGCCCAAACATCAAAAGGACAAAGGCTTCTTTGGCCAGGAAAAGAATCACTTATGTGTACATATTACTCACAAAGAACAAGTTTTAATTCAGCAAATACATTATTTCAACAGGTAATATTAATTGTATTTATCCAACTACAAATAAATAATTTTACCCTTTGGGTGGATAATCTCAAGTTGCCAAAGCTGCAAGGCACACTTCCTAAGCAAAGGAAGGAAACTGGGTAGCAAATGCTAAAAACGACATTTCATAAGGACCCTTAAATGTTTACACAACCTAACGTTTTATTATTTGAGGTCACTTATGACAATTCCACACTAGAGTTTTTCATGGACATGCATAAATGACAAATGACACTATGTTTCATTCTATCCAGGTTAAGATAAGCAACTTGAAATGAGATAAAGCTGAGTACTTTCTCTAGAAAACTGCCATGGTCCTAAAAATCATATTTAGAAAGCAAGAAGACAATTCAAGGGATTTAAAGTCAAAATTGCACGTGTTACAGCTTGCGGAAATGATACTAAATGAGAAATACATAGAGGACAGAGGATGAAATGAACAAAAAGCAGGTTTGCACCTCCCACCAGCAGATCATTGAACAGGATACACTCTTATGGTGGCAGTGTTCTGAGGTTTTACTTTGATTTCGAGACATGAAAAAGATGAAGTCAGCTTGGCCCATCCTCTTTTCACCTAGCCGGACCCAGTAAATTAGCCCTTACCCACTCCTTCATTCAAACGTTGACTGCCTGAGCAACTAGTACATTGAACAAGCACAACTATAGAATGGGATCACAAGAAAACTCCCTCTGCCCCTTTAAAATCCATCAGTGGGAGGTGGACTTCCCTTGCTCCAGATGAAAATCTGGGCAAGTGCCAGATCCTCTCTGTTCACTCTTAGGTCACTGAGAGTTACTTCAAGTCATAAAACAATCTTAATTCAGAGATGAGACTTCCCAATCCCTTTTTTTTTTTTTAAAGAAGTGGGGAGGGGCAAAGGGCAAGGAAGAGAGAGAATCTTAAGGAGGCTCCACGGCCAGCGTGCAGCCTGAGGCAGGGCTCAATCTCACAGCCCTAAGGTCATGACCTGAGCTGAAATCAAGAGTCAGGTGCTCAACCAACTGAGCCATCCAGGTGCCCCGTTCCCAATCCCTTTTAATAATCAATACTCCATGGTTGAGCGTCTGCCCTCGGCTCAGGTCATGATCCCAGGTCCCTAGGATCGAGGCTCGCATCAGGCTCCCTGCTCAGCGGGGAGCCTGCTTCTCCCTCTGCCTGCCCACTCCCCCTGCTTGTGCTCTCTCTGTCAAAATAAATAAAATCTTTAAAAAAATAATAGTAATAATCAATACTCCAAATCTGATTTAGATTCTATCCCCATTTTCAGGGCTAGGCTGGTTTTGGACCTGTAGTCTTGAGGAGGGGGGTGGATCAGGCTTTCCTCTTTACAGCTGCTGATCCCCTCAGGTGCTGGGATATAAGATGGAAGAAGAAAAAGGAATAAGAAAGTTAGTACTAAACTGGTTCCATCAGAAGTTGGCATCCATTCCTGAGCCTGGCAGATATCTAAAGCTCATTCTTCCTGTATGGGCTGCTTATTGGGTTCTTGGGAGATTCTCATTGCTGGAAACCTCTCTCCCTTGACCTGGGCGAACTTGTCTCAGTGCCATCGATCTCCGAAACCCCATAGGATCTGGCATCTGTTTCCAGCCTCTTGCTCCCAGAGGCCCTCTGCATGGCCCAATTTACCCGACAGAATCCAAGAAGACACGCTGTTCTCTCATGTGTGGCTTACCTCTGGTGCACAAATAATAACCATTTCACCTCTCTTGCTCAACAAACGAAGGCAGAGTGCAGGGCAAAGCCCACAGCCGCCAGCCAGCCCTCCTCAGGCCACCTGAGGTTCAGGGCCCCACCCTGGTGCCCTCCAGCTGCCCAGCCCAGGGAGGGTAAGACAGGCAGCTATGTCCAAAATCCTCTCTCCTCTCCTTAGTTTGACCCGTTTGGAGTTGTGCGGCTGGTTTTCAAAACTGCCTTGTCTGCCAACTCATGTGTCTATTGAATTTGGATCCCTAGTGGAAAAGGCAATTTTCAAATTCCATCACAACTCGCCTCTATAATTGGAGTGGCCAAAGATGCTCAACTGATTGAGAAATAAACACAGTGGTTTTCTTTTTTCCAGCAACGGCCACCACCAACTGTGCACTGTGTACCGTTTCTCCCCCTGGGAAGTGAGTGACTTTTATTCTCAGTCCATCCCAAAACATTTGATCACTTTGGATTATTAAAGTAGTGCAGCCTATACAGCACTGCCTATGAAGTATTCTTGTCTAAAAAATCATTCGTCTGAATCTCATCTACCTACTGGCCTACAGATAATACCAGGGATAGAGAAACAAGCTACTTGTCACCACTAGGAAGGAGTAAGTCAGGAGGGTGAAACTTCCTATGGGACAAATGAACCTGCTTCTCCAACAAATTAATGTTGTGAGGTGGGGGGAAGTGAAATAGGGGAACATAATAAAAGAGACTCACAAAACACCAAATGCCCAAATGCAAAACACAGGCCTTTGTTTATACACAAATTTGAAAAACAACTGTGAAAAGATACCTCTGAAACAACTGGGGAAATTTAAATGTGGACTGGATGCTGTACGACAGTAAGGAATTCATATTAATTCTGTTAGAAACTAATACCGGCATAACAGCTTTGCAGGGGGGAAACACGTCTTTATCTGTTAGCCTTACACCCAAAAGTATTTGCATGTAAAACGACACAATGGCTAGGATTTCCTTTAAAACAGTCTGACAAAAAAATGTTTTTAATAAAATAAAAGTCAGGCAAGGATGAGTGAAATAAGACTAGCAAAATGTTGATACTCCGCTGAGGTTTGGTGAACTCTTGAGAGTTCATTACATTCTACTTTTGCATATATTTGAAGATTTTTCATAATAAAAAGATCTAAGTCCATGCAACATTTCAATCTCATCCATTCTGGGACCCCCTCCTCCCTGCAGAGCCCGCCAAGCTGCTGGTTCCAATGGCTCTGAAAGAAAAAGCTGGATGGGCAGAGAAAGGAAGGGGGTGCTGTCTGCTCCCCATACCCCTCCCTCTCGCCTGCCCTCACTGCCCTGAGGACAGAGCAGATAAAAGCTTGGGGGAGACTTCTCCTCTCTCATTCGTTGTTGTTCTCTTTGCTGGTAGCCTACTCCTTTAATGACTGAGCCCAGTCACAGCTGATACAAATGGACAGGCAGAGACCCAAACGAGCCTTGCTGGCAGGTATCTCCGTCCTGAGCAGGAACTCTGGGGGTTGGTGGTCTGTTGTTAGCTCTAACTGCATCTTCCAGCTGACCCCCAGCTGGCAGCATCATGCCACCTTGCATTGATAGGAGAGCCTTTTCACCCCACCTGGTGACCCAAGCTAATCTTTCCTGTGTGAGCCAGGGCCAATAACAGCCTGCTCAGGAGTGAGATCCTGTTTGCATATTTCTCAGAAACCATGAATGTGAGGAAACAGTCTTGTTTCCTCTGCAACTGGTTATATCACCATACCCTCTCTCACCAACGCTCTTCTCTGTGCTGTCAGCCCTGGGCAGGTCAGCAGGCATCCAATAAGGAACACACAAACAGTCTTTGCTTCTTGTGGACCTCAAGAATTATATGAGCAATCCTCCTGCCCCCCGTCCTTCACCTCGGCTCAGAAGCATGGCAACCTTCAAACCCCATTGGCCTCTCTGATCTCCTTTGGGAAAGAGAGAAGGAGCATCTTTTATTCATAAGGAGTGTATGCAGAAGCCCACCTCCTTCTCGACCCTGGCTCTCCTCTTAGTGGCCATGGATAAAAGTTGGCCAAACTAGGGCCCCTTCTCATACCAGGAAACAGAATAGAGACTGTGTGGGGTACTGGAGAACTTAGACTTCTGTTCTCCACAGGATACTAGCTCAACTGTTGGGGCTGGGGTGAGTAGCATAAAAAGATCTCAATGGGCACCTCCCACCACCCTGCTGCATCTGTTAGGTGTCAGGTCACCATGCCAGGCAATGAAAATGCAAGGCAAGTGAGACATCCTGGCACTGGCTTTGAAATCACAAGGAATGAAGCTGGGTACAGGCTCTGCCACTTCCCAGCTGTCTGATTTGAGCAAGAAAATGAAGCCGATGCTGACGCGAACACTTAGAGTCTGTAACTAGAAAATGAGAGAGATGTCTCAAGATGACACCCAAATTCTAAAGCATTCTCAGCCAACAACTGAACAAAACTACTGGCATCCTAGGAGCCCAGCCTCTGCCACAGCTAACTCCAAAGTAAAATAAAGAGCTAGCTGGCATGCACCATAAGTAGATCTGTAGGTGCAGTTGCACTGAATGGAGCGGTGGAAAAAATTACGCCACAGCCCTCCTCTGCTTTCACTCAGCCCTCGGGAGGGAGCAGGTTCCAGATCAGCCACAGCCCTTCCATGTCAGGTGTGGGTGTGGGGCACGGGCCGCTCCTGAGGCAGAAGGTACATGCAGGCTGCAGATGCTGCCCTAAGATTCTGTCCTAATTGTAGCCCAACCCACTACGTCCTTACCTGGACCCCTGCAACATCTTCCTGACCCGTTCCCCTGCTTTCACTCTCGCTGCTTCTAATCCACTATCCATGCAGCAGCCAGAGCGAGCATTTTAAACCATGAAACCCTGCCTCCTCAAAACTCTGGAGTGGCTTCCAACTGCATTCAAGAAAAATTCCAAATTCCTTTGCATGGCCCAAAAGGCTCAGCTCCAAGTTCATCTCATGTCACTGTCCTTGGCCCCCACTCCCCACACACCCTCTACACTCCTGAAAGCCACACTTTCTCAATTCTTCAGTTCAGCAATTTCTCGGTTTTTCCAATGACCCATATTCTTGGTTCTCACGTTGTTTCCTCTTAAAAGCTCTTCCCCTTCTCTTTGGTTAATTCCTTTTGAGTATGCAGGTTCCCGTCGACAGTTCCAAAAGGGGACATTCTCTAAAACCTTTCCCCTAGTCTAAATTAAGTTACTCTTTCATTCTTTTTAATAATTATGTTTACTTTTCCTCTGTAAGACTTACAGTTTGTAATTATGTACAGCTGCAGATAGAGGTGAAGAGACCCATAAATACCCAGCCCTGCCACGAGGACTATAAGATCTCCAAGAATAGGAATTACCCTTAATTAGTTCATAGCAACATACTCGGTTTCTAGCATATTTAATAATGAATAAAGAAAAAGCTAATGAGTGAACATAAACAGTGTATATCCTTACTTTAACCTAAAAATAGTTATATTTTTCCAGCTTTACTGAGATATAATTGGTTATAACATTGTGTAAGTTTAAGGTGTACAACATAATGATTTGATAAATGTATATTTTATGAAATGATTAGCACATTAAGTTTAGTCAACATACTCATCGCCTCACATAGCTGCAAATTTTTGTTTGTGATGAGAATTTTTAGATCTACTCTCTCGGTAACTTTCAAATACATGATATAGTGCTGTCAGCATGCTGTACATCACATCCCCAGGATTTATTCATCTTGTAACTGGACGTCTGTACCTTTTGACCGCCTTCACCCGTTTCACCCAACCCCCACCTCAGGCAACCACCAGCGTGTTCTCTGTTTCCGTGAGTTTTGTTCTTTTATATCCACATATAAGTGAGGCCATACACTGTTTGTCTTTCTCTGTGTGACTTATTTCATTTAACATAATGTCCTCAAGGTTACCCAAGTTGTTGCAAATGGTAACACTTCCTTTTTTTAAGATTTTTTATTTATTTGTCAGAGAAAGAGAGAGAGAGAGAGAGCACAAGCAGGGAGAGGGGCAGAGGGAGAAGCAGGCTCCCTGCTGAGCAAGGAGCCCGATGCGGAGCTCAAACCCAGGATCCTGGGATCATGACTTGAGCCAAAGGCAGACGCTTAACCGACTGAGCCACCCAACAAGCATCCCCATTTCCTTTTTTATGGTTGAATAATATTCCATTATACACACACACACACACACACATTCTTTATCCACTCATTCATGGGTAGACACTTAGGTTGTTTCTATGTCTTTGCCACTGTAAATAATACTGCAATAAATATGGGGGGGTGCAGATATCACTTCAAGATAGTGATTTCATTTCCTTTTGATATATATTCAGAAGTGGAATTGCTGGATGAAATGGTAGTTCTATTTTTAATTTTTCAAGGAAGCTCTATACTATTTTGCATAGTGGCTGTACTGATTTACATTCCCTCCAACGGTCTACTAGGGCTTCCTTTTCTCCACATCTTTACCAGCACCACTGTCCTTTGGATAACAGTCATTCTAATAAGTGTGAGGTTCTATCTATTTGTGGTTTGGGTTTGCATTTCCTTGATGGTTGGTGATGTTGAGCATCTTTTTACATACCTGTTGCCCATCTGAATACCTTCTTCAGAAAAATATCTGTATTCAAGTACTTTGCCCATTTTTTTCCTTGGATTATTTGGGGTTTTTTGCTATTGAGTTGTATGAGTTCCTTATATATTTTGGACATTAACCTCTTATCAGAAATTTGGTTTGCAATATTTTCTCCCATTCCATAGGTTGCCTTTTCATTTTGTTGATCATTTACTTTGCTATGCAAAGTTTTTTAGTTTGATGTTGCTTATTTGCTTATTTTTACTTTTGTTTTTTGTTCTTTAGGTGTCACATCTTAAAAAAAATCACTGCCAAGACATATCAAGGAGATTTTTCCCCTATATTTTCTTCTGGGAGCTTTATGGTTTCAGGTCTTATATTTAAGTCTTTAATCCATTTTGAGTTAATTTTTGTGAGTGGTGTAATATAGGGGTCTAGTTTCCTTCTTTTGCATGTTAATATCCAACTTTCCTAGCACAATTTATTTATTTATTTATTTTCTAAAGATTTTATTTATTTGACAGGGAGAGACACAGCGAGAGAGGGAACACAAGCAGAGGGAGCGGGAGAGGGAGAAGCAGGCTTCCCGCCGAGCAGGGAGCCCGATGTGGGGCTTGATCCCAGGACTCTGGGACCGTGACCTGAGCCGAAGGCAGACGCTTAATGACTGAGCCACCCAGGCACCCCCCTAGCACAATATATTGAAGAGACCATCTTTTCTCCACTGAATGTTCTCGACTCCCTTGAGAAATATTAGTTGCCTGTATACCTGAGAGTTTATTTCTGGGTTCTCAAATCTGTTCCATTGGTATGTGTGTTTTACACCAATGCCATATTGTTTTGTTTACTTTGTAATATAGTTTGAAATCAGGCAGTGTGATGCCTCCAGCTTTGTTCTTCCTTCTCAAGATTGCTTTGTCTATTTGAGATTTTTTGTGGTTCCATACAAATTTTAGGATTGTTTCTATTTCTGTAAAAAATGCCATTGGAATCTTGATATGGATTACATTGAATCTATAGATAGTTTGGGGTAATATGGACATTTTAACAATATTAATTCTTCCATCAATGAGCATGAAGTATCTTTCCATTTGTTTGTGTATTCTTCAATTTCTCTCATCAAAGTCTTATAGTTTCTGGAGTATAGATCTTTCACCTCCTTAGTTAAATTTATTCCTAAGTATTTTACTGTTTTGATGCTATTGTAAATGGGATTGTTTTATTTCTTATTTTCAGGTAATTAATTGTTTTGAATTTAATGGAAATCTTGCTTAAGTTTCACAGTTAAATATGATATTTGCTGAAAATTTTTGTTAGCTATACCTTATCAGATTAGAAATGCTCTATTATTGTTAAGAAGTTTATCATGAATGAAAATTGGAATTTTATTATATACTTTACTGTATCAGTTGAGATAAACATGTGGTTTTCAGATTTAAATTGTGAATATGAGTAAAGTACAAAAAGATTTTCTTATGCTAAACCATCTTTAAATTCCTGGAATAAGGAATTTCAGCTAAGTTGTGATTTTTTTAAACCTTTAAAGGATTCAGTTTGCTAATATTTTGTTTAGGATTTTTGTATTTATGTTCATAAGTGATTTCTTCCATTCTGTATCTACAGTTGACCCATGCACAATGTGGGGGTTAGAGATGTCAACCCTCTCTTCAACACACACAGTTAAAAATCTGCCTATAACTTTTGACTCCCCCAGAACATAATTACTAATACCCTACAGATGACCAGAAGCCTTACCAATAATAGTCAATTAACACATATTTTGCATTTTATGGGTATTATATACTATATTCTTTCAATAATACCTAACTTTGTCTTAATTTTTTTGTACATCTAGGCTACACAGTTTGTCTGAAAGTTTTTTCAAATTTTTACATATCTATCAAAAAATTTCCAATACATTTATTGAAAAAAATCCACATATAAGTAGACCTGCACAGTTCAAACCCATGTTGCTCAAGGGTCAATTGTATCTATTTTGCTAGCAATCTGATCTCAATGACTTTAATCCAATAAATAACATGTTCTTCAGTAGATTACTTCCTGAATCTTTCTTAAAGAAAAAGATGGTAAGAAATTTGGTCTCTGAACTTTGAGAACACATTTTTAAAGATATTCACCAAGACCCTATATAGATTTTCCTCTTTTTATTAAATCCTAAAGCTATTTTCCTTCCCACATTTTTATTGAGTATAACTGACATAATACTATATTAGTTTCAGGTGTACAATAAAATGATTCAATATTTATACATATTATGAAATGATCACCACAATAGGTCTAGTTAACATCTAGACCATAGTTACAATTTTTCTCCTTGTGATGAGAACTTTTAATGTCTACTCTCTTAGTGGTTTTCATATATTCAATATGGTATTATTATTCATGGTCACCATTTTGTACATTATATCTTCATGACTTGTTTTATAACTGAAAATTTGCAACTTTTGACTCCCTTCAACCATTTCATTCTCCCCCTAACCCCCACTCCTGGCAACCACCAGAAATTTTTTTTACCTCAAAACAGTTATAATATTTGAATACTCTCTTTTCTTGAAGTAAAATCTTGTTCTGAATAAACAATACTTTCATATATATTGCATTCATGAGAATACTTGATTATAAAATAATTCCAAAATTGCCCAATAAGGGCAATAATCACACTAAGTCTCCCACTGAGAGCAACTACAAAAGCCAGACTAAAAATGAAGAAGTCGGGGAAGGAGAGAAGAAGGAAAAGAAGGAGGAAGAGGGGAGGAAGAGGAGAGGGAGAGGGAGGGGGAGGGGAAGAAGAGGCAAGCAGACAGATGCAGCCCATAGCCTGGAGCAGTCTGCCTGGGTTGAAGAGACACAACATGGAGTTCAGACCACCACTGCAGCCAGGACCTGAGCAGACAATATCCCAGGGAAAAGGGAACCTCAGGAACATAAACCAAATATGCTGCTCAGACTTTGCACTCAAGGCACTTGCTGAATATATGAGTTGTAAAAGGAGGAGAGAACAAGCAGAAAGCTGCTGCCAAGAGGCTAAGAAGCTAAGAAGTTTTTGTCAGCCCCACTCTGCTTGGGACTTGAAGTTTAGGGTCTGACATGGACCAGGAGCCCTGGCTTTCAGGTAAGACCCTTGATGGGCTATGCCTTAGGAGTCAGGTACACAGAAACAGAACAGCCTGAAACCCCACCCCAGTCATCATCATTGTTGACTGTATCAAGAGGAACAGCTTTATTCTACTGTCCACCAGAAAAAAATTCAATCTTCTCTGGAGGAAGACAACAGTCTCCAGAGACACCACCAATTTTTCACATATGATGTCAGGTACTTAATAAACAATTACAAAGCATGACAGGAAACAAGAATAGATGACCAAAAATTAAGAGAAAAAAACAGATAATATACTGACCCACAGGTGATCTAGAGATTGTAATTTTCAAAAAGGAATTTCAATAGAATTACAATTACTATGTTCAAGAAAATACATTAAAGATAGAGAATTTTATCAGATACTTGGAATCTATATATAATCTTTATAATAATAATTGCAATTAATAATTCAATACATGAGTTTAACAGCAGGTGAGACACAGCACAAGAGGGGTTTTCCAAAGTGAAAGCGATGTCAGTAGGATAGATCCAAACAGAAGCCTAGAGGGGAAAAAAGAACTGCAAACACAGAACAGAGCTGAAGTGGCACATGAAACACAGATGAGAGCACTAATGCATGTGCGACTGGAATCCCAAAAGGAGCGAAGGGGAGAAAGACAGTCACCAGGAGGCCGAAACAGATTCAAGATATCGAGCTACAGATCCAAGAAGCTGCACAAACCACAGTTAAGGGAAATAATAAAGCAAACATGCCAAAGCCCATCCCAGTAAACCTGCTGAGATCGAAATATAAAGAGAAAGTCTTAGAAACATCCAGGATTGGGGCGCCTGGGTGGCTCAGATGGTTAAGCATCTGCCTTCAGCTTAGGTCATGATCCTGGGGTCCTGGGATCGGGCCCCATATTGGGTTCCTGGTTCAGTGGGGAGCCTGCTTCTCCCTCTCCCCCTCTCCCCAGATCATGCTCTCTCTCCCTCTATCTCTGTCAAATGAATAAATTAAAAAAAAAAAATCTTTATTAAAAAAAGAAAAAAGAAGCATCCAGGATTGGGGCAGAGGGGTGGGGGGGCCTAATGGCAGATGTAATAGTATATATAATAGGAGTATGTATAGGCCTGACTCAGAGCTTATTATCATATGGAAGTGTGATAGCCTCTCTTTCCCACTTTGCTATCAGGTGAAACTAAGGACAAAAGTTCAGATAATGCCTTGTTGAAGTCCCAAAGTTAAATTCCTTTCTATTAACTTGGGGCAGAATTCTGCAAGATACCAATCGTGGCATACAAATTCTTTTATATCTTCTTTTGTTTTCAGTTTTAAAAACTTGTCAGTATATAAAGAGAAAAGCTTTTTATTGAAGTCTGATGCTTCTCTAACTGATAAAATAAAGAAAATACACCAGCTACTGAGTATCAACAGTATGCTAATATATACCCACAATTTCACTTTCCAGGGACCCAAGGCCCATAAAGTAGACAATAAAAATGAGTTATTGTCATGACGTGATGAGACTGATCTCTTAACAGACAGAATGCTGTTATGGTACATACTTAAGAATGGTGAGCTCATCATCCTTTCAAAAGATTAAGAAATTCATTCTGATTTTCCAACAACTCAGAAAATTATTTGTCTTAGTTATTAACAGGAAAAGAAATCATGTGCAAAAGCTTCAAAATAATGTTGTGATAATAATCTACCAGACCAGGCTCTGCATGAGTTATTTGTCTTACCCAAATGAGTCCAAATGAGTCCTGAAAATGCTGGAACAGAAAAACAGGCTCAAAAACAAAAGTGCCCAGTCACCTAGCCCTTCCTCAAGAAGGCCATGGCTGTGACTAGGGATCACAGCTCACTATACAACCACCATTTATCAGGGTTTTAGATACTATCTTGGTAAATGATAACATAATAGAAGAACATGATTAGAGTCTTCACAGATGGTTTACGAGAAACCAAAAGAAGAAAGGTTGGGGGAAGAAAATCAATACTTCTATTGAAAGACTAGCCCTTAGACCTTTCAAAACCTGTAATGAATATCAGCAACACTAGAGTATGCAAGTTGAGGAAAGAGCCCCTGTTGTTCATTTCCCTCAAAGTCCTAACATTTTCATTTAAAAAGCCTGAGAATATCTACTAAAAACACTACCTTCTCTAGCTCATGTGTGAAAGAAACCATCCATCCTTGGGAGTGATACCCGTGTCCAAGACCTGGCCAGCTAAGGAATTCAATCCCCCAGCCACAGTGACTGGTTCAGAGATGGACACATGACCCAATCAAAGCTAATGAAAGTCAGTCTTGGGGTGTGCTGGAAAGATTAAGAGAGAAGGAAAAGGAAGCCTCTGAACTGTTGGTGGGATTATAAACTGGTGCAGCACTCTGGAAAACAGGATGGAGGTTCCTCAAGAAATTAAAAATAGAAATATCATACAATCCACTTGCATGGGTAATTCCACTTCTGGGTATTTATCCAAAGAAAATAAAAACACTAACTCAAAAAGATATATGTACCCCTATATTTATAGGAGCATTATTTATAATAACCAAGATACAGAAGCAAGCTATCCATCAACAGATGAATGCATAAAGAAGATGTGATACATACACACTCTTATACACACACACACACACACACAGTGGAATATTACTCAGGCATAAAAAAGAATGAGATCTTGCCATTTACAACCACATTGATGGATCTAGAGGGTATTAGGCTAAATGAAGTAAGTTAGACAGAGAAAAACAAATACCATATGATTTCACTTACATGTAGAATCTAAGAAACAAATGAACAAAAAAATTAACAACAACAACAAAACAGAAACAGACTCATAAATACAGAGAACAAACTGGTGATTTACAAAGGGGGGTGAAGGGACAGGTAAAATAGGTGAAGGGGATTAAGAGGCCCAAATTTCCAGTTATAAAATAAGTAAGTCACAAAGATGCAAAGTACAGAACGGGGAATACAGTCAATAATACTGCAATAACTTTGTATGGTGACAGAGGGTGACTACACTCATCATGGTGAGCATTTCATTATGTATATAACTCTGAAGTCACTATACTGTACACCTGAAACTTATGTCAACTGTATTTCAATTAAAAATTACATATATCATATTATGATGATGATGAGATATATATACATATCTGACAAAACACGAGATACAATGAGAAAGAAAAGAAAGATTGAGAAGCATGCTCACTCTTCAGCTAGACTTTCTTCCCTACCTAAAAATGAAGCAGAGCAGAGCCAAGAGATCTAGGTTCCTGAATCAAAGAGTCCCAGAAGCCAGCTGCACCCATACCCTTTCTTGCTTGAGCCAGTATGAGCAGAGTATTCTATCTTTTGTAGTAGGAAGAGTCTAAACTAGTAAGTTCACTCTGGAGAAAGGGAGCCATTCTAACAGGTACTGTTGTGAAATGCCTCAAAAGATTTCTCAGCTGGAAGTCCTGGTGACCAGGGTGGACCAACAGCCAGATTAGACCATGGCTGGCAGACACAGATAAAAACACATACACTTCGGAGAAAAAATTCTGAACTGCACTGAACCCAATGTAAAACCATGGAGTATATATAGCATCAGACCAGCCTCTGACATTAAAATAAAAGTAAGATGATTTGATTCCATTCTAAGTGACCTTGTCCCAAAACTAATCGGGTTACCAAATGTCTCAGTGCTTTCTGATAATAATAAGCAAGTGTAATTCAGAACAACGTAATAGCAGAGACCTACATTCAACTTTCACTGAAATTATCAATCACTATAAATCCAATTACTTTGATTAGAGGCCTTGCTTGGGATTACGCTCAGTTGCAGGCGTTCCATTTCAGCTTACTTAAACTCTCCAGTCACCTTCCTGCTACCTTGTCCCAGACAAGCCACACAGCCTCCACATTCGGTTTGAAAATGCCAACAAAGAACCAATGATTGCTCTGCGGTACCTGAGCAACTGGAATACAATTTCAAAGGCTTCCAAATTCTGTTGGCCACCTGCCCCTCCTCTGGATTTGAGAAAGCTCAAACCAATGAGGCTGAACACTGACAACTGTCACTTCCTCAGCCCACAGCTTCTGGGGTATGTTTATGTTGCTTAGTTATGATTAAATGACGCATAAGAAGCACAAACTGAGCCAAGCCTAATAGTCTGCTACATTAATAGGCTTGGCTAAAGTGTTTCTTAAAAATATTCCAGTTAAAGGCACCACTATCTATGGTAACAAAATAAGAAGCCCTGTCTGCCACCCACCATCTTTATGACTTTTGAAAAGATCACTCACCTATGTATTTTCTTCATCTGCAGAATGTAAGAGTCAAATTAAATGATCACCATCCAGAGCTAACATTTGAGAAATGTGTGATCTCTAAACCTGGAAGCTTATGGTCATGTGCCTCCTGGGCAATGGTATTTGGTATTCTGTAATTAAGTTACAGAGGCCGTTAATATTATTCATGCTGTGATTTTGCAAGTCTCTGGTGATTTTCACATTAGAATTTCAAAGTGAGCTGAAATAAAGGTTTTTTTTTTTTGACAAAGTAAGGCTTCGCTTGGATTTTGAATTAAGAAAAAGTTTAGACTACCAGTTAACCTTGGATTAATATTTATTTTACTAATGTTAGCTATATATCCCACAGTTGATATTCTATTTCCTCCAGGAAATTTTTATGCCATGATAAAGTTCCAGCTAATGCCACTAAATTTTAGACCTAAAACACACTGCTAGTGAACACTATCAACTGCTTATTTGAAAACCAACTATTTATAAAATCAAAAGAAGTATAATCTAAATATACTCTGAGAAAAACGAATGAATCTTCTGCCACCATATTCTTTCCTATCACACAGTCTGTCCCAGAAGGACTGGTGATAGGAATCATGCTCAGTTCCATGGCTGTAGCAATACAGACAAGCAAGAAAGTATTCAAAGGCATCTCTTCATTTTCTTTTTCAAGAGCTTGTTATCCAGCTCATTGCACAGAAGATATCCAGGAGCACCACAGCCATGGGTCCCGGCAACGGGCAACAGGAAGGGCTTGGGGGGGCGGGGGAGGGGCATCAAAGTGGACTTTGGAATCAATCAGATCTGGGTTCTATCCCCCTCATTTCCGAGCTGTGAACCCTTGGACAACTTATTTCATCTCTCTGAACCTGTGTGTCTCATCTTTATTTAAAGAACTAAGAAGTACTCCCAAGGGCTGTTGTAGGGAATAACAGAGGGAACTATGTATATAAAATTGACCACGTCATGCTTGGAACACAATGCAGACACTGGTTCCCTCTTCTTCTGGCCTGTCCGTAGGTGAGTCATCTCAGACTATCTCAGAGTCACTATAAAGAGAAAAGGCAGACCGGTAAGAGCGCTCTCCCCAGCCATCGATGAACAGGAAGGAGGCTCCTTCCCGTTTGAGTTGACAGTCTCTAGTAACTACTGGCATAATTTCTGTGGCCAGGCTAGGGACCACATGTGACTGAAGAAGGTAAAACACAAACAGACCTCAGCAATGCATCTCATCCACCACTCAAAAAAGCCTGATTCTCTAATGATGTAATGTATGGGGATTAACATAACAATTAAAAAAAAAAAAAAGCCTGATTCTCTTGCTTCTGATTCAACATTCGGTTATGGGACTTTTCCCACACCACCTTCACAGTGTGGGGAGATCCAGTAGACCCTGCCTTGGTTTCAGTGTCCTATGTTCTCACCTGGGCCCTTTTGGGGTTTTTTTTAGTGGAAAAATCCACAGCCTGTGGCTGCACCACATCACTTCACTATCCCTGTACTAATTCCCTGACTGATTACCATAAAACCCACTCACCTTACTGAGCTCTTTCCTGCCTTGCTTCTCGTGGTCTCATGAGGAGGAACAGAGATTCTAGAGAATGTCAGGCCATGAGATATAATACGAGAAGATCCATAACAGAGAACGTTTCTCCAGGAGAACATGAGGTCAAGGTCCCCACGACCCAATTATCGGCTTATGGACAAAGCAGAGCTCAAGGTGTGAGTGGCACCCCGCTTGAGGAGCTCAGGAACAGGCCTCTGGACAGGGCTCATCCTCTCTCCCACTCCCCTGCAGCCTTCCCGAGACCTCAGGAGCACACCTGCGCTGGAGCAGCCCCGGGGCCCAGGCACGCAACAGCAGGGGGAGGCCCACAGGCTGAGACACTCCCGAGCCACAGCGTCGCAGCAGTCTTCTTTCAACATGAAATCAGTTCCCTTCAGGAAACATGCCCAACATCAAAAAGACTCGTGGAAACACCGATGCAGCCTTAGAGAAAAGAAACAGAACCTAGAAAGTTCTTCCAAGCAAAGCGACTCTCAACCTCAGAACCTCTAAGACCACCTGCAAGAGCTTCTCAAAAATGTAGGTAACTGGCACCACCCCTGGTATACAGAAACTCTGGGGATGGGCTGGGGCATCTGTACGTTTCTGTAAACTCCAAGTTTTCAAATGTTGAGAAATGCTGGCTTAGTGTATGACAGCTAGTGAGATGCAAATCTAATGGAATCAGATTTCTTTCCATCACAGGCAGCAGCAGCGCCTCCCAAAGGCTGGTTGGTGGGACACCGTTCTTAAAAAGGCGAGGGTGGAGGGTTCTGGAAAGGAAAAAGCCTGGAAAAGGGTTCTATGGAGAAGAAAGCTAGGAACCAGGAAGTTAAATTAAACATTTGTCTTTGGGGCGCCTGGATGGCTCAGTTGGTTAAGCGACTGCCTTCGGCTCAGGTCATGATCCTGGAGTCCCGGGATCGAGCCCTGCATCAGGCTCCCTGCTCAGCAGGGGGTCTGCTTCTCCCTCTGCCCTCTTCCCTCTCGTGCTCTCTGTCTCTCATTCTCTCTCTCTCAAATAAATAAATAAAATCTTTAAAAAAAAAAAAAAAGATTATAATTTCACCAGACACAGACAGGAGGCAGAGATGACATTTCAACCTAATTGGCAAAAGATGAACATTGTTTCTTTCATTTATGATACCTCTCAGGTTGAGAGGCCTGATTTTTCTCTCTTGGACAGTATTGCATTATACCCTGCTTACCAATGAATAAAAGAAGAAATACTTAATACACCGTTTATTTGATAAGATTTCCTTACATAACCTTTTTGGTTTGGTTCGCATATTATTCTCCCCATAAGCTGCTTATTTTCCATGGATTGATGATTTGCTTGCAAAATATTTTGGCATTATTCACTTTGGGCTTTGGACGCTATAAATCTCCTCAAAACCAATGTTGTAATAAGGTCTCTCTCTTTGCATAATAAGATACAGTAGCTATGCAAATTAACTAGATCCTAGTAGAAATTAGATCTAGTTGACATAATAATTTTAATTTTATGTATTTGAGCTTCAGCTATCCCGAAAAAAAATCAGGGGATATTTTGAAAATCGAGGTTGCTTTAGAATGATAACTAGAAGCTCCCTGCTCTGCCCAGTCTGAGGATTTCAGAGTAGAGGACCTTGGTGGACAGCTTTCCCATCAAACACACTTACCTACTGCCTTACCCAGGCTATTCCAAATGAACGGAAATCAGAGAACATGTCACCCTAGACAATCTTAAAAAGGATGGAATGGCATGGGGTCCCCAAAAAGCCCCAAACTGAATATAGCAGATCTCTGGTCCTGTTCCCAGATCAGCTCTCATAAGCTCTGTGGGCCTGGGCTGGGCTTGTCCCAGGACATGCAAGTTACTCAGCATTCCTGGGCCCACTCAGTCATGGTGTCAACCAAAATCTCCAAACACCCCTCAGCTGCCATGCTTGAGTCAGATTCGAATCCAGTCCTTATTTAACAGGTGAGAAAACTAAGGCTCAGGGACGTGAGGGGGTCGTCACAGGTCATCCGAACAAGCGCAGCTAGGATCAAGGGTCTCTGCCCACCTGCCCGGAGTTCACGCCACACACAGAGTGGCTGAAGCCATTTCTTTCAGCTCTACCAAGCCACGATTTTTGTGATCAGAGGGAGATAGGATTTATAATAGTGAATAAACCTTGGAAGAAAATGGAAAGGTCAAAAATCCAGTTATTTTGCTAGATATCTGGACTCCTAGCTCCAGAATAAATGCTTCGCGAGGGCAGGGATTTTCATCTCTTATTCACTTCTGTATTTCCAACTCCTAGAATACTGCCTAGTGCATAGGAGACACTTAGCAAATTTGCTGACTGAGTGCACTGGCCTACTGTAAGGAAAGGGAATGTGTGTGGGTAGTGTTTATACTTAACATTCTGGAAGGAAATGAGCTACTGGATTTTTTTTTTTAAGATTTTATTTATTTGTTTGACAGAGAGAATGAAAGAGCACAAGCAGAGGGAACAGGAGAGGGAGAGGGAGATGCAGGCTCCCCGCCAAGCAGGGAGCCCGATGCGGGGCTCAACCCCAGGACCCTGGGATCATGACCTGAGCCAAAGGCAGATGCTTAACGACTGAGCCACCCAGGCGCCCCGAGTTACTGGATTTTTTAAAGTCTGCTTAGATGAACTTTATTTCATGTTATTCAGAATCAAATAATAATCTATAGAAGTAATAGTAATGTCTGTGGTAAGTTCTCACTGGCTAGGATATATTGAGGGTAGTATTATGATATTAATATCCTTGTTATCACCAACAGAGTTATCCCACCTATGGCTTTTTGTTATTGAAATGTTAGTCTCATAGGGAGTACAAGTATGAAACAAATCAGAGCTGGAAGTCTACTGCTTGTGTTGAGGGTTTAAAATTTGGACTCGCAAGAAGGGAGACGCAGAGAAGAAAGCCATGCCCCTGGATAACTGTGGCATTATGTGACCCGAGGTTGGACAGTATCTCCCTTCTAAGGATCTCTCCCGCAATGCAGGAGTATTAATGCCCTTGCCACTGGTTCCTAGAACATCAGCATATGGGTCTTCGACAGTATCATCTTTTTGGAGCAGTTTTCAGTATTGCTGAGAATGTGACTCCACTTGGCAACTTTATTCTAAGAAATTCAGTAATGTGTGCACTCATTTTCATCCACAACTTGGGAGTTATTTATCACTTATGTTTGTTTATACTGGGTCCAAGTTAGACAAGGGTTGAGTTGTTTAGAGTAGCATGCTAGATGGGGAGAAGAAGGAAACAGGATCCTCATCACCTGGTTCTAACCTAATCAGCTCAGCTGGGGACGAGTGGAGAACACTGGTGGGGTATGCCGTAGACATGGCCAGGAGTCTGCGGCACTGAAGGGTCATGTGAGCTGGGGTAGCAAAGTTGGAAAGAAGCAGGAAATGGATGAAAGTTCACCATTTGGACCAGAAGAAACGACACAGAGGTATAGACTGAAAAGACAGAGAGTACAGAATGCTAGGGAACGTCAAGATATAAGTGATGGGAAAGGGACTGTGCAGGATCAGCCAGAGAAGTAGGGAAAAACTATAAGAGCTTATTGTCACATTGTATAAGCCAAGGGAAGTTAGAGTTTAAAGGACAGCAGTCAAAGCATCAAACAATGGAGAGAAGGCAGGCCATAGTGATATCAATAATCTGGCTTTTCAAGTACTAAAAATAATAATTAAGATGCCATGAATCAAATTGCAGTGAGATGAGCAAAAACCCACAACAACGACTTCAGGGCAAGAAAAGTTAGGTGATGAGAACAACACAACCGACCCTCATGCAGTCAGCTAAACCACACCCAGGTACAGCGCTCATTCCAACTTTAGGTCAGGATTCCAACTAGGGCAATGGTCCAAGGCTACAGGTAAGTGCTTTATTTCACTTGGCTGCAAAAAATTATCATAAAGGTCAAATATTATTAATTTAATCCTTTTCTCCCCCTCTATCAAGACCTCTATTCCTTGGCATGGATCCCACATGGTTGGGACTAAGTTGGTTATTCACATGTTTTATAAATTCAGAAAAACACATTTAATCATACAATTAGCCCTGGCTGCAAGTCTTTATTATACATGAGATTTTGGTTCTTCTATCAATTCTGGGACATTCTTCCAATATATACCTTTCCTGTAGGAATCCTAAATCCTAAATAATATCCAACATTTTAATTTGTCAAGAAATAGAATTTTAAATATTAATTATCATTATATTCTAAAAGAATAGATATTTTAAATATTAATACATAAGAAAAAGACCAGAGCCTCAGAGTAAAGATTATTCCTTCAGAGGGAGTATTAGCTCTTTGAAAGACATCACCTTACTGTTCTCATTTTTCTGCAGATGACTGACACCTTCACCAGAGACTGGATTCCAATCCAAGAATTGACACTTTGTAACCACAAAGTGTATTTAAAGTCTAACTTGTAGCAAGTCTCATTTGTTTGTTGAGTTGAAAATATGCAACTCCTTATTAAAAGATTTAAGTGTAAATATTAATATTTCTAATTACCACATATTTTTAAAGAGCTTTAGAAAAAAATTTTAAAGTACCAACTTGGATTACATGGTTTCCTAATAGTAGAGATGAATTTAGTGTTTTCTGGTGGTCCTGACCATAGAATCCTGTCTGTAATGTTAAAAAAAAATCTAAGTAATGGGGCGCCTGGGTGGCTCAGTCCATTAAGCATCCGACTCTTGATTTCGGCTCAGGTCATGATCTCAGAGTTGTGAGATCAAGCCCCACGTAGGGCTCCATACTGGGCATGGAGCCAGCTTAAGATTCTCTCTCCCCCTCTGACCCTCCTCTCCCCCTCCACCTCCCACCTCCCCAAGCCCCTGCTCGTGTGGGCTCTCTCTCGAAAAGAAAAGAAAAGAAAAGAAAAGAAAAGAAAAGAAAAGAAAAGAAAAGAAAAGAAAAGAAAAATCTAAGTAACAATTGAGATAGAAATTTCCACAAGGTTACAATTCATTCCTATGCCCACCTCCACCTCTAATTTTCATCCCCACTTTCCCCTCAAACCTTTACACATAGCTCCTCAATCAGATCCTTGCCTTCCCTTCTCCACAAACATGTCCCTAGGCTGACAGGATTCAAGTTTCATTTTAAATTCTTCAGGAAAGATATTACACACTGGGTCAGAGTAAAAAAGAGAGCTGTTTCCTAGGTGTCAGCTGAACATCTTGAAATTGTGCTCTTTCAAGCACCAGAGTGTTATTTACAGTTTTAGAGTCATGATTTTCCACATAAAAGGTCCATTAGTGTGATAGAAAAAAAAAAGACTGAAGTAGCTGGCTCCTCATGAGCAAATGAAAGCCTGGAGTCTGTCATGCCCTCTGCTTGTGACAGAACAAACATTTCTGCCCTTAATCATACAAGTAATTTTTTTAAGTGTCATACAAGTATTTCTAGATGAGCAGGAAGATCCTATTATCTTTACTGAAGAAAAACAGGTGAGAAAGTGGGTAATTTTGAATCAGATTTTAACTGCAAATGTAGGCAAAGATAAGAAAAGGAATAACAAGGTCTGGAAGTAAATCCCAAAGATCTTATCAATGTGAATTCAGTTTGTTTTTATTACATAATACATGTTTAAATAAAAAGTGATTTAAAGATCTGAGCAAATGAAAAATAAAGCGTAGGGAAGGAAAAGTCCCCAAATCAAATTCCATTTTTTTTTTACTTTCAATGGATTAATTATCTTTTTTAAAAGCAAGGTCTTTGACTTACTTTTTGTTATTTTAAATTTTGGTAAGATACATATAACATAAAATTCACCATCTCAGTGATTTTTTAAGATTTTTTTTATTTATCTATCCAAGAGAGAGAAAGAGCATGGGGAGGAACAAAGGGAGAGGGACAAGTAGGCTCCGTGCTGACCACAGATCCTGCCGCAGGGGCCCTGATCCCAAGACCCTGAGACCATGACCTGAGCTGAAAGCAAGAGTCTGACACTTAACCGACTGAGCCACCCAGGGCCCCTGCCATCCCAATGATTTTTAAGTATATGGTTCAGTAGTATTCGATACATTCACAGTGTTGTTCAACAATCCCCAGAAGTTTTCATCTCGCAAAATGAAAACTCTACCAATTACACAACACTGCATTCTCCCTGCCCCCCGCCCCTTGCCACCACCATTCCACTTTCTGTCTTTATGAATTTGAAGACTCCAGAGACCTCATGTAAGCTGAGGCATACAATGTTTTGTCTTTCTTTGTAGCTGGCTTATTTCACTTCACGTCCTGTCCTCACAGTTCATCCATGTTGCAGCATGTGGCAGAACTTCCTTCCCTTTTGAGGTAGAATGCTATTCTGCAGTATGTATATTCCACATTGTGTTCATCCGCTTATCTGTGGTTAGACACGTGGGTTGCAGCCAACCTTCTTTGACTTAAGTTTCAAACAGATGAAACTAAGTAAGCACTGGTGCTGGAGTCCGAACACCTGGGTTCGAATCCCACCCCCCCGACCTCCGTGGTAGCTCCAAAAATATACACGTTAAAATGAAAGAAGAAGGCAAAGGAAAGGTAGGTATATCATGTAGCCCTCAGCAAACTAAAATACTGACATTACTAGGTTCGGATGAGGGTTTTCGATACCAGAAAGTCATCCAAACGTTGCTTGCGGCTCTGAGTAAGGACAAACATGGGCTAGGTGCTAAAAGTGCAGAGACAGTGCTTCCTGTGAGGACAATGCTGGGCCCTGGCACAGCTGTCTCACCGGTAAACAGCTGTAAACAGTGCAGGAAATAAGGTGATAGAGGCACAACGGCCCAGCCCCTTGGTCGCCGGGGCTCAGGAAGGGTTTTCCAGAGCCAAGTCCTAGAGAGGAAGGGAGTCCGGGACAGCAGAACCAGACGCAGATGTGAGAGGCTGCAATACAGGCTTGGGACAGAGAAACTAACTCGATGGAAAGGGAATCTCAATAAGCAGAGCCCCAGAAGAGAACAGAAAAGACAAAACACAAGGCCTAATTAAGTGTCAATCAACAGAAAGAAACGAAAATCCACTAGAAGGCCTGCATCGCTGGGTACCCATTCTGGTGCCAGTGTGAGTCTCCCGGCCCTGGCTTGCCTGGAGTAGCTTCATCTGCTGAAAACAAATTGTGGCTCAGGAGTATAAATTAAAATTGTAGCGGCAAAAGCTGACACTCATTAAAAGCTTACGGACTTTGTGTCACACTTCATGCCATTAAATGGAAATACTTTAGAAGCTGAAAACATATCCAAAAATTCGTAAAACACAAACTGCTCTACTTAATCCTCTGGTTTTTCAAATATGAGCAACGTGTCAAGTTCCTATATCATAGCTTCATATTAGTATTTACTTACCATGCCCACTTCATCCCAAAAAGGACTGAATCAGCTACCATTTTATGTTATCTGGTCATCACATTTCAAGAGCTCCCGGGACTGTTAAGGACCTACAAGGTTATCTGTCTACAAAGAGAGTTTCTATTCCCCAGACACTCCCCAAGAAACAGACTAGACCACCAAAATGAGAACAGAAAGGCCTGCGCCCTGCTCAGAGGAGGGTGCGAGAGACCCTGGGACACACAGTTTTGACCATGCAGGAGCATCAGGCAGGGGCTAGGGAACAGAGGAGGCATCTGCAGGTCAGGGACATCCTTTCTTCACTTTTCCACATACTGACTGGCCCTTTCACTCCTGTCATCAGGGCCTCCTAGGAGCTGTTTCTGAGTGCTGGCGATGTTCATCGGAGGCACTGGTGCTGAAGGGTGAGAAAAGTTCCCCAGGAGAGCGGCCAGGAAGAAAGTATGGCAGGTAGGAAGAGGAGTGTGAAGACCAGCGCAGCTTCCAGCACTCCCGGGGAGTGGGGCAGGGGCAGAAGGTGGAGATGAGAGGGAGTGACCCGGGGCACACCCCTCCCTCCTCGGGAGGAGAGGAATTAGCACGTGTGGCAATGCGGACCCACTTCTGGGTAGGGAGAGACAAGAACCATCAACAGGGCATGGAGTAGGGCTGAAAACATGGTGGGCAGCAACGGACAGGGAAGGAGCAGTGGTGGGGCCGTAGGCTCTGTGAAGGATGTGTCTGTGACACCAGGACATCCTTATTGCAAACCTTTTATGGCCTGATGCTATTAAATATTTGAATCAAATAGTGAACTGTCGTCGCTTGGACTCCATGGTCACCGGGCATTGGTGTGGCGTGTCTGCCGACCAGAGGGAGAACACAACCCAGTCACTCTTTTCCCAAATCACACGTTTGTTTCTTGCAAGTCTGGGGAAGGTCTACTGCTGAAGGATATTCAAGTCCCTGAGTCTGTAACAGCCTCAGTCTGTAAAGGGAAGTTCCTGGAAGGCTGGCTTTCCCAAGCTGGTACTGCCCAGGTGCAGGCTCGGCTCCTCAGCAACTTCCCATGTCTCTGCCCAGGGATCCACAGCACTGTGACCACCATTAAAACCCAGCTCGGGCTACCACTCTGCCCTTTGGCCACCCAAGCATTCCCCGTCTTGCTAGTCTAATAGCCTTGGACTAGAGCACAAACATCATATAACTTTGCATTTGCCCAAGCAGACCTTAATCAGCTTTTTACCGCTTCTCTATTTTGTAAAGTTGACTTGGCTCTTTTCTACTATTATCTCAAGATTTTAATAATTAGGGTCTACATGGTGTTCTACTGACATTGTTCTCTTCTACAACATCCAAGTCATCCTCAAAAACATGAAACATCCCGAGACCAAAGATCAGAATAATTTCATATATCCCTCAAGTTGGCCCTGAACTTGAGGCCCTGAACTTAGGCCTGATAGGCACTTGACTTTCTACTCAGAAAAGAATTTGTGAAGAAATTTCTTTTATTTTTGTTTGTATTATTAACTTTTGGCCAAGGTCATTTTTATTTTTCTGTTTATAGTAACTCAGTTACAATCCCTTTTACACTCTGCACACTCTACTGTTTTAATGCAAAGCAGTTCATTAATGTAAAATCAAATCAGATGCTTTGACTTCCATTCTTTCATTTTAATCAGTGTGACAGAAGTAAAAATAAAACAAAACAAATCCTGAACAAAACCTCTACAGAAATCTGTTAAATGAAGAGGAAAGGTGAGAGGAGCTTCTTGAAGATATGCATATGCTGAGCTCACCTATTTTTAATTTTATGTCTTTTGAGCCAGTTCTAAAGAAAATTAGAAAAGGTTTGCTCTGCTGAAGACAGAAACCATGTATACAACTTCAGATTTCATACTGTTGCCTTTCAATATTAATGATGTCCCTAAGGTTCTTGCTTTTTTTTTTAAAGTTTAGTCTTGCCAAATGTAGTATCTTATCGCAGAGAAACTCAAAATTACTGGTTATAAGAGCAGAACTAAAACAACGTTCCAGAGTTTTACGTTTGCCCCCAGACGCAAACCAACCATATAATCCACTGGGGTACTATTCTCCAAGATTCTAGAAAGTATACCCCTAAGATATAAGTTAGAAAGGAAGATCATTCTTCAATTTCCTAAACCATTTTAATGAAAGAAATATTTTGTAGCATGGTCAAAATTATGGTGCCCATTTAATTATGGGCTAAATATTTGAGAAAGCTTAATAGTCTGTCACAACCTCCAAAAGGAGAAATTCAAGTGAGTATTTTTTTTTTAAGAAGAATTATGTAATTCTTCTAACTTCATTATTGGCTTAAGTCATTTGCCACTGTGAGAAGAGATAAATTCTAAAGAAGTTGGTAACATTAAATGTAGATTATAGGCTTTACAAAGTGAATAAAAAAGATTCCAAGGCAGAAATAACTGAATTACTTTGAAAAAGTATTCATATCTTAAAAAAATAATTTGTTGTTAATCAAACTGTTGAAAGTAAAATGAAATTTAACACATTTCAAACATAGCCAGAATACTGAATACAACTCAGACCATACCAAAGTTCATTTCTTAAGTAATCTATGATGAACAGACTCACTTACCTGTAAGTATAAGAAAAGGTTAGGTTGGAACTACATCATTCCTCCTCTGGGTAAAAATACCTTGGTTTCTTTCCTCGAAACGGAAAGGAATCTAAAACATAAAAAAATAAAATAAAATAAAAATAAGAAGTAGGAGCCCCTGTGAATTTCCATGTCTCTGCTCCAGGTGATATTACAAAATGGTAGAAATTTATATCACTTAGGATATAAAATACAATTCATCCCCAAATTGCGGGATGGTATTTCTCCGCTCTCTATTTTAATGGTAAAATACAAAATGTTTGTTCACACACACACACACACAAAGGTTTAAAATAAATGGCGAAAGCCCTATAGAAGTGTGCGTGAAAGCAATCACACTGACTTGAGAAGGAACCTCCCCCCAAAAAGCAAACCTCGCCAGAAAGAAACGTGCGCGGGGCCCACGCGCTGCTTCTGAACTCGCGGCTCGGCTTGCAGGCTTGCAGGCTTGCATGCTCTATCAGCGCTGAAGTCACTCGGGCTTCCAGGTTGGGGTCAGGAGTGAAAGTGCTGCCCCCCTCTGCAAGGACCGCGTGCAGCGCCACCACTTTTTTTTTTTTTTTTTTAATGTTTTCATGGAATGAAATGTTAGAAAAGAGCAAATCCTCCGGGAAGTTTTGCCCAAGGGACGGAAAGGGTGCACACGCTTCCAAAGGGTCCCGGGCCGCCGGGAAAGCCCTGCCCCGGGGCGCGCGTCCCCAGTCTGGCCCCCCGGGGCCGCGCGCGGCTATAGCGCTGTCCCGCGGGCGCGGCGGGGAGAGGGGCGCGCGCACGGCCCCGCGGGTCCCCGGCCCCCTCCCGCCTGCGCCTCCCGCCGCCTTCGCGCTCCCGGCTGTGCAGGGCCGAGTGCGGCACGGCGGAGAACGGCGACCTCCCCACGCCACCCCTGCCTTTAAAAGGAATTCCACTGGAGGCCACAGATGTGTCAACGAAGATAAAAGCAGATGGAAAAGAGGTACAAGCAAAACACTTTGGAAGCAAAGGCAGGGAAAATATTCTGGAAAGGGACTACGCCCTCCTGTTAAAGTGTTAATAACTACATCAATGCTATCTTCGATTAATTAACAGAGTCATCTTTCCCAAGAGTGTTCATGATCTTGTCTCATGTGTCTTTATAATTCAAGTAACAGCAAGTAAACACTATTGTTCCCGTTTCACATGCAGAAATAAAAAAAGGTCCAGAATGCCAAAGACAAGACTGCGAAGGCCCTCGGGCCTGCCACCGCTTGTCCTTTCTCCATGGGGACAGCGGTTGTGTCTACAGCACATCTGTCACATTTTTGCTTCTTCCCGCACCTAAGTTTGAAGGTTTTCTCTGAGGCATCGCCATTAACAGTCCGTACAACTCCGAGTCCATTTGGATCGGCACCCTCTTCCCAGTTTACTGTGGGTGTGAGTTTCAAGTGGGTTGGGCCAGCCTGCGGCCGTCCTCTCGTCCTCTCGGGGCCCAGAGCAGTGCCCTCCACTGCGACATGGGGCTGCAGCTCTGCCTCTTCGGGCTTTGCTCTCACCAGCAACACTTCCATCCCTGCCTGGCTAATTAATCTATGTCCAAATGGAATTGCTGTTGGCAGAAAGGCAGCAATGCCAAAGTGGAATAATCACTTGGACCTGAATCTGAGTTGTTTTCCATCCTTGACAACAAATAATGTTATTCCAGCGCCTGCAGGCCAGGAGTTGAAATGAGTTTATAATTTGGCTTCCAATCTCACATTCTCGTTCTCAACCACTTAAATTTTCTTTTCTGTCTTTTATCATGCAGGGGGCAGCTTTGGAGGCTGAATCATTGACAGGGTCTCTATTGATACCCTTAATGAATATTCTTTGCCATCTAAATAATAAGGGGAAACATCCGCATCGTCCAAAACCACACTTGTTTTAATAATGAAACTAAATAGACTGTCAGCTCATACCTCCATATGATCATTAATAATCTAATTTGTACTTCTCTCTCTGGCAACTTGAAGAGAAACATTCACAGTTTTTTCACCCACACACAGTAGTCCACATTCATCCAGCTTCTAAGTGCCTGGCCCTACCAATGCCAAACTGCAGGGTAAGAGCCACAGGATGGCCCAGCGCCTCCCTCTTTTCCTAGTCAAAGAACTCATTAAAACTCCAATCCTTGGCTCTGGGAAGTACGTTGTCTTCTTAGCAGTTCCAAACATCATGTTTCCCCAGAAAGCAGTCATCTCAAGCTAGTGATGGAAAAGGAAAGAGACAGGAAGGCAGAACCACTGACAAGACTCCCTTAGAGATGGGGGTGGAAGGTGAATTAGCATCATGGAAAATTACTGAAGGTAAACGGAAGGTCCGTTAGGGAGAAGTGGGTGTGTTCAACTGGACACAGCCTCTATTGGAAGAAAGGCAAGGGACACCAACTGCACAACTACACTGTGCCATACACTGTCTAGCTGCATCACATACAAACTCACTCAGTCCCCGCAACAGCGCTGTGCGTTCCCCATTCTACAGATGGGGAAAGTGAGGCTCTAAGGGGTTAAGAAACCTCCCTACTAGTACACCCTACTAGTATATGCTAAAGCCAGGATTTTTCCGAATTTAAAACCAAAGCTCTAGAGAGAAAAAGGAAAAGCAAGCCCTTACTTTTCTATATTGCAACATTGCCTTAGCTGCAAGTACTGGTCCTCGCATGTGGTCCTCTAAGACAGTATGGGACTTACAGGGGCTTCTACTGCATTAAGTGGGGGCCTGGCATATATGCCAAAGGTTGCCATCGAGGCCTTGAGAACACAGCCCCTCCCTGATCTGAATCCCTCATCCTTTATAAGAAATCACAGTGACAAAAACACACTCTTGGACAAGTCTTCCTGAGTATCAAAGAAACAGACAACAAGACTGTGCTCAAAATAAAAGCTACATCCAGGACAGCAACTGCACGTGTACAGATATGGTGCCTGGCTTTGTTCCATTCGGAAAATAGTTCTCAACAACATCCCTCAGTCTAAATATCTGTAGCCAGATCCGAGGTCCCCTCTCTTATCACCTGATGCCAAGTGTGTTCTTGATCATTTGGCATAAAGAGTGAGGATTACGGAGACAATTATGTTGTTTCACAAGTTTTAGTTACGGTAAAAAGTAGGCAAGAGAAGGCAGATGTGCAGACGGTGGCGGGGAGAACGTCCATGGAACAATCCCATACTTGGATCTGGAAGCTTCCCAGCAGGATTCTAAAGGTTAGGAAGTCTGCCCCACCACAGCCCCACAACAATAGAGTTTGACATACATTAATTAACAGGACTCCATAAATAAGTCAGCTTGTAATCATATTAAAAGGAGACTACCAAAAATCAACTACTGAAAACAGCAATCAAAAATGTTAAAAATGAGTACACTGAGATCAGTAACATTTTAACAGTCTAGCAACCCATTCTATAAAATGTACAATTCCTAAGTGAAAGTTCCCAGCAATTTAATTTCTAAAGAGCTTCAAAAACACAACTGATCCAATGGTGCAATAATACCCATCCATGTGCCTTAAGCTCCAAGGCTTCCTCCCCTTCATAAATGCCAATCTTTAAATCTTTAGTCCATCTAAACCATGTATGTATCAGACACATTGATTCCTGAAATGTGAGAAATAAGAAAGGAAGACTAACAAGCCCTTTCATCATCAATGTGCCTAAAACAACAAAAGAAAGGCACCAAAACAGGCAGAGACTAGATATGTGTCTGCCAGCTCGAGTTACCGTGAGATTTTTCTTTGTGCGTATGTGGATAATAATATATATTTTTAAATCTTGATGGTAATGTCTTTTATTTGTATAAATCAGTGAAGTCTTCTATGTTATGGTACTAGAAGACAGAGCAGGGATAGAGTCAGGAACTGTGCAGACAACTTCTAAAATTATCTTTCTCAAGAATTTGTTTCAGAGGGGCCCCTGGGTGGCTCAGTCTGTTGAGCTTCCGACTCTTGGTTACAGCTCAGGTCATGATCCCAGGGTCGTGGAATCGAGCCCTGTGTTGGGCTCAGTGCAGAGTCTGCTTCTCCCTCTCCCTCTCTCACTCCCCCTCTGCCTCTCCCCACTGTCCCCCTCACTCCCATGCCCTCTCTCTCTCAAAAAAAATATATAAAATCTTTAAAAAAAAAGAAAATGTTTTAGAAAAGAAAGTGCCCTTGCATGCTACACATTATAAATCACATGTAACCACATTCCTTCCACATTAAATAATTATGCTGAAAATAGTATTTTTTAGAGCACAACTGACTTTAAAAGTCACGAATTTCCCCAAAAATGTTGCTCTTCTGTTATCCTGTGGAATGAAAAACAGGATCACTGTGTCCTGGCCTAGCATATACAGAAGCAGACTAAATAAGAAGATACCTCTTCATTTCTTTCTTATTCCTAATCCTTCCAGTGAAGTAGGTCACTCTTATTTTCTTCAAATTTCATTCTGATAAATGGGGATAATCTCAGATACTATTAGCAGAACTATCAAGACTATCAACAAATTATATTGCTAAATTATTTGAAGTCTCTTTTAAAATGTATGGGTCTACATTGCACTACTGGGTATTTACCCCAAAGATACAAATGTAGGGATCCAAAAGGGCACCTGCACCCCAATGTTTATAGCAGCCACGTCCACAGTAGCGAAACTGTGGAAAGAGCCCAGATGTCCATCAACAGAGGAATGGATAAAGAAGATGTGGTTCATATATACAATGGGATATTATGCAGCCATCAGAAAGGTTGAAATCTTACCATTTACATCGATGTGGATGGAACTGGAAGGTATTATGCTGAGTGAAATAGTCAATCAGAGAAAGACAATTATCATATGGTTTCACTCATATGTGGAATATAAGGAATAGCGCAGAGGATCATAGGGGAAGGGAGGGAAAACTGAATGGGAAGAAATCAGAGAGGGAGACAAACCATGAGAGACTCTTACCTATAGGAAACAAACTGAGGGTTTCTGGAAGGGAAGTGGGTGGGAGGATGGGGTAACTGGGTGATGGGCATTAAGGAGGGCACATGATGTGATAAGCTCAGTTATATGCAACTGATGAATTACTGAACACTACATCTGAAACTTATGTACTTATATGTTGGCTAATTGAATTTAAATTAAAAAAAAAACAAAATGTGTGGGTCTGTTAGCACCTTAAAGGGTATCCAATCATACTTTCTTTATAAAGCTTTACCCAGTGCGTCCCAAGCTAGGCAGTGGGGTCCCTGTGGGCTCCCTATCTGAGCCATCCTCACTGTGAATCACTAGCACATTCAAGAATGAAATGACTCACATCCTACGCAGAAATCCAAATAATGTTCTGTTAGAGCAGAAAGGAAGACAAACTAATTTGAACTGGAGAGGACAGAGTTATATGTAGTCTCTTGGAAAGAAACTGCATTGCTCTGTTGGCCATTAGTTGTGAGACCACTAACATTCTCTCTCTCCTAAATCTGCTCAGACGCAGACAACTGAGGGCCTCCATAGAGAGCTCCTTTCCAGCACAGGGCCTGCAGTGCTACAGTCAGCCTCACGGGCGACTGTTCATTTCATTAGACACCCTCTCCAAATAAATAAAAAAAAAAAAAAAAAAAAAAAAATTGTTTATTCATTTGACAGAGACACAGCGAGAGAGGGAACACAAGCAGGGGGAGTGGGAGAGGGAGAAGCAGGCTTCCCACTGAGCAGGGAGCCCGACACAGGGCTTGATCCCAGCACCCTGGGATCATGACCTGAGCCAAAGACTGAGCCACGCAGACACCCCTCTCCGAATACATTCTTCCGCCCTGCTAGATCCTGCAACTGCTCGGCATGTGCTAAGTACTATTGCAGATGCTAATGAGGCATGAACCTTGTTTCAGGGAGATCTGTTGTACTTCTTCCCATGCAGAACAACAGATTTGCAGCTAGGGACTGAATGCTGGTGTCCCTCCCAAAATTTGTCTGTTGAAGTTCTAATCCCAGTGTGATGGTATTTGGAGGTAGGGCCGTTTTAGGTCACGAAGGTGGAGCCAGCCATCATGAGTGGGACTAGCGCCCTAAGAAGAACAGGCCGGAGAACTGGCTGGCTCTTCTCTCTCCACATGAGGACACAATGAGAAGCCAGCTGTCTGCAACCCAGAAGAGGTTTCTCACCAGAACCTGACCATGCTGACACCAGGACCTTGGACTCCCAGCTTCCAGTGCTGTGAGAAATAAATGCCTGTTGTTGATAAGCCACCCAGTTAACGGTATTTTTATATAGCAGCCCAAGCTATGACATCACCTTAAATGCATTACCGTGAGACTTAAGTCCATAACTTCTTCGCCTGTGTTTCCAGGTCTGTAAAATAAAGGGTTTGGCCTAAGTCAATGATTAGCACTGAAGGAGGCTGATCTTGATCTGTTGCTTGCCACACCCCCTAAGAATCCCTGTGGACAAGAAGATATGTTACAGCTGGGCACAAGCTGCACAGACAAATGATGAAGATGCAGGACAGCATTTAGGCTTAGATGCTAAGAGTAGGGAAGAGGGCTTTAAAACGGACAAGCTAAAGACACAACGCTCAAGAAGTATAGCTCATCAAGGTGCAATGTCCCAGACTACGGACCCCTAGGCGGGGCAGCTCAGAGAGAACAAATCATAGAGTCCAACACCTCTCACACCGGCACACCAGCCCCAGGACAACAGCAACACAGAGAGGGCGTGAGTTTGTGGTTCAGAAAGCACAGCTCTGGTCCTAGTTCTGCTATTAAGTGATTATGACCTTGGGCTAGTCACCCGCAAAATGAAAGTTGGGACCAGATAATCTCCAGTTTACCTTCAAGTACAGAAACCACACCTTCTCTTCGTTGCTCCATACAAACCTCTATCTTTCACTAGAATGTCTGTAGCTCCTGTACATACATCCCCACTATGGGCTCAGTTTTTAAATTACTGCATTCCCAGGCTTCTCAGGCAGAAAGAGCACTCAGGACAACCGCTCAGAACACAACTGTAAGATGCAGAATGGGTAAAGTTTGTTTTCTCTGGCATTATGATTCCCTCTGGCTAAATGCTACCCTCCACACTGCCAAGTCTCCAAACTTCTGGTGCTGAGGCTTGATCTATAGTATTCACAAGGCTCGTGACACCGTGACAGATGAAGAAATTAAATCTTTCACCAAACCTGAATGGGCGTTTTAAATGGTAATTTTCATCTTCTTCCTTCCCAGATGCAGGAATGCCAATAGTTGAGAGATACTATGGTGTTGGTAAAAAGTCATTATAAAAATGGACTTGCGTCCTAAATGAGCTGTCATTATTTTGCACATGTATTATTTTGCTGTATCAATTTTTTAGTTTATTTCATGTTTTGCTCCAATTGCAAGGGAATTGAGAACATGCTGTCCACATTTTCAAAAAAAGGACTGTAACATTCACAGTAAATATTTCACTAAAAAAATTAAAACTGTGTAAATATTTATATAATTGAATTTATTCAATCAATTCATTGGGTTAGGCCAATGGAAGTATGCTCTTTTTAATACTGAGAGCCAAAGAGACAGGAGAAAATTTTAATCTCAACCTTCGAGTAAATAAATAATAATACTGCTTATGGACACCATTTCTTAAAACATGCATACAGAATGCAAATGGGTGTTACTTCTCAGGGAGACTAAAGTGCTGTGTACTATTTACTATGTATACTGGACAGCAATGACATAGAAAATAAGAACAGGAAACACAGATATTTAATCAATAAATATTTTTAAATCATCAAAATGTGTTGTCGTCCCATATCATGGCCAGTTAAGCAAGACAGGGGTAAAGAGTGAACAAAGGAAAAATTATTGAGTACTCAGCAATAAAAACAAATGAGCAATTGATACATGTATCAACATGGATGATAATTACGCTGAGTTGAAAGAAACCAGACAAATAGTAAACATACTATATGATAGCATTTATATAAAATTCTAGCAGATCAGTGTTTGGCTGAGGATGGGGTTGGGAGTTGGGAGGGACCATAAGGGACCAGGATGGTGGGATTACCTAGGGGCACACAGAAATTCTGCTGGTGATAAATACGTTCATTGTCTTGATTTTGGTAATGGTTTCATGTGTATATCAAAACTAATCAAATTGCATACTTTAAATATGTGGGTTTATTACATATCAGTAAAGCTATAAAAACTATTGAGAGACAAAAATAGGGAAAAAATTTAAAGATAAGGAGTAGCTAAATTTGGGGTAATTAAGATAGCTGTTGGATGAAAAGCTACAGAAAAAATAAGCTACACTAGATCCATAAAAGACTACCAGAGAAAGATTTCTCGTTGTTGAAAGTTCAGGAAGTTTTATAATCCCAGAGAAGTCTTTCTGAGCACCTAAGGACCATGCCTAGATAATACCATTCCTCCCTCAAAAAAAAAAAATTCTTTCCTTAAGACTTTTGACAGAAGTAGTTCTAACTATCCCCAGAACAACAATAACAATAGCATTAATGAGCACTTACTATAACCCAGGCCCCCATCTAATGGGGTATCCCATTTAATCCTCACCTAAAGGCCCTAAAAGATAGGTTCTATTATGATCCTCCATTTTACAGATGATACCAAAATTTAGAGAGGTTAAATAATTTGCTTCATGTCGGTCACCACCAGTGGTGGAGCTGTGATATGAACCATGGGATATGAACTCTGATTCCAGAATCAAGCTCTTGAAATTAAACTTCTCTCCCTCTGCTACACAAACAGAATCCTGGAACAATGCTATAGATCACGATTTGCTGATTCACACCTCTGATGGCTTAAAGGAACTCTTTGTGAATTAAAGGGCTACATTTCTAAGTCTGAAAGCTAATCTTTTGCATGACAGATGCAGAAAAGGTCAGTAATGAAGTGATGGTGGAAGGTAAGGGCAATTCAGCAAGGTAGAGCAGGAAAAGTCATGGCCAGAAATCAACAGACTTGGTTTTGGCCATGTCCTCACTGCTGACTTCTAACCTTGGGCAAGCCATTTCTCCCCCTTGGGTCTGTTTCCTCTTTGGCACAATTAAGAGTTTGGACTAATCAATTTCTAAAACTCCTTCCAGCTCCGTGATTCTTGCCAGTCCTCTTTTGGGGAATATTCCTTGCATTTTGTAACTTGGGTCAAAAATTTTCCATGCCACCAAACACATTTCAGATACAAAGCTTCCTCCATCTCCTAAAACACCCAGACTCCTCCCACACCTAGCAAATTCCTTCATTATTTCCCAAAGATGTTCTATTCCCAGAGGAAAGAGGAGCGTCCCTCAACCCGGGCCTGCCATGTTGTCCTGTGCACTCCCACAGTCTTTCACTTCAAAACCACTAACAAGTTGATTTAGGCCTTCCAGTGATGAAAAGGAAGTACCCCACCACCCAGCACCTCATTCCATTTGCCCTGTGAAGCTTCTGATATCTGAGATGATTCAAAGCACTTAGTATGTTATGGCTATAGGTGCCCGATTCCATTTATTTCCATTCCTATTGGTTCTCTAAAGTGGCTATTCTCTCCTTGCACTAAAAACACATCATTTTCTCTTTTTAAATGATGGATTTTGTGACCCTTTGGGGAGACATAAAAAAATAAGAGCAACTAAATAAGGCAATTGTAAACCATTTCAGCATCTATAAAACCTTCTCCTTTATTACAAAAGAAAAGAAAGAAGAAAAAGCAGCTGGAAAAAAAAATGCAGCTGATAGGGAACTTGATATCTTTAAGAACAACTTCTCTCATGAATTTTCATCTCCATATTTTGGCATTTTAGCTGACTTGGAAATTATTTCTAGGAAAAGCACTTCTTGAGAGTGATAACTCCTTTCACAATGCATTGGTGAGGCAAGCTTTTCAATATTATGAGGAATATGCCTATTTTTCTATAACTCTACCTATGTATCAGCCGTACATTTTTATTCTGTATTTTATACACTATGTTCATATATACCCTGTTCTATCTCAGAACATACAGTGTTTTTACTTTATTTTTATAGACTCACTTAGTAATCATTATACTATAACAAACCAAAAATTAAAATATAGGTCACCCCTTTTCCACATAGAACCAGAAATTTACAAAATTCACTTCTAACCTTTATCATTGCATAGACATAGGTTTTATGTGGTTGTATTCACTGAGTGCACCCTATTTTCTAATTTTTTGCTTGAATTCTCCATATATCTACTTAGTCCATGTATCTGTCATTTTAAATGGAGCAATATTCCACTGCTCGCTAAAAGGGTTTAATTAGCTATCTTCCAGCTAGTTGCTTCCACACATTATTATAACCCAGTCAAGCATTTTTAAATAAAGTTTGTTTTTCCTTTTGGACTTATTTCCTCAGACTATAATCCAAAAAGTGGGATTAACGGTTTAAAGATCATAATTATAAACTGGGTGATTTTTATTATAAATTGCCAGGTGGCTCTCCAAAAGAGATATTTCTAATTTGCACATCACCAGAAAAATACAAGCCTAGCTTTTACTTCGTAGTCTCTTTAACACTGGGCTTTCTGGAGTTTATTAATTTGGGGGTGATTTAAAAAGAATGATGTAAAATCTTTTAGTTCTTCGAATCTGTCATAAACATTTGTTTATACTCTTACTGCCTCTTTTTAAAAAATATGTATTGGGGCACCTGGGTGGCTCAGACGGTTAACCGTCTGCCTTCGGCTCAGGTCATGATCCCGGGGTCCTAGGATCGAGCCCCACATCGGGCTCCCTGCTTAGCAGGGAGCCCGCTTCTCCCTCTCCCTCTGCCTCTGCCTGCCACTCCCCCTGCTTGTACTCTCTCTCTCTCTGTCAAATAAAAATAAATTAATTAAAAAATAAAAAATATGTATTGATCACCTACTACATGCCAGGTCCTTTATGTGCCTTTTCACTCATTCAATACTCCTGACTGCCTCATAAAGTAGAAACCACAAATTTTATTTTCACTAAGAAAACTGAGTCTCAAAAGGTTGAGTAATGTGCACAAGATTCCAAGGCTAATATTTGTTGTCAGGATTTAAACTCACCATCTACTTTCTGTGGATTCTCCATTATACCATCCTGTCTCATAAGTACAACCTTTAAACATCTGGCCAGTTTTTCTTTTCTCTTTCTTTTTTCAGTTTAGTTTTCCAATTTATTGAGGTATAAAATACACAAATAAAGTGATTTAAGTACCCTCATCCTAAAGATATAGCCTAGCGAATTTTTTACATACTACACACAATGTAACCAGCACATAGACCAAGATACAGAATCTCATCAGCTTAGTAACTTTTCTTTTTCTTAGTTTTTAAACATAGATTGTTTTTGTGTTTGTCATTCTATATAGCCTGGTACTGAAGCTATACAAATAGGTGCTTAATAAGTTTTGTTTAATTATTAAAGATTAAAGCTACAAGTAATGACCTCAGAGATTATGTACTCCAACTTCTTAAACTTCCAGATATGGAAACTGAAGCCCAGAGGGAAAGTGACTTATCCAAGATCTAACAATTCAGAGCTCTTTCTGCCACATCATGTTGCCCTCACTGGCCACTGGCTGATTGCTCTCCACTCCTTATGTTAAAGACATAGGGGTAACAAAGAAGGCAAGGTGCATAACAGAGAAAGTGTACCTGGATAAGGTGGTTTTTTTTAATTGTTTGCCTTTATTTTAAATTAATCCTAAAGTAACCAATGGGTCAAATTGGTGGAGAAACGCTCACTAAGCTGACCTTACTATAAAACATGATTTTTTTTTTTACATGAAAGTATCAACACTTGAAATCAAATGACTTTTGTCCCTCAGAATAGTCTACTTGAAAGGATAAACACTGATTCCAATAATGCTCTATTGCTCATGCTTTCTTTTGAATACCCCTTTATCCCTTTTTTAATTGATCAAAGATCAAACTTATCAAATATGACAATAAATGTAAGTGGGTTAAACATCCCCAACAAAAACAAAGATGCTCAACATCCAATTATATGCTGTTTATAAGACAATTCTAAAACCAAATGACCCAGAAATCTAAAATAAAAGGAAGAGCTAAGTGTATCTAGAGAACACAAATGAAAAGAAAGTTTGGATGGCAATATTTATATCAGAGCAGAATTTAAGGCAAAAGAACATTTAACAAGACAGAGAATATGTGAAATAGTTCAACCTCATTAATAATAAAAATTCCACTTTTAAGAAACTGTTTATCAAACTGACATATTCTAATTTATAATATTTTTTATAATTGTGGGTACACTCAAATAGACATCCATATGCTACTATTATGAATAGGAAAATGGAAAATACAATATGAATATATATGATAGAATAAAATGTGCCCACTAAAAATCATGTTTTTAAAAATTTAATGAATGGCAATCATCTAAGAAGAGGTGGCAAGATACAAGGCATAAACAGTAGGATCTCAGTTTTTCTTAAATAAAACACACAGGACATATTTTGTTAAAATTAAAAAAAAAACGAAAAAAAAATTTAGAAAAAAATGCACCAAAATAATACTCTGGTTAAATTAAGGGAGATCTCTAGTTACTTTTTTTTTTTTTTTTTTTTTTTTTGCCATTTTTCCCTATGGGAAAAAAAGGGGGTCTGAAGTCCAAGATAAATGAAAAGATAGCATGGGGGATTTTGCTCCTTTATATGAATCATGCATCCAAAATTCCAGAAGCAGACAAATTCCATCCCAGGGCACTGACAAGGCAGACAGAAAAAATTTGTTGTGTTAGATGAAAATTCTGAACCTCAATCACCTTCAGGCTCTGAACCCCATAATTTCTGGTGTTTTCTCCTCAGGACTGATTAATGTTTAAGTGGAATATAGACTCTGTTAATTTTTCTTTTTACTCTATGCTCTCCAAATGAACATACATTACTCTCCTAAGCAGAGCAAGTAACTAATAAACAAAACGATAATACAGTTTGATCACCTACTTTGTTCACAAATCTGTCCTAAAAAGACAGATTTGCCGACATTAGAAAAAAGATTGTGCAAGTGCTCAAGGATAATTCTGAACAAGAAGTTCCAAAAATATTTCAAGCGAAGACAGTCTTATGGGAATAGCTTCCCAAAGTATCTTCATTGAATTACTTTGCATTCATTTTGATGTATATATTTTGACATGTTAAGATATCTTAAAATAAAATTGTACTGATTTATGTTAACATGTCATTCATTTAACAACTTGAAGGAAGAATAGGTAAGCTTTTAAAAGAGGAACTCAATAGAAGTCTTATATTCCTATATGCTTAAAATGAGATTTGTACTCACTATCATGATTAGGAAATAATCAGATTCCAGATCTTTTGGGAAGTTCTAAATACCAAAAAAAAATTATAATACAAATGGCTATTAAGTGTGACTATAAGGTTGGTATTCACCAACCTAAAGAACCTTAGGAATCATAGTATCCAACCTTCATTCTCCTAGAAATCAAAGTTCAGAGAGGTGAAATGACTCCCCCAAGTTCTTAGCTAGCACTGTTTCTTAGCACAGCAGCATCTGTAATCTCTTCTGAATTTTTCTTTCCCACTGGATTTATAGCCACCACCTATTTTCTTCTACAATGAAATGTTTACCTCTACAGGAGAAATTTTTAATGCAGGACAGGTGATTGAACAGGCAAATCTCTCCTCTCTCATTCATAACATAAATATACCAAGTACCTTAAAACTGTCAAGTTCTATGATAAGGTTACAATTCCTGCCCTCGGGGAGCTCACAGATTACCTGTTCCCCCACCATCCACAATTTGGAAGGCTAAGGGGTATGAGGAAGCATATGTAGGCTGCAATGGGAGCAGAGGGAAAGAGCAGCTAATCCAATTAGGCTAATCATACTTATATCTGAGTTGTGAAAGGCAGGTGGGAGTGCAGATGATGGAAGAAATGGAGACAGGAAAATAGCATTCTAGGCAGGGAGACCCAAAGAAAAAGCAGACATAAGAAAATATGCCAGAGTTTGGAACTTGTGTTTGATTTTGATGTTGAAGAATATGAAGTTGAATGTGGCTAGAATTTCATATACTCATGGGAAAGTGGACGCAGGTGAGGTGATAGAGAAGCCTGGAAAACTCCACTAAGTGAAGGAATAATATCTTAAAGGCAATGGAGTCACTAAAGGGGAATTTAAAGCAAGAAACTAAAATGGTCATACTTGTGTTTTAAAATGTTCTTTGTAGGGCCATGAGGCTGGGCTGGAGAGGTGAGGACCAAAGGTGTGGAACCAATGAGAGGCTCCAGCAGTTACCCAACCGTGAAGGACTGGAGGCCTATACCAAGGAGGGCTGGTGCCCGATAAGGGACAGGTTTAAAAGACATGGAGTTGGGGCTTGGTGATCATCTTCACATGGAGTGAGGGAAAGGGAGGAGACTATTCAAAGTTTTAACTTTCTCCGTTTTCAAAAAATATTTTTGAATATTTTGAATATTCAAAATATTCATGTCACAATAACAAAATGTTTCTGTCCTCACATTTAAATTTCAAGGAATACTCACTAATTCTGACAAGAAAATGGGATGCAGAGGCCAGTGAGTTACTTGAGAGAGACAAAAGAGAAACAGGACAGGCATTGTTGACAAGTCACAGAATAATACAGTGCTTACAGCACCAGAAGAACTTGGGTTCAAATTCTGGTCTGGACACTTGAAACGCTGGCAAGTTGTCCTTTTTAAATCTCAGTTTTCTTATTTCTTTTTTTTTTTTTTTTTAGGATATTATTTATTTGAGAGAGAGAGGCTGAGAGAGCAAGAGCATGAGCGGGGGGGAGGAGAGAAGGGACAGAGGGAGAGGGAGAAGCAGATTCCCCACCAAGCAGGGAGCCCATGCAGGGCTCGATCCCAGGACCTCGAGATCATGACCTGAGCCAAAGGCAGATGCTTAACCACTGACAGCCATTCAGGTGCCCCTCAGTTTTCTTATCTCTAAAATGAGAATAATGATGAAACTTACCTGAGGAGGTTAATCAGGAGGGTGATATAAGGAGAAAGTACAAAATGCAATAACTGATCCACAGTGAGCACTTACTAAACGATCACTATTATTATATAGTATAGAGGATTTCCCCAGGGCTAGAAAATAAAAATTTATTCAAAATATTATCTTGTATTGTTAAGATATCCTGAGTTCTGGTATTGGGCAAGAAAGAGGGCATCAATACCCTGTTGGTAGCAGAAGGAGCAAAGATGCTCATGTGGGGACTGTGAGATGCAAAATCTGTCAAAAAACTCTGGGAAGTAAAAGCTTAAGAGGTGATGACACAGTGGCAGAAACATCTTTTAGGTAAAAGGAAAGGAATTATCTACTTTGTATTCTAAATACATGAGCAGAGAAACTCAAGCTTTAAAGAAAAAAACTGTAAAAATATTGTGAAGACCTTGAGGCCTTGGGAGTTTTCACAGAGGTGATAAGAAGACAACTAGTCCAAGTTCTAGAAAAACTCCAGTAGAATAAAGAAATGTAGAAAGAAGCAATTGCTGTATTGAAGTCAGTAACATCTGTTAACTTTTCACCCTAGGATTCTTAAGGAGGTCAGTAGATTCAATAACAATGCTTCTAACTGCAGTTTTGGAGGAGTGAGGTCAGTGGTATGCTGGCAAATTATGTTGGTTTTAGAACCAGATCTCCAGGAAGAAAACTGCATGTATATCTATACCTATAGACATAAATGAGTTATAAATTTTACTGATATAGAGTATTAATACACAATTTACAAATAATAATAAAATACCCAGTGTTATCATAAATTCCATACAGCCAATTCATTCATTAACTTTTGCCAAATTCTTGTGTCTGTAGAAACACCTATGGTTGCAATTGACAAACGAGTATGGTTCCAGTGTGAAGACTTGTTGATATTTTATTTTATATTAAGGGTAAGATAAGATATCACTTGCTTATCAATGGTAAAAGTTCTTTTTTTGCTGAGTCTGGTAGGTTTTTTTTTTTTAATATTAAAAGAATACTTCCACAATTTTTATGCTGTTCATGATGTAATGCTACAGACAGTTGAATCTGCAATTTTCTTCATCATTTTCTTAGGTCTAGAACACAAAACAATAAATCACACCCTAATGTAAATGTCAATAACCCCATGAAGTAAATAGTCCACCATGGCCCATTTCAAGCTATATCATGACCATCACCAGATACAGTTTGGAAGAAATGTGTAGTAGCGCACTGTTATGTTGCATTTCCACCATACAGGTACTTCATTGTTGCACATTTACAAACTCTTTTTCAATTCCTTCATCCAGGTCATCAGCAAAATGTGCCCCTAATTTGTTGAATTTGACAAAACATGATTGCTGTTTTACTGTGTAGGGATCATAAATATTGATGTTTGGATGCTGAGATGCCTATAATTCCAAGGATTATCTTTATTAAACTTGGCTCCCATTCTAAGAAATGACCTCAGTCAGTGGTGTAACTGAACCAGTTCATATTGGCTCACAAGAGATAATTATTACATTTTCAAGAATTTTACAAGCTGGTTGTTAAACACAATCATTATTAAAAATACATTATATAAACTTAGAATTATATAAATTATATTTAACATTTTAAAAAAGATATTAAATATTCAAGATTCATTACTTTCCATTAATTTTATTACATTCTACTACTATCTATGCTCTTGGAGTGATTCAAAATACATGAAACGAATAGCACTTAAGTCTGGGAGGAATATAAATGGAATTGAGGCATTCTAAGGTCCTTGTATTGTCCAGGAAGTGGTAAAAGTACTAATTTGTATTAGCCTTAATGAGTCAAATATGAATGGTGTACCCTCTCCAAAGAACATAGAAGGATGGATAATTAACAAGCCAATAGAAAAGAGGGGAAAAAATGGAAAAGTAAAAACTGCTTAATTGAAAATGAGGCAAGAAAGGAGACAAAAACAAAAAATAACATGTGGGGAAAATAGAAACCAAAGAGTAAGATGGTAGATTGAAACCCAAATAGAGTTCATTAAAGGTAAACAGACTAAATCATCTCATTAAAAGACAAAGATTAACAAACCAGGTATACAATGAAATTTAACTATGTTGCTTTTAAGAGACATACTTTAAACATAAAGATAGAGAGTGTTTGACAGTAATAGGATTAAAAATTCAGCATGCAAACACTACCCCAAACAAAGGTGGAAGGGCTATATTAGTCAAAGATTTTAAGGGACAAACCATTGTCATCAAATTAATATAACAATTCTGTAGTTTGTATGCACGTACTAATATGGCCTCAAAACATAGAAAGCACAAAGTGAAGGAACTAAAGGGAGAAATAATCATAAGCAGTAACCCATAATCAGAGTGAGACATTTTAACACACCTCTCTCAGGAGCTAATACAATAAACAAGAGAAAATCAATTTTTCTATCCTTTACTTTTAACTTTTCCATATTCTTAATTTAAGAAGTGTCTATTATAAGCAGCACAAAGTTGGTCTGACACATTTTTCTAATTAAACAATACTATTAACACTCTTGAACACTATACCTAACATCTTCAGAATATGCATCATTTCCAGGAGTAAATAGAATGTTTACAGTTGACTTCATGCTGAGAGAGAAAGCATGTCTCAACAAATTGCTCAAAAGACTGAAATTACATAGAGTGGGTTCACTGATTATAGTAAAATTAAGCCAGAAATCAATAACAAAAAGAAATGGAAAAATCCCCAGGTATTTGGATATTAACCAATAAACTTTAAAATAATTCATGAAACAAAAACTACTTAGAACTGAAAGATAATGAAAATATAAATTCTTCTAGAGGGAATATCTCTAAGTCAAGAAGGGTCTTTTGATCCATTCACTGAAAGTGGTGAAGTATCTGTTCCCCTCAGTGATGTGCTGACCTGAGAGATCTGTCATTTTTATTAAAAAATTAAGCCTGTGCCTAAAAAGAGACCTCTACCCGATCCTAGGTCTAGGAGGTCCTTGGAGGCAAATGGTTAAATACTTTGGATCTGGACCCAGGGCAGCTATCCCACGGAACACAAGAACCTTCTTCTATTTTACAGTGAGGGATGGTGTGGTCAGTTATGTGCTAAAGACCCTTTGTCTTTCCTTCCAGTGCCCAGCATTACTCTCCCAGTGGTAAAATGCCCACCCCCACCTAGACCATTTGGACCACCTCCTCACAGTGTACATACTCTGAGATTCTATCCTTTCTGCCAGTCTGGCTCCTGATGACCCTTATACTTAAAGGACTATTATCTCAACTTTCACCTGGATAAGGACCTGCCTTTTGATGCTTAAGAATTACATCTATACATAAAACTTACATAAGACCTCAAATACATGAAACCTACAAAAATATCTTGGTTTGAAAAAAAAAATTTTTTTTTTAATTTTATTTATTTATTTGAGAGAGAGAGAGTGAGAGAGAGAAAGAGCACAAGAGGGGGGAGTGGGAGAGGGAGAAGCAGACTCCCTGCTGAGGAGGTAGCCCGATGCGGGACTCGATCCCGGGACTCCAGGATCATGACCTGAGCCAAAGGCAGTCGCTTAACCAACTGAGCCACCCAGGCGCCCTGAAAAAAAATTTTTATTCACCACAAATGAAGATCTCTTTGTGCCAGAGCCTCCTACTAAATTTCTTGCATACTTTATATCTCCTATAGCTTACATAAATCATAAAGTATTTAGAATATCATAACAAATATAATATTCAAAAGATAATTTTAAGTTTTTAAACACCCAACAGTATATTAATTGGGGTAAGTTAACACTAAGTGCTATACCCCATCCCCCAAAATCTCAACAAAGTTTGAGTTCTCTTTTGAATCACCAACTAATGTAGTTAATGGAGGTGCATTTTTCTGAACAGTAACTCAGGGAATTGGGCTGCTACCATATTCCTGCCTCAGGGTCATTCAGGTATCTTGCCGCCAGCAGAAGCAGACCACATAGGGAGGTCAAGTCAAACCCTTAACCATCTCAGCCTGGAAGTGACACACACTGGTTGTATGAAATTTCCATTTGCCAAACTAGTCACAGGACCATACTCATTGACAAGGACAGTCCTCCCAGCAATCAGGAGGAAATGGTTTATTGAACACATAACACAGTCTCTGCCTCAAATACATAACAAAGAGGAAAGAAAGAAAGGAAGTAGTATCCACTGATTTGGGGTACTAAGTTAAATGTTACGAACTTTGCACATACATGTTTAAACAAAAACACTGTGAGCCAGACACCATTATCCCCAACTTATACCTGAAGAAATTGAAGCATACAGTTAAACAGGAAGTAAGGAGTTAAACCCTGACCTATGACTGCAATGCCCGTGTTTGCTGGTGGGTTCCAGCTGCTCTTAGTGTGGGCCACAGCCCCCCTGCATCACAGTAACTAGAGGTGCCTTTTCAGAGCCCCACACCACACTCACTGCATAAGAATCTCAAGAGTACAGGAACCTGCACTTTTAAAAAGTTTCCAAGGGGATTTTATGCTATTGATCATTTTTTCTCTGAAATACAAAACAGTGACATTCTAAATAACCTTTTTCAAGAAAGTAGAAAATGTATGGAAAAGAGATAAAACTCAGTAGGTGTAAGAGAGGAGCCTTGTGACAAATTGAAAATCCTACAGACCCAGGAGTCAGAGGCGTGGACACTGGTCCTAGACCTATTAACCTCCTGAATGACCTTAGGAAGTCACTTACCCTCACCGAATCTAGTCCAAAGAAAGATTACATTTTCTCCACTGAAAAATGTTGGAATCAGGCTAAATAACCTCTTAAAGATCCCTTTGGCTCTACAATAAAGTGAAAACTATAAAGTGAGACAATAAAACAAATACAGATAAGAAAGTAATAATAGCATTTAAAATAATAGCTAATCCAAGCAAGGTTTTTGTAGATCTAGACAAACTTCCTCTAAAATTTACATGGAAAGGCAACAAAACTAAAGTAGCTAAAAAAAAAAAAAAAAAACAATTCTGAAAGAGAAGCAGAAAGTTAGAGGAATCACAATACCCAACTGTAAGACTTACTATATAACTACAATAATCAAGACAGTGTGATCTTGGCAGAGGAACAGATACACAGATCAAGAGAACAGATTTAAGAAGCCAGAAATAGCTGTACATAAGTAGAGCCAACACAAAAGCAACTGAATGGAGAAAGGATAGCGTTTTCAAAAAAAAAAAAATGGTATTGGGACTATTGGCTATCCATAGGCAAAAAAAAAAAAGATAAGGAAGAATTTTCATCTAAACTGAACTAATTTTAAACAAAAATCAAACCAAAATGGAACCTAGATTTAAATGTAAAAATATAAAACTTTTAGGAAAAAAACATAGGAGAAAATCTTCATGATTTAGGGTTAGGCAAAGAAATATTAGACGTTAACACCAAAAGCATGAAAAAGAAAAAAATCAATAAATTAAACCTTTTGCTCTGTAAAGGATCCTATGAAGAGGATGAAAAGACAGGACACAAAAAGGGAGAAAGTTACTACAAAATGCATATCTGACAAAGGACTTATATTCTGAATATATGAAGAACTTTCTAAACTCAATGGTAAAAAGAAAAAGAATTTTGAAAAGGGGCAGAAGACTTGAACAGACCTTCAAAATAGAATATATGGATGGCAATTGAGTACATGAGATGTTCAATGTCATTACCATTTGAGAAATACAAATTAAAGCCACAGTGAGATACCATTTCACATCTATTAGAATAGCAAAAATAAAAAATAGTGATAATCACAAATTCTGGTGAGGATGCAGAAGAAACTAGACCTCTCACACATTGCTGGTAGGAATATAAAATGGTATAGCCACAAGAGAAAACAGTTTGACAGTTTTACAAAAAGTTAAACATATACTTAATATAATGACTCAGCAATCACACTTTCAATTACTTACCCTTTGAGAAATGAAAACATGCCCACCAAAAATGTGCATGAATTTTTTTGGCAGCTTTATTTGTAATAGCCAAAAGTTCGACAACACCCCAAATGTCTTTCAAGGAATAAACAGGTAAACAAACTGTGGCACACCCAAGCAATGGAATACCAATTGGTGATGAAAAGGAACAGACTGCTGGTACATGAACATCTTGGATGGATCTCAAGGTCATTCATTATATTGAGTCAAAAAGCCCAGTCTCAAAAGGTATGATTCCACTTGTATGACATTTTCAAAAAAGTGATTGAGAACAGATCAGTGGTTGCCAGGGATACCCCTGTGTGACTGTGAAGAGATAGCCTCTGTGGAAATGGAACCATGCTCTATCCTGACCGTGGTGGTGGTTCTATGGACCTAAACATGCAATAAAGTTTCACAGAACTATACATACATACACACCAACATATAAAAGAAAGCATGACAAAACTGGTGAACCTAAATAAGGTCTGTCATTCCATTAACAGTGTTATATCAATGGTAATTATCCAGTTGTGATAAAGTATTTTAATTATGAAAGCTATTATATGAATCTGGGGGAAGGGTACATGGGAACTCTCTGTACTATTCTTTCAACTTCTTGTGAGCCTAAATGATTTCAAAATAGGTTTTAAGATAGCTGATACTTGGGGTGCCTGGGTGGCTCAGTTGGTTAAGCGTCTGCCTTCGGCTCAGATCATGATCCCGGGGTCCAGGGATGGAGCCTCGTGTTGGGCTCCCTGCTCAGTGGGGAGTCTGCTTCTCCTTCTCCTCCCCACTGGTGCTCTCTCTCATATCTCCCGTCTTTCAAATAAATAAAATCTTTAAAAATATAAAAATAAAGAATAAAATAGCTTATATTTGTTGAGTACTCTGTGTAGCCATACTGTTCTGAGAACTTAATATCTAAGTCTTTGCAGTAGATACTTCATTCATCCCATTTGCGGAGGAGAAAACTGAATTTTGGAAAAGTGAAGTCATGTGGGCAAGGACAGAGTTGGTGAGTAACAGAGGTGGGGCTCAAACCCAGGAAGTCCACTTCCAGTGCTGTCTTAGCCAATAGACAATGTTTTTTAAGAAAAAGAAAGCAGGACAAAAACAAGGTCAGAATGGGAGTCAATAATACAGAGGAAAAGAAAAAGAACACCAAAAGACAAAATAAAATGAACAAGGCATGTGAAGGGTCCAGGGAGGGGGTCTTCCTGGCACCCTCTCTGGACATCAGTCCCCTAGGAAAACACACCTCAAAGACCAAGGAGAAGCTGGAACAAGGTAAGAAACATGTTCAAAGAAATATTAAACAGTTCCTCTTAGAATAGGTCAGAGTAATTGAAGTTATTTAATCTAGAGGAAGTCAGGAAGGTGGTTTAATCACCTCCTTTGTGAAGGCTTTTGAGGGAATGTCCAGAGGATATAGGACAAAGGAAAGGAGACTTAAACTGAAAACAAGAAGATTTAGTTTGACGTTAAAAACTATTTTCCTGACCGGATAAAACTAAGACAGATTAAAGGGCAGTTGACTTTCTTCTGAGACCTTCAAGAAGGATAGAATAAAACTGGCAGTTCATTCCACTAAATATTAAACCTGGCAGACAGAGCAGCCTGCCCTGTACCAGGCCCCATAAAGGGCACTTTACACATGGTATCAGTTTTAATCAGCTAATTAGAAAGCAGGTGTCATCATTCCCATTTTATAGAAACACAAACAGCGTCAGAGAGGCTAAGTCCCACATAAGACCCCTCAGCTGCCCAGAGAGGGACAGACTCAGGTATCTCTGCCTTCACCATCCAGATCTTTCCACTATATCACACACACTGCTAACTAAGCTTGGAGAGTCCCCTGCCTGCTGGCCTAAACCTAGATCAAGTAATCAATTACAGTGCCTTCCAGCTGTAAAAATATCTATCCCTCAAAATGCTTCTCACCTAGTTTTACATCAGCTCCATCCCCACTCATCTCTATCATGATCTTTTAGGAACTCAATTTTTTCTAGGAAGTGAAGCTATGTTTCTCACTATCATTCTCCTTACAACACCCCTGTGGGGTGACCAATTTAATTAGAAGAGACAAAAGAGAAAGTGAATGTGATGACTCCCATTTTACAGATGAGAAGTCGAGCTGCCCCACAAGTCGGGCATGGAATCAAAATCGTGTATGAGTGGAGAGACACTTGGGGAGCTGCGGAGTGCACCCTCCTGGAGATTTCAAAATGGAACCGGAACAGCCCAGGGCAAGCCACAGAGAGCAATGCCCCTGGAGGGCGCTTCCCATCCGGCCAATAGCAGCCTGACGACGGTCACTGTCATTGCAATCCGGCCAGTTTGTTTATCCTTTTGCTACTGACAGACATTTTGGTTTCTTCCAATTTTTGGCAATTATGAATAAAAGTGCTACAAATATTTTTGTGCAGGTTTTCGTGTGGACACAGTTTTCAATTCATTTAGGAGCATGACTTCTGGATCATATGGTGAGAATTCAAATGTTTAGCTTTGCCAGACACTGCAAATTGTCTTCTGAAGTGGCTGTACCATTTTGCATTTCCAGCAGTAATGAACGACGGTTCTTTTTTTTAAGATTTTATTTATGTATTTGACAGAGCACAAGCACGGAGAGGAGCAGAGGGAGAGGGAGAAGCAGGCTTCCTACTGAGCAAGGAGCCCAATGTGGGGCTCGATTCCAGAACTCTGGCATCATGACCTGAGCCGAAGGCAGACGCTTAACCGACTGAGCCTCCCAGGCTCCCCATGAATGAGAGTTCTTGTTGCTCCGTGTCCTCTCCAGCATTTAGTGTTGTCACAGTTTTAAATTTCATCCATTCTGTGTGTATTGATGTCTTACTGTTGTTATAACCCAACATGTGTATTTTTTAAATCATACTGTTCAGCTCTCTAAAGTAAAAAGCAAGTCCTAACAAACTGCATAATAAACTGTCATAATTCAGCCCATAATTGTCCTTCTCAGAAATTCCAATCAAACAAGAAGTATCTGTCAAGAGAAAAAAAAAATTCTTTAAAACAATTAATCCTCATTGCCGAAGGCAGGGCTCGTATTACTTGGTACCTGAGCTTGAAAAAGCCAAAGCAAAATTTGTCCCTTCATCGCTAATATACTAAAATGAGCTTTCAAGGCCATGAGGATACCTGAAGCACAGGGATAAAAATTGTCTTTTATTGATGACTAGCCAGATAAAGGCATTTTCTCTGACATAGCTGAATTTGGCTTTGTTTCACAAAGTTCTTCTCAGATTTAAATAAACATTATACAGTCCTAAATTGCTTTGTACTATTTCTAAGCCACTAAAAGTTATGGATAGAGGAGGGGAGGGAGGTCTGGGTTTCTTCTTCTTCTATAGCTTATCCAGATGTTCCAACACTTTTATGGAAACTAGAACAACAGAATAATGAGCAGAAAGTCTCTGCTGTCTACTATTACACCTGCTATGGCTTGAACTTTCAAAGAGTGATACTTTCTTACTATATTTATTTCAAAGCAACATTTCACACCTGCATGTTTATATAATGGTTTTGATGTTCATTAACTCTACAAAGATTCAGGCAATAAAGTGCAAAACAAAATTCTTGAAGAAAAAGAAGTCACTCAATTTCATAATTTTTGCAAACTTGTGAATTTTATCTTAGGCATTTTTGTTGATGAAACATAACATAATCAAAAGTCACATAACACATCTACCTTGAAAAAATATTAGCAAGCAAGTGAAATTTTTAAATGGCCCATTTTATGTTCCCATTCTTAACAAACAAAATATAACCATATGAAACAAGTGCTTTCTCCTCAACTCTGGATCTGCTGTTTATAGCAGCTCCTCAAAGCCTTGGAAATAGTCCATAATTAGGTGGCAAGGATGTCTGAAAGTTCTTCCAAACCAAATGGCAAAGCATTTAAGAAAAGTATCAAAAAGGTATTTGTCAGGAATAAGCATAACATTTAGACTACCGTTTCTGTGTGTTTTTATCACTGCATTTTGGAGGGTACAATCAAATACTTCTGTTATTTACCTTTGGCTACATACCAGAATTGATACTAGGTGTCCTTATATTTTATATGGAAACATCCTCTAGTGTAACTTCAAGCAAAAAGCTGAAACACCCACACGTCAGTAGTGCTAAGAAAATTCTCCCCATTATTTTGCTGTCAATCTAAGCAAAGTGACTATGTATTCTGCTAAGAAATTTTCAAAGGGGAGTTTGGGGGCTAGTAAAATATAGCATAACTTTAAAAAAATTTCCAGTGAGGGACATCTGGCTCAGAGGATACTTTATTATGACTGCGTAATTGAAGGTGTCTTCTCCAGGTGAACCATATATCCTTACTAATTGTGTTGTGGAGTCTCCAGGACAAGCAAGTTGCAGATATTTAATATACCACAAGTAACTGGAAGATTTTCTGTAATCCATTCCTTTCCTTTTTCACCCTACACACAGATAAACATACTACTCCCATCCACACCAAAAAATGGAAAATTTTCTAGCACACTGTTATGGGTTGAATTGTGTCCCCCCAAAAAAGAAATGTTGAAGTCCTAAGCTCTAAGCCTCAGAATGTGACCTTGTTTTGAAATAGGGTCTTTGCAGATGCAATGAGGTCATATTGGAGTAGAGTGGGTCCCAAATCCAATATGGCTGAAGTCCTTATAAGAAGACAATGTGAAAACACAGGGAAAGAATATGATGACAGGGACAGAGAATGAAGAGATGCAGCTGCAAAATCAACAGCCACCACTAGAAGCTAGGAAGAGGGAAGGAATAACATTCATTTACAGGTGTTGGAGGAAGTATGGTACTGTTGATACCTTTCAGACTTACAAATTTCAGACTTCTAATCTTTAGATTTGTGAGACAATACATTTCTTCTGTTTTAAGACACTCAGACTGTGGTAATTTGTTATGGTAGCGTTAGAAAACTAATACCATGATCATATCTCTGGGATGCAAGGGTGGTTCAACACATACAAATCAATGTGATACACCACAAAAATAGAACAAAAAATAAAAACCATATGATCATCCCAACAGATGCAGAAAAAGCATTTAACAAAATACAACACCCTTCTGTGATAAAAACACCTTAAAAATTGGGAATAGAAAGAATGTACCTTAATATAATAAAGGCCATATTGACAAGCCCACAGTTGACATCATACTCAATGGTGAAAGGTTGAAAGCTTTTCCTCTAAGATCAGTAATAAGAAAAGGGTGCCCACTCTCGGCACTCCTATTCAACATAGTACTGAAAGTCACAGCCAGAGCAATTAGGCAAGAAAAAGAAATAAAAGGCATCCAAACAGGAAATGAAGAAGTAAAACTGTCTTTGTTCACAGATGACATAATCTTATATATAGAAAATCCTAGACTCCATCAAAAAATTGCTAAAACTAGCCAGTGAATTCAGTAGTTGCAGAATACAAAATCAACATATAGAAAATAGTTGTATTTTTATATACTGACAACAAAATATCTGAAAAATAAAGAAAACAATCCCACTGACAATAGTATCAAAAAACAATACAATACTTAGGAATAAATTTAGCCAAGGAAGTGAAAGATCTGTACACTGAACACTAGAAAGACTTTGCTGAAAGAAACTGAAGAAGACACAAATTAAAAGATATCCCATGTTCATGGATAGAAAGAATGAGTACTGTTAATATGTCCCCTGTTACCCAAAGCCATCTATAGATTCAAGGCAATCTCTATCAAAATTCCAATGGTATTTTTCAAAGAAATAGAAAAAATAGCCTAAAATTTGTATGGAGGCAAAAAACCCCAAATGATCAAAGCAATTCTGAGAAAGAAGAACTAAGCTAGAGGCATCACACTTTCTGATTTCAAACTATATTCAAACTATATTTTGATGATGGGGCACCTGAGTGGCTCAGTCATTAAGCGTCTGCCTTCGGCTCAGGTCATGATCCCAGGGTCTTGGGATGGAGCCCCACGTTGGGCTCCCTGCTCAGCGGGAAGCCTGCTTCTCCCTCTCCCACTCCCCCCTGCTTGTGTTCCTTCTCTCACTGTCTCTCTGTCAAATAAATAAAAATTTTTTTAAAAAACCTATATTTTGATGACTATCATCATCGAACAGTGTGGTACTGACCTAAAAATAGACACACAGACCAACAGAACAGAATAGAGAGCCCAGAAATAAACCTACACATAAACAGTCAATTAATATTTATCAGGGGAGACATAAATACTCAACGAAAGAACGAATAGTCTCTTCATAGATGGTATTGGGAAAACTGAGTAACTACACACAGAAGAATGAAATTAGATCCCTATCCTACACCATTCACAAAAAGAACCAGAAATGGACTAAAGACTTAAATTTAAGACCTGAAACCATAAAACTCCTAGAAGAAAACATAGAAGAAAAAGCTCCTTGACATTTGTCATGGCAGCAGTTTCCTAGATATGACACCAAAAGTACAAACAAATGCAAAAATAAATAAGTGGAATTATATCAAACTAAAAAGCTTCTGCAAAGCAAAGGAATCAACAACAAAATGAAAAGGGAACCTACCACGTGGAAGAAAATATTCATAAATCATATAACTGATAAGGGCTTAATATTCAGAACTCATACAACCCAATAACAAAAAACAATCCAATTTTTAAATGGGCAGAGGAACTCAACAGTGTTCCAAAGAAGACATCCAAATGGCCAACAGAAGATGTGGGAGATATATCATGGAATATTATTCAGCCATAAAAAGGAATAAGATCTTGACATTTGCAACAACATGGATAGACTTAAAGGGCATTATGCTTAATGAAATAGGTCAGACAAGAAAAACAAATACCATATAATTTCACTTATATGTGGAATCTAAAAAACAAAACAAACTAACGAACAAAAACAAAAAAACAGACTCTTAAATACAGAGAACAAACTAGTGGTTGCCAGAGGGGAGGTGGGTAGAGGGATGAGTAAAATAGACAAAGGGGATTAAGAGGTACAAACTTCCAGTTATAAAATAAATAAGTCATGGAGATGGAAAGTATTACAATGATATTGTAATAACATTATATGGTGACTCTACTTTTCATGGTGAGCACTCAATAATATATAGAATCATTGAATCAATATATTGTACACCTGAAACTAATATAAAACTGTATGTTAATTATACTTCAATTTAAAAAATAAAATAGAATTTTAAAAGTTTAAAAAAATGGCCAACAGGTATATGAAAAGGTGCTCAACATCATTAATCACTGGGGAAATGCAAATCAAAACCACAATGAGGTATCACCTCACATTTGTTAGAATGGCTATCATCAAAAAGAGAAGACATAACAAGTGTTGGTGAGCATGTGGACAAAAAGGAACCCATTGCACTATTAGTGGGAATACAAGTTGGTGCAGCCACTATGGAAAACAACATAATTCAAAAAAATTAAAAATAGAACTACCATATGATCCATCAATCCCACTTCTGGGCATATATCCAAATGAAATGAAATCAGGACCTTGTAGAGCTATCCGCACTCCCATGTTCATTGCAGCATTACTCGCAATAGACAAGAGGAAACAACCTAAGTGTCAGTCAACAGATGAATGGATAAAGAAGTCGTGGTATAATCTCTATGTGGATTTTAAGAAATGAAACAGATGAACATAGGGGAAGGGAAAGAAAAATAAGATAAAAACAGGGAGGCAAACCATAAGAGACTTTTAAGAACAAACTGAGGGGGGCGCCTGGGTGGCTCAGTTGTTAAGCATCTGCCTTCGGCTCAGGTCATGATACCAGGATCCTGGGATCGAGCCCCGCGTCGGGCTCCCTGCTCGGCGGGAAGCCTGCTTCTCCCTCTCCCACTCCCCCTGCTTGTGTTCCCTCTCTTGCTGTGTCTCTCTCTGTCAAATAAATAAATAAAATCTTTAAAAAAAAAAAAAAGAACAAACTAAGGGTTGTTGGAGGGGGGTGAGTAGGAGTATAGGCTAGATGGGTGATGGGCATTAAGAAGGGCACTTGTTGTGATGAGCACTGGGTGTTGTATGTAAGTGAGGAATCACTAAATTCTACTCTGAAACCAATACTACACTATATGTTAACTTGAATTTAAATAAAATATTGGAAGAAAAAAAAATAAGATGTGATATACATACACAGTGGAGTATTATTCAGCTATGAGAAAAAAGGAACTCCTGCCATTTGCAACACCTTGGCTGGACCTTGAGGACACTGTGCTTAGTCAAATAAGCCAGATAGAGAAAAGACAAATACTGAATGATAGCACTTAATGTGGAATCTAAAAAAGCTGAACTCAAAGAAAACAAAGAATAGAGTCGTGGTTACCAGGAGTTGAGGTGGGGGAAACAGAGAGATGTTGGTCAAAGGGTATAAACTTCTAAGAGTAACAAGTTCTGGGGATCTAATGCACAGCATGGTGATTATAGCTAATAATACTGTACCATATACTTGAATGTTGCAAAGAGAGTAGGTATTAAATATTCTCACATATATGTATGTACATGCACAATGGAACATTATCCAGCCATAAAAAATACGGAAATCCTACCATTTGTGACAATGTGGATAGACCTTGAAGGCATTATGCTAAGTGACATAAATCAGATAGAGAAAGACAAATCCTGTATGATCTCACTTACACGTGGAACCTAAAATAAAACAAAAAACAAACTCACAGAAAGAGATCAGACATGTGGTTACCAGAGGCAGAGGGTGGGGGAAGGGGAATTGGAGGTCCATGCTGACTACAGTCAGCACTGCTGTATGATAGACAGGAAAGTTAAGAGAGCAGATCCTAAGAGTTCTCATCACAAGGAGAATCTTTCTTCTTTTTTCTTCTTCCTTTTCTTTTTTATTGTATCTGCATGAGACGATAGATGTTAGCTGAACCTAGTGTGGTAATCATTCACAATATATATAAATCAAATCATCATGCTATACACCTTAAACTTATACAGTAATACATATCAACTATTTCTCATTAAAACTGTATTTAAAAGAGAACATTAAAATATCCTCAGCACCAAAAAGGAACAATAATTATGTGATGAGAAGGAAGTCTTAGCTAATGCTATGGCTGTAATCATTTTGAAATATATAAAAATGTATCAAATCAACACATTGTTTACCTTAAACTTACACAGTGTTACATTTCAATTATATCTCAATAAAGCTGAGGAAAAAGAAAAATAAAATTAACCAACAAAAAAAGAAAACTAATAAATACACTCTTTGAAAAATGGGTTCTGGAGCCAGATGGGAATTCAAAGCCTGCTGTCTGGACAAAGTGTCATGGCATTCAGAGCTTCTCTGGGCCTTGATGCAGTAACCCCTCCCCAGAAGCCAGAATCCCGTCCAGACCCGGAGGTTTGCTACTTGTCACCACACTTCCCTTGGCAGGGACATAGCCTCCAGAGATACTGCCTCGTGGTCTATGGGCAGAGCCCATGGAGAATCTCCAAGGACTTAAGAGTTTGTTTTTGGTGTGCTTAATATTTAATAAACACAAAAGAAGCTGGGACATTCATAATTTCCCCTTAAAATTAAAATGTGCCAAGCATATTACATATTTATTAATCCTAAAATATATTTTATTATTTTTATACATACAAAATAGCTTTGGCTGAAAAGTTGTTGGTATGGATTGAATTGTATTCCCTCAAAATTCCTATCCTGAAGCCCTAACCCCCAATGGAACAGTATTTGGAGACAGGGCCTTTGGGAGGTACTTAGGGTTAGATGAGGTCATGAGGGTGGGGCCTTCATGATGGGATTAATGCCCTTATAAGAAGAGACACCAGCCTACATCCTCCACTCCCTTTCTCTCCGCCACCTGAGGACACAGCGAGAAGGTGGCCTTGCACAAACCAGGAAGAAAGTCCTCACCAAACACCCATCATGCTGGCACCTGGACTTCCAGCCTCCAGAACTTCGGGAAATAAAATGTTGTTGATTAAGCCTCCCGGTCTGTGATATTTTGCTATGGTAACCGGAGTTGACTAAGACAGGTGTCATATATAAATGAGAACACAATTTAACGAAATGATGAAAACACCTCACACTCAGTAGTGGTAATCAGGTATCGATGGGGTCAGAACTCCCTCACTAGAAATTTTAGGTGTTTTAAGTACCAAAAATCTCTAAAGAATTGTGTTTAAGTTGCTGTGCTCCTTTGCTCTCGATAATAAGTAAGATAAGTAAGATCTGTTTGGTTCATATTTCACGGCACTGCTCTGTGCCCTGAGGTTGGCCGTCAGGGATGCACAGAAAAGGAGGGGGGAGGGAGAAAAGGGCTGTCCTGTCTTCTCCCAAGGACACACTGCTTGAAAAGCTCAGGGCTGTGGCTGGGCACCTGTCTGAACCTCCCAGCCAGGGACACCTGTGGAGGCCACAGCATGTTGGAGTCCCGGACACGGGGAGAAGGGAGGCTGCTTCTCTGTCCAGCTTCCCTGATGCGTGCTCCTTGTCTACAGTAGCACCAGATCTCTCCTGCTCCTCCCTGTGCACCTCACCTCTGCAGCAGCTCCCCCTCCTCAGCACCCCGCCCTCCTGTCATAAAGGGACAGGCAGTGGGGAACAGACTTGAGGCATTCAGACTGGGCCAGTTAAGAAGTCTTTCCACTCTCCTCTTCCTCTTTTCACAACCCTGTTCCTTTCTAGCTTTTTAGAAGGCTCCTCACACAATTTCTCAAATGTCATGGTAGAATTCCCAGAAATGATATGGAAGAGAAGCGAGAACCCCAGAGAAAATAATATACCTTTGAAATCAGCACCACTTTGGCATAGCTGGATTCACTTCAAGAGGACGGCTAACCTTTTCTTTAATTTTCTACGCGTCTTTGGAAAGTATTGACAGGTCCCACAAAGACACAATTGGCTTATTCTTTTTTGTGCATCTGAACAACACCATCTGGCCAAAGTCAGCCTTCACAGCAGTTGAGGTTCACTCGTGCCACATAGGCACAGCCAACAGTGCCTTCCCCAACTTTAGAGAGATCTTTGTAACATCCTTCTAGAATTGTCTACGCAACATGAATAGCTTGAGAGTCCTCTCAGGTTTTATGAAGTTTTTTTTTACCTTGATTATGTAATGCATCATTTCCTACCATTTGAATATGGCTGCTTTCCTAGGCTAATCAGAACCCTTGAGACAATGCTTTCAGATGTATCACTCCTTACATAAAACAATGACTTACTAGAGTCATCTGTTCTCATTACAATGTCTTAAGGAAATTGCTCTGCCTTAAAGGCTCTCTTTTCTACTTGATATGCAACCAAACCCCTCCCTTCTTTTCCATGAAAAAGCTTAATTTTCTCAAGTTAGAGTTGTTGATTTTAGTATTTAGTAATAACTGCCATCATTCTTTTTTATTTACCCTCTGCAGTTGGTAAGATTTTTATTTTACTGTTTTTCTTTCCACTTTATGATAATGTTCTCTTTTTTTGTATGATAATGTCATAAGCCTAATTTTCCCTTCTGTTAGGTCTTGATTATTCCCCCCAAAGGCTGATATTTAAAATTAAAGCATTTAAAACTTAATGTTAGCACAATGGTTATGTGATCACATGCATATATGGGAAACTAAGCCTACAGATACTGTTAATATTATTCCATGCAAATTAAGTCTAATGCAGCATATGTAGTAAGCACCTTCCCTTCAGGGCTGATCTAATTGTAAAACTGAGGCTAAAGTTTTTAAAAGGTAATAGGTAGGAGGGAGGGCAAATAACTAGGAATCAGGTTGTCACTGCTGTTCCAAGACTTCTGAGTATCATTTACATCTGAGGCAGAAAATTACAGCTTAAGAATTATACCCACTGAAGGGGGGGTGGGACTTCTCCTTTCTTCCCTTTTAGGTTCTTTGGCTGGTTGAATAATTAAATTGACATAAAACAGATTAACAGGAGAAAAACAAATTTAATTTCATACATATAAGACCCCCCAAAGATATGATGCTCAAAGCAGTGACCAAAGCAGGCAGCTTTTATACCTTCTTGACAAGGAAGCAATAAATTTGCCCAGACAAAGGGGTTTGAGCTTGAGGTGGTAAATTAGTGAAGAAGTAACAAGGTTTCTTCATACAACCCTTCCAGCCCTAAATTCCTATCTCTGGTGATAGGGATGCTCTCCTTTCACAGGAGAGGGTACCTTTCACAGGAGAGATTTATTTTCTGCCTGCAGGGGTATGAAGAAGGGCTAGACTGTCCTTCCTGCAATGGTTGTTTCTCAAGTAACTTTAATTCAAAATAATCCACATGCCAAAAAGGCACACTCTGGGGTGGCCTATCCTGCTACCCATCACCACTACATGAGAGTCTACTCTAAACCTGACCAGTTTTCCGCTGTTATTTTTTAACTTATATATCAGAACGTGTACCTCTTGCCGACATTAAACTGACATGTTGACTGGAGGAATCAGTTAAACAGCTTCCTTCGAGGTTATCTGGAGCCAAATCACAGGTTGAAAGAGATCCTGGTGTAACTAAAGCCAAAGGACGGGTTACAGGAAGTGTCCGTTTCGGGGAGGCAGGAAGTGGCCGTGGATGAAGCTTAGTGGCTTGACAACCAGCCTAAACTCTCAGGCACTAAGTGGGATGTATCTCTAGCTTCCCAGCTCCTAGCATAGGCCAAAACACCCTCGCTGCCTGAACGGCCCCTCCCGCCTCTCAGCATTGCTGGGTCCACCTCACCCCCCAGGTCTCAGCTCGGACGTCAGCTCCTAAGAGAGGCCTAGCTTGACCGGCCCTTCCCCAACCTGTGTCTACTGCTACGGAAGGCAGAGCCCAGAATAAGAGACAAAGACAACCTGAAGGGAAGAAATGGTCACGGAGTGGCAGCCACAGCCCAGCCATGCCTCCTCAGCTCTGGGCTCAACCTAACCCTGGACCTGACCTGCCCTTCTTCTTTCTGCCCTGTAAGATCTTTAATCTCACTTGTCTCCTTGTTCTAATTCATTGTGGCTCTCAGAAGCCTTAAAAATGTGTTCCAAAATAAGTTAAAGAAACTGGAAGAATTGGAAAGGGAGCAATAGAAAAAGGAATCATAAAGGGGAAAGGGGTTCTTGAAATGCACTACGATTGAATGGAAGCTAAATGCACACAAGACTGACCCCCCTGGGATTTAAACAGTTTTGGGAGAGCTCTGCAAGAAGCATTTATGTAAATGAACTGAAAGAACAGGAATAGAAAGGAGGTGCCACCAAAGTGGTTCCTTCCCAAAATGAGACGCAGTGCCAATTCACTGCTCACTACTATGAAAGAGCCGAACCAGGCATCATCTGGGAAGCTATTCTGTAAATTCAATAGATTACCATCGTTTTTATAGACCACATTCTCACCCAAAAGTACATACAAAGACTTACATAACTTCCACGGTCAGTTAAAGCCATCACATACATAATTTGCCAAAGGCTTTTAATAGTATAAATGCCTACTTTCTGTGTTCCTTCTCTAAACTTTTATGGCTCACCAATAAAGAGATGTGTCATCATGATCTATTCTCTAATGAATCCTCCCTGTCCATCCAGGACTCTGAAAAGAGAAAATCAGGAGTAAATGTAAACGTTTCCTAGCCACTCTAAAAGTACAAAATTCAAGAGGCCCGTTATCCTGTAATGAAAATGTTCTACTTAAATGAAATCTCATTTTCAAGTGACCCAACTGCAGAACAATCAACAATAACAGGCTTTATGTCCAAACAGGAGAGGAGGAGAAAGGCATAGCATTCTTGCCCTTGGTTAAGGAGGGTTATATTTAAACAATGAAGGATAAACATGTCTATGAGATGGGGTCTGAGAAAAACATGCTGGGTATTTTTTTTAATTAATGGGAATTTGGCTCCCAAATTTCCACAGAAAACTTCTTCTTTTCTAGTCTGATTATTCATTGCACTATTAACCACTGCCAGGAAGAAGTGGAAGGACTGTGAAAGTCTATTATATCATATCTAAAGCAATGTGAGGCTCCAGGTACCCCCAGTGGGCCTGCCTGAGGTCTGCCAGGTGGCCCTGGGGGCGGGGAGAGAGGCATTACAGAACATCAAGTTTGGGAGATACTCGAAATAGAAGATGAATATTGAGAACTACAACATCACACCAAGTTTTGGGGGGATGGGAAGGTGGTGCCAGCCAGGGATTTAACCCAGTTGACAAAAAGGTTCCCTCTCCTCCCACAGCTACAAAGGAAGAGGGCTGCTCTTCTCGCTTAGACAACAAGCAGCACACACCTGTTCTGACTTGAGCCCCTCCATAGCACTGTAAACAGAAGGCCAAATACGGAAGAGTTTGCTGACTTTACAGTGACATATCCATCTAGAGATGCTCTTTGGGATACTCACTTTTAAAAGAACAGTTTTTGAAAACTTGTATAATGAAAAGATGGGGGAAGGAGGTTAGAAGGTGAGAGCTAAGAAATTTAGTTGAACCTTAACATCATTTCGGTGTCATGAAATGTCTGAAAAGATTATCCCAATGAAGTTTAGCTTTATCTCGTAACATAGAGCATATTCACCTAAATGTACCGAGATTATTTGAAGGGTTTCCTGGTTTTCCTGTCAGAATCTTGAGGCTTGTTATGGGTGAAAAACCTGCACGAGAGCAAGGCATAAAGTGGTTATCAGCAGTAACACCATCACATCTTTATGCAGTCCCTTATGTAATAGCATGTGCTACTATACGCATTACTTTGTATCTCCGTCAGAGTAACTGCCACTCTCACGTGAGGAAATCAGCCCAGGCAAGTGGCTTAGCTACATGTAAAAGAAAGTCAGTCATGCAATCAGTCCTATAAACCAGGTACCCAAACCCCAAATCCAATACTTTTCTTATTCTCCCCCCTCACTAAGGTCAAGTTTTCTTTAGAAGGAAATTAATTTCCTTAAGAAAGGTGGTTAAGAGTACAGCTTCAAAAGATGCTCAGCATCACTCATCATCAGGGAAATGCAAGTCAAAACTACAATGAGCTATCACCTCATGCCTGTCAGAATGGCTAAAATAAAAGACACAAGAAACAAGTGTTGTCAAGGATGTGGAGAAAAAGGAACCTTCGTGCACTGTTGGTGGGAATGCAAACTGCTGCAGCCACTGTGGAAAACAGTGTGGAACTTCCTCAGAAAGTTAAAAATAGAGCTACCCTACAATCCAGTAATTGAACTACTGGGTATTTACCCAAAAAATACAAAGACACGAATTCAAAAGGATACCTGTACCCTTATGTTTATTGCAGCATTATTTACAACAGCCAAATTATAGAAGCAGCCCAAGTGCCCATCAAGAGATGAATGGATAATGAAGATGTGGGGTATACACACACACACAAATGGACTATTATTTAGCCATAAAAAAGAATGAAATCCTGCCATTTGCCACAACATGGATGAAAGTAGAGAATATAACGCTAAGCAAAATAAGTCCGTCAAGAGAAATACCATATGAAATCATGACTTCACTCGTATGTGGAATTTAAGAAACAAAACAAGCAAGCAAAGGAAAAAGGAGAGACAAACCAAGAAATAGACTCCTAAATATAGAGAATGAACTAATAGTTAACCAGAGGGGAGGTGTGTGGGGGAATGTCATATATCATACACCTGAAATTAATATAACACTGTTAGCTATACTGGAATTAATATAAAAAACTTAATTTAAAAAAGGAATATGGGCTTTGAAAACAAACTCACCTAAGTACCAGGCCTTGCTCTGGCATATACCAGCTATGTAACTTTGGACAAGTAACCTATCTTCTCTGGGCCTCAGTTTTATCACCTATAAAATGGGGAAATTTCATAATAGACTGATGATAGCTATTACCATTGCATATCAACTTCTGGTTTTCCTGTCCTTCCCTGCATAGAGAAGATGGTACTTCTCAGTCCCCCTACAGTTGGATGGTATCATGTGTGACCAGTTCTGACCAATGAAATGTGAACAGACGTATGGCATGTCACTTCCAGATCTGGACAATGAAAAGCCCATACCTGAGGCTGCACCCCACTCTTATCCAGCCTCGGGTTCAGATAACAGAGTCGTGCTGATATGGAAGCAGCCTGGGTCACCACTACAGTGGACTTTGCTCTGTTGAGTGAAGCCACTGAACCTGTGGGCTTGTGACCACAGCATAATCTAGGCTACCCTGACTAGTATAGTCTTTGTGCTTCTTGTTGTGATGACCAAGTAAAATTATAGAGGGAGTTCTCCATACAATCAGCAATCAATAAAATTTGGACCCCATTATTATCATTGTGGAGTGGTTAAATATGAGAACTAGGATTGCAATCTCAAAACACCTAACTTTTTTAATTAATTTTATTTTATTATGTTAATCACCATACAGTATACATCAGTCGTTTTTGATGTAGTGTTCCATGATTCACTGTTTGCATCTAACACCCAGTGCTCCATTCAGTACGTGCCCTCCTTAATACCCATCACCAGGCTAACCCAACCCCCCACCCCCCTCCCCTCTAAAACCCTCAGTTTCAAAACACCTAATTTATAGTCCATTTATTCCCTCAACAAATGTTTACTGAGTATCTACACTGTGCAAGGCCCCATGCTGGGAGCTGAATATAAAGTGATGAACAAGATAGACACTGTAGCTCCTACAGTCCCAAGAAATAAATGCGTCTTTACAAATCTCCTAGAAACCCCTTTTTGAGGGAGTTCAGATACAATTCGTCAGGAATGTGTATGGATATGTTCCAGTGACTTAGAAAGGAATGAAGTCCTGCCCTGGGAAGGATCTAAACTATTACAGCACCCAGCTAGGAAGCTCCCAAAGGCCTCAACTCAGCCCACACATGGGACTCCCTGAACCTTCCTGCTTGCTCATAAGAACTCCAAGTGTTCAAGGCACCTACTAGAAATGACAGAGACACACAAACGAAAGATCTCTGATTTCCATCAAGGACATTCTAGTGAGCACACAGCGTATTAGCATTAAAATCTCACATTGCACCCTACAGCAATTGCCAGGTATTCTAGCTCACTTCATGAAATATGTGAGCTAGAAATAGATAGATAGATGATAGATAGATAGATAGATAGACAGACAGACAGACAGATAGATCTCCTAATGCTTTTAATTTTATTGTTTTCTCCCTCAAACTATACTTTCCATGAGCAGGAAATTTTCCCAAGACTCCTTAGAGTTCAATTGCTAGAATATTCTTGACTGGACACAAAATTGCTGCTAGATACATTCTCTATGTAATGGTTTTGAGTCCCTGATACAGCCATATTTCCATTTACTTGGGTAAAATGATTACATCTTGAAAATGTATAAACTTGGATTCAAAACTCAAAATCAGTACCCACTACATCAGAAAAACAACATTATTAATTCTAGGCTGATTCCTGTAGAATTTAACAGTGAGGCACTATACCATTTCTCAGTAGTCGATCTGTCACACTCAAATCTAATTTAAATTTCCAACAACTTTGCTTTAGAAGCTTTTCCATGAAATCTGGTCTTTGCCTGACTTGCCTGCTGTAAATTCTATTAACCAGACTCTGCAGGGCCTTACACTACTCCTGAATAACTCTACACTTGGAAAAAAAAATAAAGAGAGATTATGAAACCACCAGCAAACACCTTCTATATTTCAGAAGGTAAACGTATGCGTGAAAGACTTAAACTTTGGTTGTTTTCCTTTCAGAATATCCGAAAGGCTAAATTCAAACTCTGAACAATCAGATTTTCCAAGACGCAGGAGAGAAGCCCTAATGAAACCTTATTCGAGTTTGGACCCATTGGTGAGACTCAGGCTGCTTGAACTTGAAACGAGGTCTCCCTTGGTCCTCCCCTGCCCTTCCTTCAGCAACAAAGAAACACCTGGCACCGAGGCAGATTCAGGGTCATTTTTCTAGCTCATCTCTCTTCAGTCCCTCAGTCCGTGAGGTTTTCAGGTCTCCCAGGACATGGAACCTACCCTCATTACCAGGAACAGTGACCTGTAGACCCTGTCTGTCTCGTCCAGCCATCTCTCTTCCCCATGTCTCCTCCCCAGACCTCAGGACACCCAAGCCTCTGCTGGGCTCCTCCTCACCTGCGCTCACCTGAGCTCACCTGAGCCCATCAGACCCACACTCTGTGTCTGGTCCTGGCAGAGCCGGCTCTCTCCAGTGATAACAGAGGGGAGGTAATGCGATAATAAAGCAGAGCCCATCAGGTTAACAAAAGGCCTTCCTCTAGTTAAGATGTCTACGAAACAGCACTGCTGGTGGGGTTGGAGCGTGGGGCTGACTCCGCTGGACCCCCTCCAGCGTTCCTGCATGGGCCGCTGCTGACCTCACTAGCCCTACTTTGGGGACAGGTCATTAAAACAAGATGTTGCCTCGAGACTACATGATTCTTCAAAAAGAAGTACTTTTTTTTAAGTTTCACAACACACACTCAGGCACTTTTTAAAATGTATAAACACATTTTTAAATGTAGGAAGAAACAGAACCTGTAGATGTTCGCTGACAGCCTCACATCAGATGACCTTAAATACATTAAACAAACACAGACCTTCCCACCAATGTGCTGAAGAAGCAGCAAGTAAAGGGAAGGCAGGACTCATAATTAACATGTGAACTCCAAATGCCTTCAGCTTGCTTGCCAGTGTTTTGCTGCGTGCGATGCCCCCAGCCAACCTTATCTCTCAAGAGTCAGACAGTAAACATTTGCAGCTTTGTGGGCCACATAAGGTTTCCGTCGTCGCATCTTCTTTGGTTCCTCTTACAACCCTTTAAAAGTGTAAAAACCATGCTAGCTTGAGGACAGTCGCTGGCAGCCTTTTGCCACTTTTGGCCATTTGCAGGTTGTAGGTCACACAGTTCTGCCTTGGAACATCTTTGGGGCTCAAACAGGGACACCTGATGACCATCTCTGACCCAACAAACAATAAGCGTTGTTTAAAAGGAAAGTGCCTTTCTAGATAGGCATAAGAGAGTTCAGTTCTGCCTGAATCATTTTATTGGTTAACACAGTTCCAACCAAAATCCCAGAGATATTTATGTTTCCTTCTTGTTATTATTTTATTGGTTTTTGCTTTAGGGTGGGAGGGGAGAGGTCAAGGGGAATAGAGGTCAAATAAAGAATTTGGCAAAATGATGCTACAATTTCTATAAAAAAATAAAAAGCTTAAAATAAGTAAGTTCTAGATAATTGCAAGAAGGAGAAATACAACTTTTCAAATAATAAAACCTATTATAAAGCTATAATAATTAAGAGTATAATTCTAGGATAAATCAGAAACAGATCAATAAAACAAAAGAGCCTAGAAACAGACCCTAAGTTACATAAAACTTAAACACATGACGAAGTAATGACAAAACTCTGCAGTGATACAATGGCTTATTTAACAAAAATATTGCTGGGTCAACTGATTATCTACAGGGGGAAATCAAGTTAGCTTTTTTATCTCAAAATATTCTCCAAAATAAATGCCAAGTAAATCACAGAGTTGAAATTGTAAAATTCCATTAGAGGAGCTAGAAAAAAAACAGAGTTAAATATATTTATCTTCTTTCTGTGTGAGGAAAGACTTTCTTCTTTTTTTTTAATCTAAGGGGAAAAGACTTTTTTAAATGACGGGAGAGGGTGCCTGGGTGGCTCAGTCGGTTAAGAGTCTGCCTTCGGCTGAGGTCATGATCCCAGGGTCCTGGGATCGAGTTCCTCATCAGGCTCCCCGCTCAGCCGGGAGTCTGCTTCTCCCTCTCCCTCTGCTATGCACTCTCTCTCTCTCTGTCAAATAAATAAATAAAATCTTAAAAAAATAAAATAAAATGATGGGAGAAATCACACTCACACACAAAAGATATAACTGACAATTAAAAAATCAAAATTAGTAAATTAAATTAGTATATCTTTACATTATAAATGATATATCATAAGTGACATAGTAAATTAAAATGCTAAATAAAGATTAGTAAACTAAACACATGTAAACATCAAAAAAATTACAGATATAAAAGCCAAAAACTAATTAGGAAAACGTTTTCAACAAATAAAATGGAAAAAGGGTCAGTAGCCTTACTATATAAAGATCTCTTATGAGCTGTAAGAAATATGCCAGACTTCAATAGATAAAAAGTAGAGAGTTTTTTTAAAGGAATACAAAAGTTAACATATAGATAAAAAATGTTTAACTTCACTGGTAATCAAAGAAATGCAAATTGAAACAGCATCTTTAGTTTTTACTTATCAAATTAGCCGTGCCAACACACAGTGCTTCTTGGGGCTAATGAGTCCTAGGCTCCCACCCACTGCTGGCTGGAGTGGAAATGCACTCTGGTAAATAATTTGGCAAGCATTATTTATCAAGTAACTTTAAAGTGGTCATATTTTTTGACCTATTAATTTCACTTCAAGGAATTAATCTAAATGAATAATCATAAATCTGGACAAAGATGGATGCACTACAGCATACCAGGGAACACTATTCATAAAATGGGAAAGGATTTAAATGCCTAACACTGGGGAATGGTTAGGAACTTACGGCATATACGTACCATGAAATACTATACAGCCACTAAAATTATGCTCATGGAGAGTTTTAGTGATAGGGAATTTATCATCTATATTAATTGGGAAAGAAATATGCCCAAATGTTCAATAGTAGTTATCACTAGAAAGCAGGATTACAGTGGGATTTTCCACAATTTATATTAATTTCCTAATCAGAAAAAAAAACACACTTTAAAGATTGACCTTGACCTCAAAAAAGAGACAAAAGAGAGACAATAAGAAAGTAAATGTTGATACTCATCAAGCCAAAACTTACCCTAAAGCAGAACTACTGAGTTGACAATGACCTCATGTATCTAATCGAAGACTTTGTATTGCAGATTAAAAATCATTAAAAGTACTTCATGAAACCAAGACACATCCTACATGTATCAAGGCTTATCCCCACCTGCAGGCAGCCCAGTATCAATCATGCCTCTGTGTGAACATCAGCAGGACGCTCCGCGTAAGTAAAACACAGGTCTAAGAGTAAGAGAACCAGCACCAATAAAAGCCAAGGGTCCATGTAAATGCCCTGTAAGCAGCAAAGTTTGATTCATTGAATTGAAAAGATCAATAATCTTGATTTTTACGTTACTAGATTGTCAGAGCAACACACACTAATTAATTTAGGCCTGTTCTCAGTGTGGCAGGAAGCTGAGAAACAGGATCCACCAGTTACTGGAGTCTAAGACAATGAACAAAGGAAACAATGTACTGGGATTATTAATGAATTAAATAGGGAGAAATGAGTAACTCTCAGGAGCATGATGCAATAGGATTAAGATACAACAGTAGGGAATACCTAAAGCACCCTCTACTTAGGACAAGAAGGATCTAATCCAAATGCAGATAACAAAAGTGGTAGAAAGTACTCAAGTAACAAGTTCCTTCTGGCAGAGAAGGATATGCTGTGGTGGAAACAAAGTAGACTGTGGAGTCACACAGACAGGCTGGAATCCTAGTGCGTCCGTTTGCAGAACGCACTCTCCGGCAAGATCCTTTTTTTTTTTTTTTTTAAGATTTTATTTATTTATTTGACAGAGAGAGAGAGCGAGAGCAGGAACACAAGCAGGGGGAGTGGGAGAGGGAGACCAGGCTTCCCACCGAGCAGGGAGCCCAATGTGGGGCTCGATCCCAGGACCCTGGGATCCTGACCTGAGCCGAAGGCAGAATTAACGACTGAGGCACCCAGGCATGCCTCCGGCAAGATTCTTAACCTCTCGGGGCACCAGCTTCCTCATCTGTCAAACCCAGATAGTAATTAACCTTGCAGGGTGGGTGTAAGGTTTGACATAGCAGATAGGAGACAGCTGGTTCAAAGCCCAGCATGCCTAACAATGAATGGAACCCATTATTCTCTTGATGAAAGACCAGGGACCACAGAGGCAGCCACGTGTCCCTGAGGCTGTGGGATCTGCTTTCCCTCTCCTGGCCAACTTGCAGGCAGGGTGGGGGAAAGCCTTGCTTGTGCTAGCAGGGGGCCAGAGACAGGTAGGAAAAGAATGACCTGCCAGTAACCCCCAGTGATTATATGGAGCCCAGACCCTGACAGTCCCTGCAGGCTCCCCCAGGCAGTACTGGCCTGGGGTCTGCTCCACCACACCCCAACCCAGACTCCAAAGAGCCTGGAACAGAAGTGGGGACAAAGGGGTGGAAATACAGCAAAAAAGAACCCCCAGAGAAAGAAAAAATAATTACAGAAGGGGACAAAATGCATGGTATAGAAAATATAATAAGCCTTATAACTGAAAGAAAAATAACAAGAAATAAATTAAGAATGAGAAATCAACAAATCTAGAATAAGCCTATTGAGTAACACTTTAAAAGAGATGTCAGGCAGAAAGGGTGAAGAAAATTGGCAGGGATGGGAAGAATTAATGAAGACAAAAATCAATATAACTCAGAAGACAAGAGAAAAACACTAGAAACACAAGGTAAGTATGTGTAAAAGAAGAATGCTGCCTGGTGTGCATCAGGATCCTAAGAGAATTAGACAATGACCTTGCTGATTGAAAGAGAGCGAGACAGTGTGTGTGCCTGCAAAGCTCCAGTCATCACCAGAAGCTGATGACAGATCATGGCGGGTATCGCTGATCACTGAAAACTTAAAGGGCAAGTCTGACAACTTGTCAATATATTAAGCCTCAGTTTTCAGAGAAGTAATAAAGATAATTTGAGGAGATAATTCAAAATCATTAGCAACATCAAAATTGATCATAATTACATTACGGGTAGTTGAACGAGCAGTAATAATGAGCCTTTATTTAGGAAAAAACAACTGTCCAGACAAACATGACGGCTCCTTGCATTGCAATAGGCACTTACAGTTTTAGCTGGCAGGACAGCACTGTGGATAGGGAAGCCCTATCTTCAGTGTGAGAAAGACCCGAGGGTCCATCTCAATGCTGTCCCCTTGCCAAAGTTGGCACATGGTTAATTAATCCCACTAAGCCTTAACTTGTCATCTACCTCATTGACGTTCATGACAATTAACAATTGACAAAAAGACCTGGCACAAAGTAAGAACCACATAATTGGTACCTATTTTGAAGCTTAACAGCATCTATTGTGTGGAGCTAGATTTTAAAGGGGGGGAAGGGGGAGTTATAGTTCCTCAATGTCAAGATCTTGTCAAATGGCTAAGAAAGAATGACAGCCATGTTGATAAACTCCTCAGAGAATACATGCATTATCTCCTTTGTCCTAGCAACAAGGTTAGCCCTAGATGGCTGAACGATTCAGCTTACCACAGAGCATCTATCTGTGAACCCTACCTGTCTATTGGTCCCCTAAACAAGAGCAAATCTTCTGTGGCCCCATGCCGTCCCTCACAGTGAACCTCACGAAGCGACAGCAGCCGAACTCAGGCATCAGAGGCTGCCCTGAAAAGCATTTCCTGGAGTCTGACAGCTGCAAGGGTATTCCAACCAGGTTGGGAGAGGTCAGCGGAGAACCTGCTGCATGTCACTGTGACCAGGTGCCACATTCAATACACCTGATATCCAGCCAGCAAGTATTTCCTGATTGATGTCAGTGACTAAAAATGGCCGTGTACTTATATGCTTCTTGGAATGTAAAGTTATCTTCGTTTCCCCTTCAGTTCCTCAACTCATCTGAATATGCAAAAAGAACCAAGCGATCATCTGCTAAATGGATTAAAAATGTATATTTCAGTGCTAATCTTAATTCTCATGGCAGACTAGAGCTGTGTTTCAGAAGAGCTGCATATTATAAATTCTGTAAAATTCAATGGTTGAACAATTTACAAAATGTAATATAGATGAGAAGGGGCCTGCAAATGTTTTGGGTCACTCAAAAATTACTAAGCAAAGGTCACATGTTCCAGGATACTAGATTCTGGTCTTACTTACTTTGGAGGTTATATTAATTTTTTAAAATATATAGGAGAAACTGTTTTGCCCACATCCTAAGTAAAAGCTGAATGGTCAGCTCCGTTGGCAGCAAGAATTTGTACAATGAGATGTCTGAGTAGGAGAAAGAAGTGCTCTATGTCATGCCGATCTCAGAACAGTGCAGCTAAGCCAAGACCCTTCAAGGAGCTTCTAGAGGCCAGGCACTGTTGTTCAGGGGAGTTTTCTGAACTCTGTTTTGTTTCAGTATCTCAAAAATCCTTTAGAAGTTAGTGTGTATAATGACAGTTTGTTGCATATCATACAGTTCCTCTTTAAAAACAGCTCACTATCCCACTTTGTTGCTCCTTCAAACCCTTAAGAGTTAAGTATTATCTTCCTACTCCTACCCACCAAACTCTTCCAAAGAATCTAGCAATCTTAATAAAACTTCCAAATATGTATGGACATTTTTATTATATATTCATGAACAAAATTATATTTTTAAAAACTACAGTTATAATCTGTCAAAACAAGTGTGCGAATGCTTTTGCTGGTAGACGTGTATCATTCTGGGGAGGGCACTGAGTCAACATCTAGCAAGACTAACTCCTATACTTTGACCATTTCTAGATTCCATTTCTAGAAATTTGCCCTACAGACACACTATAACATATACACATGCCATTGAGCGAAAGTGCAAAAGCTTTTTATAATCTCGTAAGAATGGAAACAACTCGGGGCACCTGGGTGGCCCAGTCTGTTAAGCATCTGATTCTTGATTTCGGCTCAGGTCATGATCTCAGGGTTATGAGATCAAGCCCCACATGGGGCTCTGTGCTGGGTGTGGAGTCTGCTTATAATTCTCTCTCCCCCTCTCCTTCTGCCCCTCCCCTAAAAAAAAAAAAAAAAAAAAAGAATGGAAACAAATGTCCACCAATAGGGGGCCGAAAAAATAATTTATTTTTTATAAATAAATATAAATATTTATATCTAAATATAAATAAATAAATAAATAAATATAAAACAATACTGTAGAGCCACTTGGGGTGCTCGGGTGGCTCAGTAAGTTAAACGTCCGACTAGATTTCAGCTCAGGTCATGATCTCAGGTCATGATCTCAAGCCCCACACTGGGCTCTGGGCTGGGTGTGGAGCCTGCTTCAGATTCTCTCTCTGCCCCTCCTCAACCCACTCACACCCACGTGCCCACACTCACTCTCTAAAAAAAAAAAAAAAAAAGAATACTGTAGAGCCACTAAAAAGAATGAAGCAGCTCAGGGGCGCCTGGGTGGCTCAGTTGGTTGGGCGACTGCCTTCGGCTCAGGTCATGATCCTGGAGTCCCAGGATTGAGTCCCGCATCGGGCTCCCTGCTCGGCAGGGAGTTTGCTTCTCCCTCTGACCCTCCTCCCTCTCATGCTCTCTGTCTCTCATTCTCTCTCTCTCAAATAAATAAATAAAATCTTTTTTAAAAAAAAAAGAATGAAGCAGTTCTATACATAATAAAATATACCAATCTCCACACTGTTAGTGAAAATCTCAAATCATCAGGTTAAAAAAAGAAAAAGCACAGGGTGCCTGGGTGACTCAGCCTGTTAAGCATACAACTCTTGATTCCAGCTCAGGTCTTGATCGCAGGGTCATGAAAGAAAAAACAAAAAGAAAATAGTCACAAATAAAACACAAAGCAAGGTGTAGAAGTGTTTAGGGTATGTTACTACTATGTATAGAAATGATAAAAACATAAAGAAATCCTCACATATAATATTAATAGTTAATATTTTTAAATGTATTCTGCATGCCAAGAACTGTTACATGAATTATCTCATTAATTCTTCTCAGCAATTCTGAGAGATACAATTAATATACCCATTTCACAGATGAGAAAACTGAGGCATAGTGAGATTCAGAAACTTGCCCAAGATCACAAAGCTAGTAGCCAAGGTTCAAACTCTGGCTGGTCTCAGAGCTCACCCTCAGCCACAGCTACATGGAACTTCCTAGTCCATATACCATCTTTGAAAGTTTCCATAAGAACCTGGGAAAAAGAGCTGCTCCCAAGGAGGGAACTGCCCAGCTAGGGGGTGGGGATGGGAAGGAGATTCACTTTTTTTTTTTTTTAAGATTTTATTTCTTTATTTGAGAGAGAGACACAGCGAGAGAGGGAACACAAGCAAGGGGAGTGAGAGAGGGAGAAGCAGGCTTCCCACTGAGCAGGGAGCCTGATGCGGGGCTCGATCCCAGGACCCTGGGATCATGACCTGAGCCGAAGGCAGATGCTTAACAACTGAGCCACCCAGGCGCCCCGGAGATTCACTTTTTACTGAATCTTTTGAATTCTATACATATGACCTGTCCAAAAAATAAACAAATGAAGTATTATTTTTTGGCTCTGCCAGTTTGGATTAATTGGCAATAAGGGCAATATGAATTAGTGTTTTGAATTAATTAAACATTTTTAAAGAAATGCAGTTTTATTATTTACTTGTTCCTATAATTAGTCCCTTACTATTCCAAGGACTTGAAAAAATGGGAAATACAACTTCATACAGTACAGAATTCAATTGTGTACAAGCAATTTCCAAGGAAACTGAAGGGGGATGATAAAATATACATACCAAAAAAAATAGCATTAAGCCCAATGTTACAGGTGAGGGAGGGTTAATGTTGTTCACTCACTACAGATTATTGCCCAGATTCCTGTCAAAGACTGAAGTTTTAGATTTTGTTATTTCTATAAAAAGAGAGAAAATAAATACATTCCAGGTAGCAGAAAGAACAAAAGCACACCTGATCTGTCTCTTAATCATGATCTACCTCCAACAATAATAGAGAAAAACAGCAAAATTTTTCTGATAGGGAAAACTTCCATCATAAAATGTAGAACACACCATCATAACATATGAAAGTTATAAAAGGTCTGTGAGGTAGGGCCCTATGCTTTGTGTGTTTGTCTAAAACCCAAGTTCAACAGCCCAAAGCAGTGCTTCTCAAATTGCAATGCATATATGCATCTCAGGGATCTTGTCAAAATGCAGATTCTGATTCAGTAAGTCTGGGTGGAACCAGACTGTACATTTCTTTTTTTTTTTTTAAGATTTTATTTATTTATTTGAGAGCAAGAGAGAAAGAGAGAGCTAGAGCAGGGGAAGGGGCAGGGGGAGAGGGAGAAGCAGACTCCCTACTGAGTGGGGAGCCCAACATGGGGCTCCAATCCCAGGACCCTAAGATCATGACCCGAGCCAAAGGCAGCCGCTTAACCCACTGAGCCAGCCAGGCACCCAAGACTATGCATTTCTTTCTTTTTTTTTTAAGATTTTATTTATTTATTTGACAGAGAGATAGCACAAGTAGGAGCAGCGGCAGGCAGAGGGAGAGGCAGAAGCAGGCTCTCTGCTGAGCAGGGAGCCTGATGCAGGGCTCGATCCCAGGACCCCGGGACCATGACCTGAGCCAAAGGCAGCCGCTCAACCGACTGAGCCACCCAGGTGCCCCAAGACTATGCATTTCTAACGAGCTCCCAAGCGATACCTAAGCAGCTGGTGGGCAGACCACATTTTTAGTAGCAAGGTGCTAAACAGTATGTGTAAGTAAATACAACTATAATCTGATAAATTGTAGAAGTAAATTGCAACTATTAAAATCTTAGCCCCTACAAAAACATTTGAAATTCCAGCAAAGAAATACATTTGAATAGATTTTGTATATTCTCTTGCAAATTGAACAGTGTGACATAAAGGGGGAAAATGTACCTGTAAATGCATTACTTTCAAATTTGGTCAATAATTCAAAGTAGATTTCAAAAGATTCAGGAAGGGATTTGGTTTCAAGAGCAGTTGAGAAGGGCTAGTAATTAGCACACCATTTTATGCATAAATGAGCAATTCTGAAGCACCTAAATTATTTTTAACTTAATCAAAATTCATCTGATCAGCACCAATAACATGCTCAGCAACTGTGGAACTCAAGGTGCTTAATAACATGGTCAATATGGTCCCTTTCCTCCAGGAGGTTAGATGCAGAGACAGTACTCTGGCACCAGAGTGGGGGGAGTCCCCTCTCAAGGACACAGACTATACTCAAAGATGGGCAAGTACAGGAGGGAAACAATGAAACAAAACCATGGGGATAAGGAACACATGGGGGCTTCCGTAATGATCTGAGAGAAGATGATCTTAGCTTCTCAGAAAAGGTGAAGAAAAGCAATCCAAGTAAACATAATAAACCAGCGCATCCTCGTATCCTAGGTCATGGAAAGAGCAGGGCTGTCTCTAGCACATACCTCCTAGGAAATGCTGAGACACAGTTGAATTTCTAGGGTGGAACCAGGATAGGGTTAAATTTGATCTCATTTACAATTGCAACTGGTGAAAGTTCCTGAGAAAGAGAGGTTACCAAATAATTCTAAGAGTGTGCACACTTAGCAAACATTAGGAGAATGCCAAGTAACACAGAGAAAGAGTGGTCTCAGACATGGATGGGAGAGGGAGGGATCCTCTAAAGTCAATATTCTCTCTGGGCTTCGGTTTTACCAACTGAATAGAGGTCAGCAAACTTTTCTGAAAAGGGCCAGACAATGATATTTTAGGCTTGGCTGCTATTGTGCAAAAGCATGGGCAGAATGCAAATGAACGAATGGGAGCATGGCCATGTTTCAGTAGAACTTTATTTGACAGGACAGGCAGCAGGTAGGCTAGTTTGCTAAGGCCTTTGAATTGTAAAATGGGAGTGGCAATAACTTTCCTAATGTTAAATATTTGGGGATCAAGATCAAGAAGGGGGAGTTGATACAACTTATAACTGATGCTGCCTATTCATTGTTCACCAATTGAATTGACTATACGCATCTACGTGCATCTAGAAACATTTGGATCCTGCTCACACCACCATCCCTCCTAATTCACCGGTTGAAGTATCTCCTCCGTTCACCTGCTCTGGGACCTCACTCCTCAAATATTCTCCTCTCCAGGATCTTCAACCTTCCTCTTTCCATTAGCATACAAACAGCACAAATCTATCCTGCCCCCCACCAAAAATAATAACCAACACTTCCTTGACCATATCCCTGTGTTTCTACCGCTCCAATCACAGTTTCAGGGAACAGTGATCTGTTCCAGACTTCCCCACTTCTCATCTCTTCCACTTAAAATCCCTCTGCTAATTGGATTTTGACCCCACTACTCTTCTGTAATAGTCTTTGCCAAAATCAATAGGCACTTCTCAGTTGTTAACTTACTTGACCCCTCTCTAATAATGGAAACTGCTGACAGTCATCCCTTCCTTCAGACTCTCTCCCCACTTGGCCTAGCAGATGACACCAGCCTCAATTGCCTGTGGCCTCCCTGCCTTCCAGACTTCTTCACAGGCTGCTCTTCTTCCCTCAAATGTTTCCATTCATCAAGTTTCTGCTTTGGACCTCCTCTTGGTATATGTAATAATTTATGAAATATAGGCTTGAAAGTCAAAACCTCATTTTAATGAAAGCCATGGAATTGAATTATGAAGTGATGAAAACGGAATCCATCCCCTTCTCTTCAGACCTACTCTACCTTCCCAGACTTGCTGTCCCTCTCCATGGAATGAGCAACCACCTCCTCACCCAAACCAGATACTTCTGTTCTCTACTTCTCTTCTCCTCCAACCCACATGCCAGTTGATGGTCATCTCCTATCAGTTCTAATTTTCTCAGAGTGCTCACATCTTGCCTAATGAATCAATGGATACTTCTCAATTTTTCTATCACCTGCGCTCTCAGCAGTGTTGAGTATAGCCTCAGATGGCAACTCTCTCTTCTCTGATCTTAAGAGGTCCTGCACTCCCGCCTCTTTGGGCACTTGCTCCCACTATCCCCTGGCAACTCCTTCTTTATGGTCTATTGTGTGCCTCAAGGTCCGGCCCTTGGTTCTGGTACAACCCCATGGCTTTAAATCCCATCTATCTATATGCCCTCAGGACCAAATTAGAATCTTCAACCCTACATTTATCTGGAGCATCAGAACCTTCTATCCAACCACGCATTCACATCTCTATTTGTTTATCAAGAAGTGCACAAGAGTGGCTCTAGTTTTTGATTCCCTGGCCTGCCTCCACACTCCCTTCTTCTGTGACGGCACTCCTCTTTCTAGTGAAGAAGCCATGCCAGGTAGCTGAAAGCCCAGCATCCCACCAGTCAAGGTCCAAGCCCAGCTAATCAGAGCCCTGCACCTCTCCCAGAGTGCCCACTGCACGGAAAGTGCCTTGTTCTATAATCACTACAAACACACCTACAGACTACTTTAGCGTGCTTTAGGACCTCTATGCTAGGGCATCAACATTAGTCACTAAGTCAATAATAGTCATTGAACATAATATTTTCCAGATGTTTCTCCAAATACAAAATAAACAAAGGAACTAGAAGGTTCAATCACTTTCCTATAAGGTCATATCCTGTTAATATCATAATGAGCTTTAAATTTTAAATGGGAGGGAAAGGAGCTTAAACACATTTAATGCTTACCATTTAAAATCTGACCAAATCATACTAGGAAGCTAAATCTGTAAATCTGTGGTGTACTGGAAAGAAAGGTGAACCTATAACCAAATCACAGCCGTCCCACCCCTTATTGGTTGAGTGACCAGGACAAGTTATTTTGTGCGTTCCCTCAATTTTGTGGGACCTTCAAAGAAGTAGATCAGATAATTTATAAAAAGTCCCCAGTACAAACTAAATTTTCCAGAAGTATCAGCTAAAGAAAACTCGAGATTTTAAAGAAAACATTTTTTCGTGTTCTACTAAAAAATAACTTTTAAAAAGTTCTAAAAATCACCTGATAATGGAAAAGAACTGGGAAGGAAGAAAATCCGTGACATGCATTCACTTACTTAACAAAATGAGTAAAATATATTGAGTAATAAATAAATGTTAGAGGAACAATTTCTATAGAATAATGTGGCCTCATCTCCCTTTGAAAAAACAAAGATTGGTAGAAATCACTTTCCTGGAATGATACAAAGTTTTCGTTCCTTAACAGACATCTCTGACTCTATTATGAGCAGACTTAAGTTTTGCCAAACCACTCTAAATTTGGACACTGAAGCCAAGCAAAAACATCTAAGCTCTTTATAACATAGCACGCCATCACCCAGAGAAGACTTCTACCCACTTTGACAGCCTTTCTCAACTATACACGTGGGATTTAGAGAATCTTTACGAACCATCCAAATTGCTAACCTTTTGCAATCCTTTATTTAGTAGGTTCACATCCTGTTATTCAATTAAATTCTTCCCTTTAATTAATTATTGAACAAAAATATTCCACCTACCTGCTCAAGACCTTCCACTGAGTGCTATGGAACCCAGAAATTTGAATAAAACATGCAACTCTCATTCTGGTAATAGGTATAAGATTTAAAGAGAATAACAACAAGTAGCAAATTTGTGATAAATGCACCACTGCTTCTATGGTCATTCAGAAGAGGGGCTGCCATTTGACATTAGAATGGGGAAATGAGGGATGTGTTCCCAGAGGAGGGATTTTTGAGTGAGGCCTTGAGGCTTGGGCGGGATTTGATTGGACAGAATGTGAGAGAGGGTACATTTCATGAAGTGAGAGTAACTGGTGCTTCACACAATCCCCGGGATACCACTCGCTTCACAGTCATCTTTTTAGTTATTATGGATTTTAGTTATTATGAAAATGTTCTGACAGCAATAAAGTATCTTGAGAAAGGACTGCTTTTTTCTAATTTCCACATATAACAAGCAGTGTGGCCACCTCCCAGGGACTTCAAGAAAATATGACTGTCTCAAATGACATGTCCCTTGTGGATATGGAAAGGGGAAAAAAATCTCCCCTAAAATTTTGTCATCAAAATCTAGCCCTCACACAGGATCTCCAGTCCAAATTCACGGTACCTGGGTGGCCTGGAAAACCTTAAGCCAATAATTTGTTGTAAGGGGGTCCCAGGTTGGTAGTATCCCCAAGAAATCTGACAGCACCAAACATAAATTCTCTAGAGGAACTCGCCTTCCATCTAGACCTCCCAAAAGCCCCATGGATAAATATTCAAAAAACTGAATTCACACTTAAAAGTCACAAATATGTAGGAGCAAGAACCAGCAAAAACCACAAAAAGTGGATCAAAAAAGATTTCAGGTATTAAATTGTCAAACACAAAATATTAAACAATCATGTTTAAAGAAATGAAAGTAGCAGTTGGTAAAAGTAATATGAAACAATAAACTTTAAAATAAGCAGATTTTTAAACTGACTAAACAGAACTTCTATAAATAAAAGCATCTAAGATACATGACATTTAAAACACAAAGGATATGTTTGTTGAGCAGACTAGAAACTGATAAAGGTTTGTGAACTTGAAGATAAAGCTGAAGAAATTATTGAGAATAAAGAATAGAAAAACAGAGACAGAAAATTTAATGACAAGTTAAAAAGACATGAGGATGTTAAAGAGGTTTAACAGATCCAGATGGATTTCCATGAGAAAAGAATGGATCAGAGGCAGCATATAAAGAGATAACATCTGAGCATTTTCTAGAATTGATGAAAGACACAAATCCAAAGACACAGAAGATCCAACAAAACCAGAACAGATTCATTAAAAGACCTCCACACCTAATACATCCTAGAGATACTACAGAACACCAAAGACAAGATCTTAAAAGCAGCCAGAATGAAAAGACAGATTACCTTCAAAGGAACAAGTAACTGATTTCTCAAGAGCTACAACGCAAGCCAAAACTCAAGGGAAAAATATTTTCAGTGTGATAAGAGAAAATAAATGTCAATCTAGCACTAGTATAGGCTGAGGAAACATCTTAAGAACTAGGGTGAAATAAATATATCATGGAAGAACATTCTAGGAAATAGCAAGTATGAAGTCCAAAGGTCTGGAGATGGGCACATGCTAGAGATGTTTGGGAAAGGCGGCCAGTGTGACAAGGAAAGAGTAGATGAAGAGAGTACCAGGAGGTGAGGACAGAAAGGTGCCCCGGGGGCAGACTGTATGAGTCTTTAAAAGTAATTTTAATGACTTGAATTTCTCCGCTGGAAATTTTCCAGTGGAGAGTCCAAAAAGCCACACTGGCTGAGCTCAACAATGTTGAGTATCCAGATACCAGTCAGACATGGCCTGATGCACAGAAGAGTCAGGCATCAACTTTGTGATCTAATTAGCTGATCTTTAAGACTCCTTTCAACTTTGAAATCTTATTCAGGCAGAATAATGATAGGAGAATTATGGTTAATTATTGTTCGACCAATCATACTTTATTAAGATAGGTTTTAGGATCATCACTACCAAAAAAAAATGTCAAGGAGAAGAATTCCAAAACCCAAGCAAAGTCTATGCTCCACTGGATTTTCATCAGTGGTGGCATTTAGCAAGCTGTAACTCCTTTAAGGGAATTTGGAAGCTAAAAAGTAATACACAGTGCTCACCTTGTAATCTGAAAACTTTGTGTTGAATAAATAGGTCCTTGGAGCATGATGTGCAAAAGCCAGTTACCTGATGGCCAGTTACATTTGTCGAAGTTGTGAATAACCAGCTTCATAAACGGTTTTTCTATTAACCTAAGTAGTGAAATCACTTGTTCAATTCCCACTGAAAAGACAAAGGTTTCTTTAAAAATCAACTTCCATGGCTTTGTTATGTACATTTCCTGCAGGATGGCTTTCTCATTTTAATGTCCAGAGTACCTTTAGGGAAATGTACATATTCTGGGCAAATTTAACAAGATATCTTCAAGAAGAAGAGTGTGCAGTGGTATTTCTTTGCCCATCATCTTAAATTCATACCAAAAAAACAGAACTCTATAACTCAGTCCCATTTTGCCCATGTCTTCTATTGTTTCCCCTCTGTAACTCTCAACTCTAAGCAACTCCTTCTTTATCCTTTACTAGGGCTCTTTCCCCGTCCTAGATGTTCTTCACACCCTCTTCACATCAACCCAAGACATTAGTTCTCATCACCAATTCAAAACTTCCACAGAGCCTTCTGCAAGTATTGTGTGTTTCTAACAAAACTGAATGTTCCTCAGGAGTAGATAATCAGCCATATGAATCCCCCAGAACTTGTACCTCTGTACTGGCTCTAAAAATATTTTAATTGAGTCTGCTCAGACCTTACAAATTAACATGAAAATTTTTCATCAAAATCAGATATCAGCTTAAATTCTCATTTTCTTTTTCACATAAGAGTACAGAACGCACAGCCTGTTAATCTCTGCCTAGATTGTTGGCTCAAGACTGGCCGACCATTGAATCTTGCTTAATATGTTGCCTAGAACATTATCTGCCTAGACCCTGACCATCAAAGCACATAAGCCTCTAGCAAGGCAGCTGCATAGGGGACAAAGCTGCACTTACTGCCAACCACAAAGTGGCCTATAGAGATGGCAGTAAATCATGGCAGAAATAATAATGGCTCGCATGTATTGAGTGCTTATCATATGCTGGACTCTGTTCTAGGTGCTTTCCAGGTAGTAATTCATTTAATACTCTCACAGCCATAAGGCAGGTACTATCATTGTCCCTGGCTTACAGATGAAGAAGCTAAGGTTCAGAAAAATTAAGTGATTTTCCCAGTTTCAAGCTGAGATGTGACCAGGCCTTGATTTAAACTTGGTCAATCAGTTGGGCTCTGGAGTTCATATTCTTAACCACAATTTCACATGCATACTGTATTATCCACACATTCTGCCATGGGATCAGAGAAAATGAAAATGGCTGCTCAAAAAGAGAGAGCGGGGAGAGGGAGAAGGGGCAAGAAGGGGTGGGGGAGAGAGAGAGAAAAAGAGAGCGAGAGAGATGAGAGGATGCAGTAGGTTTAAACAGGCAGTCTTGGGGCCAGACTCTTTTTAGCTATGCGACCTCAGGCAAATTACTTAATTTCTCTAAGCTTCAATTTCCTCATCTGTAAATTGGGGATAATTATACCTTCTATCACTGCTAATGAGTGGCAGAAGTAGGAATCAACCCCATAATCTTTCCATAACACTATGGTGCCACATCCTCCAGAAGATTATAATCTTTTGAAATTGTGGGCTTTACCAGCGCATCCTTGCTGCCGGCTGGTTTGGAGGCAACTGTACCTCCAACTAGAATCTCCTAGTCCCATTAGATCTAAAAAGCCTGGGGGGTTCCTAGTTAATCAGTGCACCATCACACACGACACAGTAAGTAACAGAGAAAGGCCATCCTCTTCCTCACAAAGGGCTCCATTTAGCTAAAGGAGGGTGCTCAGAGCCTACCTACAGGTAACCCCCTACATCAAAGGTAAGCATTACCAGCACCTGGAGCACCAGTGTCTCCTCTGCCCAGAACAACCCACTCCCTTCTACACACAACAAAATAAGATTCTTAAATAGGGTGTGCACCCCCAAAACCTCCTAGATGAATTCATTCTATTGGGTTAGGACCTTTCGATCCTTCCACCCAGGAGCTGCTGTGCTCAGAGCTTCATTCCATCAGCCTTGCAAGGGCCCTGGAAACCAGGCAAAGGCTCTGTTCAGAGCATGTGAAGATGAGTCACCAACTGGGAAGTGCCTCAGGCTATCATCACCCAGGCCAGTTCCTTGGTAGAATGCTGCAAAGCCTTACATACTCACTATGCAGCACTGAGCAAAGCTATTTATAAAATGAAGGTAAAAAATAAAAATGAAAAACCGTCTAGAATCTAAGGAATGCACCAAACCAACAGTGTTTGTGTGGGGGTTCTGGTATCATGGCTTATAGTTTTTGTTGAGACTTTTCCAATGTTCTGGAATATAGTACTATTATTACTATATAGATTTTTTTTTTTTTAGGTAACACAGGAAACATGTAGCCTGGGTTGGAAGAGACATAAGGATCTTCATCCTTGATCTATTTCATGATCCTCTGCATTCTGCTTTATAAAAATAATGGAACAGACAGCTAGAATATTGTTACTATGGGAGGATACGGTCCTCCCTTTTCATGAACCCTACAGGTCATGTGTATCTCAATGTCTAATACAAGTCCTTACGGATGTACCACTGACACGATAAAGTCATGGCTACGTCCTGCCTTTTCACCTCCTCAGTCTTACATTTCATATGGGAGCAGTGTCTCCTCTAATGAAACAAACTTATTGTGACTACAGAGTGCTCCTTAATCCTAACACTTCAAGATCTGGTGAACAAGCCCACATTCCAGATCAACCATTCTCCTTCCCAGTCTTCACTATTCCAGGATTAAGAGGTTAGCTATTTTTAGCATCTCCCTTCCAGCAGCAACTCCTTTTCTATCATTTACAGTTGTCCCTCTCTGAATTTCCACCAGCTCCAGCTCTTTATTGAAATTCGGTAAGTGAAACAACTACAGCAAGAATCTATGTTCCCAACACTCTCACTGATTTAAAAAATCAAAGCTAAACGTTAAAGTGATGTTTTGGTTAAAAAGGTTTGCGTCATCCAATAATTGCATGCAATCTAAATAGTTAACAACTGTGTATTACTTGTAAATAGCATTTCCTCTTCCTGCAAAAGCCTCTATTATTCTATCATTTCCTCTTTCCTGATAGGAAATCTTTAGGTCCTGAGGAGAAACATAGCAGCTGGCCTAAGCACAGAAAAATAGTCTGTTAGGTGGACGCTGAGGTATGTGTGGTAAACATCAGAAGGAGAGGATATTTGTTCTTTTTCACTCCTTTGGTAACAGCAGCCAACACTGGTGAATACTCTCCTTTGGCTCTGGCCCTGCCAGCCACCGTGAGTGATGGGGAGAAGGCCAGACCATCTGCTGCGGCGTTAACGGACTTAGCAGGGCGGCCATCCTGCTCCCATCCAGGAGCGCATCCAGCCTCTCTGAGCCTCCAGCCAGTCCTGAGAGAGAGGATACCTCTACCTCCAGCTCTCCACCCCACGGGTGCCCCCAAAGGCAGAAACCCAGGCATTGTCTGCCTAAAGTGTCAAGCACATCGGTAACAACAAGAAACTGAGTGTAACACACACCTGCAAGAGAACATAAAGAACGATGCGCGATGGGCGATGCGCTCTGCCCGTGTAGCGATTACGTTTCCCGTAATCACTCATGGTCACTCTGCCTCTGCAATGCCACCAATTCCCCAAAGAGCTGGGCAAGCATTTCCCAGGAGCAGCACCAACATATCTAAAGATAACCACAGTCCTGAAGATGGATTTGTCCATCTTCCATGGTTTAGGGTCAGGTCTGCACCTATTCTATGTTTTCTTTTTTTTTTTAATTTATTTGACAGAGAGAGAGATAGCGAGAGCAGGAACACAAGCAGGGGAAGTGGGAGAGGGAGAAGCAGGCTTCCCGCCAAGAAGGGAGCCCGATGTGGGGCTCAATCCCAGGACCCTGGGATCATGACCCGAGCCAAAGGCAGATGCTTAACGACTGAGCCACCCAGGTGCCCCCTATTCTATGTTTTTTAATCTCCTGCCGTGGTTTAAGGCTAAAATACTATGAAAACCCTATGTTTTCTTCAGGTAATTATTTTTCTTTTAAACCTCTCCCCCAACCGCAGAAAATCTAAATACAAAACATACTGAGAATCCCTCACCAGAATTAAATATTTCCAGAGCAAATCTTCAGTTTAAAACAACCAAGGACCTAACACCAAATGTGCCTTTCCTCCTAGGATGGGGGTTCTGACAATGGGCTCCCTTCCAAACGGCGCAGCATTCATGCGCTCAGGAGCTGGGAACAGACAATCCCGGAAGCTGCAAGGACGGCCTTATTGACATGCCAGGCATGTGTGGCCAGGAATGGCAACATTTCCGTAAGCTTCAACAACTCGAACCTTGGACGAAGTTATGAAGAATGATTACCAACTGGGGAGGGAGGAGGGGGGGCGGGACTAGGCGAAAGTGCATATAGGAGACTTAAAGAGACAGATTTATGACCTGAAACAACTTGGACAAAATGTAATACTACATTTCTGTTGTGCGAAAATTTCAATTCATCAGGATGGAATCTTAAGTATGAGAACAGATAAGAGCCAAGGAGATAATCCAGCCCTCCTCCTCCCCAAAACTACAATTCTCTCCTCTTAATGTTTCATATGACCCTGAAATTGCCTTCAGATCTGGGTTTGAGCAGACACTGGCATTTTTTTTTTTTTTGACACTGGCATTTTTAAAACAATAGACAAATGTCACTTTCTATACAAGATTAAGAATGGCACTCTTCTCAGAGAAAAGACTTTTCTAATATCCAGCCGAAGGACTCCCAGCTGGAGGGAGCATGGTCACGGCCAAGTCACTCTCCCATGTCCTTGGAGGGACTCATGCAATGGCTCCAGCCAGGCCCTTAGAAATAGAGTAGCTTTGTTCCCATTACCTCTTGGTATTGATATACTCTCCCCAAATGTCCTCAGACTCACATTTTATGCTGAAAACATTTTTCAAAGCTGTAAATCTAAGAGTGAAATGAAGACATTACTGGTTTCACAGGGTTGCTGAATAAAGAACTGGCATTTTTACTCTACTCCAAACTATCCTGATCTTACAAAAATAAAAGACAAATTTGTTTGTAAAAGTACTCACGACTGAATTGTGATTAAATACCCTGTGGTTCCTTCAGGCTTTTAACATAGTGTTTTAAATAGCTACAAAATGTCTATTTATACCCAGCCTGCCTCCTAAGATAATATGTAGGAGCCAGAACTCAAAAGTAAAAAATCAAGAAAAGACAACTGTCTCAAAGGTACTCAGGCGATGAGTGGACTTTCAATGGAGTAAATGCTCTTATTCTCAGCCCATGTTGAAATCTCTCTTCATGGTGATGACTCACCATGCCTCTTTCCAACATCTAGCCTGGGATCCCATGGACCTCACCACCGTCCTGGTTGACTTGCAACCCCAGAGCAGAACCATGGTCCACCTAGCACAGAATTTGGTTCTGTCATCAGAACCAAGGTAGACCTGTAGCTCAATCAGGCACGATCCTCTCACCTGTTAAAGAACAGAGATCATGCATTTCCCTATACTTAACACATTATGTAAGGGTGTGAGGTACATTTGGGATAATGGATACTTAAAAATGTATCATCCACTAGGAAAACAAGCATACTCTCTCTTCTTTTAAACTTAACATTTCAACTTCTAAGAGGTAACCTCTTGGTCTCCCCTCCAGGTCAAGGTCAAGAGCCCACATTCACTTACCACATTCTGGATGGTTTTCCAGACTTTTTATCTGCAGCTTCCACTTTCCTGGTCAGTTTCCTCATCTTTTCAAATTCTATTCATGACACCTTCACATGGCAATCCAGATGTGGTTTCTTTTCATTCCTTGTGGAGTCACTTCCAATTATTTGCCTACCAGTTTAAATCCAGGCAATCCTCATGATACTTCCCTTTATTTGTGTGAAACATTTAGTAGAAGGAGGGTGTTCTATGCTCTCCTAAAGCTCATGGAACCTAGGTCAACATGCTGGAAGAAGAGGAACAGGATATTCCATCCGTGTTCTTCCCACAGCTCCAAAGTCCAAGTTATTGGCCCTTTGCAGTCAGACCATAAACATAGTGCTGTAGGGGAATTAAAGGTTTCCAATCCATTGCCCTCACTCTACAACTCGGGGAATGGAGGCCCAGACGAATGCAGGTCCCGTGAAGAAAACCCATCACTTTTACTTCTATTCTAGTTAGCTACTTCACCCAAGTCATTTATTTCAGCATTTTCTCCTCAAAAGACATTATTTGTATTCTACCTTAGTACCTAAAGTGTGAAATGATTTGAATGTTACTTCACACAACAGTCAGAGAAACAGGTCAGGACTGTTAGACTCCCTCTGAACAAAGTAGGACTGGAATAAGGACAGGTCAAGACCTTAAATCCAACATGACCACAAAATGACAGTAAGGAAAAGGTATTTGCAACTGAAAAAGTAGTGTCTCTCTGTCAAGTGAGGAGCACTCTCAAAAAGTTGACAAGATTATTCTGTGAGAATGTGAAAATCACAGACCATAAATCTCTGGAAGTTACACCACAGAGAATGGAATGTAAAATTATACTATACACATATTTGCATTATAAGAGTATTAAATATTGGTAAGAATTCAAAAATTTGATAAAGCAAGTGAAAAAAAGTATTAAACTCCATGAATGATCATGAAATTTCCTTCAACTAAATATTTGAGAAGGAGATATAATTAGAGTACAGATTATAACTTCTCTGAAAATGAAGATAGTAAAGTTGAAAGGAAGGAACTGTAAAAATTCAAATATTAGAAGAAGCAACTAGAAAGGCATTAAGAAAGTAAAAACCTGAGCAGCATATATATTGCATCCTTTAATGTCCAATGAGGGAGGAAACTGACTCCAAAATGTACCACATAGTAATCTACATAATGAAAAATAGTTTTGACAAATATTTCTGGTTTTTATTCAAAAATGCAAAAAGGGAAAAGCAAAAATCACACGTAATGTCACCATTTGTTTAAAAGAATGTAAAGTGAGAAAAGACTTCATTTTTTCCTCCATTCGTTCAATCAATCTCTCCCTCACCTGTCCAGCCATGTCAGGGAAGCAGTGTGAGGACTGATGCTCCTCAGCCTGTTTCTCCTCAGCTCAGACACACACACATGCACACTTTCACAAAAACAGGCAAACATTTCACCCCTGAGTCTTCAATTTGCTTCCTTTCCAAATATATTTTAAAATTTAAAAACTAAAAAAAGTAATGAGTTGAACTTTTAAAAAATAGGAAAAAAATCTTGTTTTCATCAGTTTCAGAGGTAGAATTTAGTGATTCATTAGTTGCATACAACACCCCGTGCTCAACACTCACGTGCCCTCCTTAAAGCTCACCACTCAGTTACCCCACCCCCCCACCCACCTCCCTTCCAGCAACCCTCAGTTAAAAAAAAGAATTCTTAAGTAACTGATCAATTACTTTGTGAGTAACTCAAACCCAAAGATTCCTAGCTGTATATTTCTAAGCTGTTAATCTATTTCAAATGAGAAAATGATATAAATCACATAGGATTAGGAATACACGCTTTGCTAAACTTTTGAAATAGTATGAAAAATAATTTATGAATTTCCAATGATTGTGGTTTGGGTTCATGCCCCAAAATGTTAAAAAAAAAAAAAAAAAAGCCTGTTGTAGAGGACTATGGACTCTGAAACACATTCTGCACAAGGCAATGGACAGAAATAGCATTAATATCAGACCGTTCACTGCACATATGTGGTATCAACCATATTGATGACATTCTGAAAATCATCACAAATTTTCTGATATTGCAGGCTTCTTAGAGCCCAGACACATGGATTATATTCAAAAGCATCTTAATAATTTGCTATATGGCTTTGAGAAAATCACTGAACCATTTAAAATTTACTTCCATTTCCCCAACAGTAGTTTAGGTCCATCTGCAAACTGAAGCACTCACCCAATCCACTGGTTCTGCAACTGCAGTGGTAAAAAAACAAAACAAACAAACAAATACCAGTGTTCCTGGAAACAAACAACTTTTTTTATTTTATGTAACCTCACTTAATAAGTGCATGATGAGAGGAAACTCACCATCATAAAAACCACAAAATATCAAATATCAAAAGCATATGGTTACTCTTCTACTTATCAAACCAAACAAAAACTATAAACATTTTCTTTCAAAACCTGTATCCGATGTTGTAGAATATCCAAAGGTCCCTTGGGAGACTGAAAACAGGGCTTCTTATTCCAGCATGAAGGCTTCCCATATATGACCTAAATCTACCTTTTAGCTTCCTCTCCAACCTCCTCACCAGCATGTCCCCTGCAGTCCTGCCCACCAACAACCACTATTCTCCCAAATGCCTTCTCCCCACCCCTCTCCAATTGTGCTACCTCCACCTGGCATCCTCTTTTCCCCACATCTACAATCTCCCACCCAATAATATTCATAATTCTGGGCTCATCCCATTGTCCTCTACTCCATGCCTGTTCCCTGGTCCCCAGATCACATGTTATCTCTCCCTTCTTGAACCGTCAATTTTCTTGGCATTATTTATGTACTTCCTTATAATCCCACCTCCAGTAGACTGTTTTCAGCTGACCTCTACAAGTCCCTTCAGGGCCTGCGGTAGCACCTTATAAACAGTAGAATCTCAATAAACATTTACTGAATTGAATAATCTGTTATATAATATCCTGCTTCCTAAAAATCAATCTGAATTCCCTAAATAAAAATTGTACAATTTTTTTTAAGATTTTATTTATTTATTTGAGAGAGAGAATGAGATAGAGAGAGCATGAGAGGGGGGAGGGTCAGAGGGAGAAGCAGACTCCCTGCCAAGCAGGGAGCCCGATGCGGGACTCGATCCCGGGACCCCAGGATCATGACCTGAGCCGAAGGCAGTCGCTTAACCAACTGAGCCACCCAGGCGCCCAAAAATTGTACAATTTTAACAGCAAAAGCTCACTGCAGCCAAGTTATATCCTGAACAATTCACTTCAGTTATTCTCTTTTCAATTATTAATAACAAAATGTCATTAAATATATATGTGCATACATAGATAATGCCCTCGATGGCACTCGAATCACTGCCCCTATGTCATTCTCATGCCATCTCTGAAGGGTCACAAACAACATTTATTTTATATATGGGAAACCAAGGACTGGCCAACGAATATGTGACGTCAGCTTGGAGACCAGAACTGTTTATGCGCTATGGAAGAAGAGTAGAAAATAGAAGCCTTTTTCTCAAGCAGCTTGTCATTTACTTACAGAAAAAAGTAACACATGAGATGAGTGAAGCATATGTGTGTTTAAAGTATTTCTATGGTTCTTGTCTTAAAATAGATTCCTCCTGGCTCCCAGCAGTGGTGGCTCTGGCCTCCTTGGTTAACGTCCATTGCAAACATGGCTCCTCCAAAGGCCAGCTGCGAAAGCGTGAGCGAGTCATGTCAGGCCAGGCCTCCTCAAGCGCTGCACTTGGCACACTCTGTAAGCGCCATGGGAATTCAGGGGAGGATAAGGCCAGAGTCGTCACAGGAGGCTATAAAAAGACAGCAAGCGTTTGAAGAAAATGGTGACCAGGAAAAATAAGACCAGGAAGGAGAAAGGAGCAAAGCATGAAGGCAGCTATGAGCATGGGGAAATACGGGAGAAGGGTGAGCGGGGAAGGCTCAAAATCCAGCCCGCAGCCCAGCATAAACCCGGACCAGCGTCCACAGGCAGTTTAAAGTCTTCTCTACAACCAACAACCTGATTCTGCCTTCTCTGATCACCCACTCAGCCCTCTCCCCCAGATAAACGAGCAAGGTCTACATGAGGAATTCAGATTCAACAATATCCTTTTTAAGCTTTTTTTCCCCTCTAACAATAGAGGTAATCCATGTTTATTACAGAAAATATGAAAAACTGACAAAAGAAAAAATGAATAACCATCATAACCCTTCCACATTTCCTTCAACATTTATTCAACAATTATAGTATTTTTTTTTTTTTGGATCTGTCATGTGCCAGACACTAGACTTATTTGGATTCATCGGTGAACAAAATAGACAAAGAATCCCTGCACTCCTCCAACTTATATTCTAGCAGGACAGAAAAACAACAGCAATAATATGAACAAGTAAACTGTAGAGTATGTTAGCAGGTGGTAAGGAAAGGTGAAGAGCAGAGCAGGGTAAGAGCATGGGGAGTGAACTTGGGGGTGGGGATGGCAGCAATTTCAACATGGTAATCCAGGTGGGCCAGATTAAGAATGCAGCATTACCATATTGAGATCATACTTTTTATAGGCGTTTTCCTCCACTTATGAAATGGTATTTCCCCACGCCATTAAGTATTCTTTTGCAATATGATTTTTAATGACTGCAGAAAACTCCATCTCATGAATGCACCATAAATAATTTCATCACTCTGCTCTACGGGCCAATTAGATTTTCTCCCTTTTTTTTAATTATTATAAATACTGCTTCTGTTTCCTCAAGAGAAATGTAAGGAAATGGAATTACATAGAATTGAGCATAAACAATGTTAAGGCTCATGGTATACTCTAACTGCACAGGGTAGCAATACCTTGCAAGCCATGTGCCCAGACTCCTCCCTCTCTTCCTGGCAAGGTTCCTGCCACCTACACCCGACAACCTTTTCATCAGACTCACAGAAGTGTTATGGCTTCCCCATCTCTCCACTATCAGCTACTCTGTGTATTAGAGAGGAACTCTTCCCTAGATGCCTACCTAGCACAGTGACTGGTACAGAGCAGAACATGCAACCCATTGGATTAATAAATGAACAAAAAAATGAATGAGTACTGAAAAAACACTCAGGCTTTCATACAGCCAAGAAGATGCTAGAAATTCTTCCTCCCACTAAAGCTCCCTTCCACCAAGAGTAGTGAGTCATATCTCAGACATATTCAGCGTCCTCCTAACAGGGCTGCAAAATATTTCCCTTCATGCCTTTAGGATGCTCGAAACTGCCATGTGCCCTGGACAACTAGAGAATACTATTAAATATCTAAATTAAATGCTAAGTACCATACAGAAACTATGCAGAACACATTTCCATTATTTTTCCTCTTTCTAGTCACTTAAAGATGACAATTATATAATACCTTACCCTTGAAACAGAAATGAAAAGTGTATCTTTTAATAGTTCATAAATAGTCCACTCTTCATCCTAAATTCTAGCCATAGCATTATAGGCAGCAACTCTCATCAAGACAAAACAAAACAAAACACTTATGCCCTCACATATAGGAGGAGGAAAAAGCCTTAAAACAATGTGCATAAAACTTGACAAACAAGAAAATACTGCACTTGATAAAAGCAAAAACAGAAGAACAGGACACATCAGTTATTTACCACTAAGCTGGTTCATTTTGGGACCATCTACTGAGCAATAACAGTTCCATTGATAAGGCAACGGGAAATTCTGAGTTGTAAGCACTATATATGACTATTAGGATTACCTCCTCAAAATCCTCCTTTCTAACGCCCACTTTCAGAAGTCAGAAGTAAATCCAGAAAGCCACCTCAAAAAGATGTCCTAATTTATGATGTAGCCTTAGAAAGAACAAGAGGCAGATGTCCTAATACTCACCAGCAGTGAGAACACACACCCTAGGGTGACAACTGTCCTTTCTGTGAACCCACATGGCCACTGCATTAAAAATGGACTCGGATGCAAAGAACAAAAGTGATACGGATTTCAGAGTGTTCCCTGGGTTTCTGGGTTCAATAGTTGAGCTACATAACTACTGCATCTTCACAACCAACCTGCCTGTGCCTCGGAGGTGCTGAAAATAGAGGAGGTAAGGATTCTAGCCACAGAAAATGACTTTAAAGTTGCTCACATTCAGGGCTAAACATCTGTATAACAGCTCTTCACTCTGTCATTCACGATAATGGGACCCAGTCTCAGCAGAACAAGAGAGCAGAGATATTGCAGCCCAAGTGGCTACATACAATGGGGTCCGTCTGGTTTCCACACTATGTTCCCCTCTTGTCGGCCTTCAAGATGCACTATGCGATACAAGAGTGAAAGCTCAATATTTCCATCTTTGATCACAGTAGCTATCCTTAGAAAAAATAGCCCAATGAGGACCAGGAAGTCAATCCAAGTAGGTAAGAGTGAGAAATGAATTCATTTGCTTCTACCAGCACACTAATGTTCTGTCCTCCAAATGTGGGCTTGTAGATGCCAGTATCTTGGAACACTACTATCATAACAATTCTGCATCCTTCTTTTAATACAGTGTTTTTGAAAAATATTGGCGAATAACTCTACCAAATTCCTTTTTGTGAAGAAATACTTTGATTCTATTGTTTATCTTTTAATTTGTTCATTCAGCAAATAATTATTGAGTGCCTATTGTGTGCTAGGTACTGTTCTAGGCACCTAAGATACAACACTGGAAAAATAAATACAAAGAACTTGTCATCAAAGAGCTTATGCTACATGATGTGATGAGCACTGGGTGTTATATGCAACTGATAAATTATTGAACACTACATCTGAAACTGATGATATGATGAGCACTGAGTGTTGTATGCAACTGATAAATTATTGAACACTACATCTAAAACTAATGATATGTTGGCTAATTGAATTTATGTTGGCTAATTGAATTTAAATTAAAAAAAGAAAATAAATATAAATAAATAGATGTTAGTTGAATGTAAAAAAAAAAGCTTATTAGCATAAGCTCATGAGAAGAGACACAAATAAGACATCAGGTTTGATGAGTGCTATGGCTAATGCAGGGTAAGAGGAGACAGAGAGTCATGGGGGAAGACTCTCTGAGTAAGTGATATTTGAAGAGAGATTAGAAGGTGAGTGAAAGAGAGAGCCCTGCAGATATCTGGGAGAGGGGGATTCCAGGTGAGGAATAGCAAGTACAAAGGCCCTAAGGTAGGAGTACAAGAAGAGGGTTGAAGAACAGCTAGGAGCTGTGTAACTGAAGCCAGATGAGTAAGGACAGCAATGGGAAAAAGCAGGAATGAAAGATGATTAGAGGTTACCTAGGATCTTAAAAATCACTGTGAGGACTTCAGCTTTTACACACAGTGAGATAAATAGTCATCAATAGGGGTGATGGGGTTGAGCAAAAGCTTAATATGCTCTGACTTACAACAGGGTGAAAAACAGACTGGGACCAAGGTATGGAAGCAAGGAGAGCAGTTATGAGGCTCTTACAGCTCTGTAGGTAAGAGATGATGATAACAGGGAAATGGTAAGAAGCCAGATTTTAGATATAATTTGAAAAGTGCTGTCAAGATTAGCTAAGGGTTTGGATGTGGGGTAGGAGCAACAGAGAGGAGCCATGAACAGCTCCAGGTATCTGGTCTGAGCAACTGAAGGATGGTGGTCCCTCGTTGAGGTGGGGAAAGCTACGAAAGTAGAGGTAGGGAGGGAGATGGAGAACTCAGCCTTAGACTCATTGAGATGCCTGTTTGATATCCAGAAGAAGTAGTTCAGGGGAGACATGCAGGCAGGAGGTTTACCTGGATGTTGCTCATACGGCATTTAAAATCATGGAACTGTCATGGTGGTGAACACTCACAATGGTCATCCTCCCTCTGATCACAGATAGAAACTCTGGACAAAATACAAAAAGCAGCTACCTGGAACTATGAAAAGGGAACAAAAGCAGGCAGACTGTGGCTTTATTAATTAAAACATACTGGCATAAAGATAGACATATAGACCAAGGGAACAGAATAAAGAGCCCTGAAATAAACCCTCACATATATAGTCAAATGATTCTTGACAAGGGTGCCAACACCAATTCAATGGGGAAAGGACAGTCTTTCCAACAAATTGTGTGGGGAAACTGGATATCCACATGCAAAAGAATGAAGTTGGATGCTTACTTTTCACCATATACAAAAATTAGCTCAAAAATAGATCAAAGACATAAATGTAAGACCTAAAACTATAAAACCCTTAGAAGAAAACATAAAGCGAACACTTCATAACATTGGATTTGACAATGATTTCTTGAATATGACACCAAAGGCACAATCAAAAAAAGAAAAAACAGTCAAATTGGACTTCATGAAAATTTTGTGCATCAAAAGATAATACAGAGTTAAAAGGCAACCCACAAAATGGAAAAAATATTTTCAAATCATATATCCAGAATTAATATCCAGAATGTATAGAAAACTTCTAAAACTCAACAACAACAAAAAAAGCCAAATCAATTCAAAATGGGCAAAGGATTTGAATAGATATTTCTCCAAAGAAGATGTACAAATGTAAAATGGAAATGAAAAGATACTCAACATCACTGATCATTAGGGAAATGCAAACCAAACTACAATGAGATACCACATCACACCCATTAGGAGGGCTACTATCAAAAAAAACAAAATAAAACAGAAAATGACAAGTGTTGGTGAGGATGTAGATAAACTGGAACCCTGGTGAATGAATGAAATAGAAACTAAAAAGAACAGTAGAACAGATCAACGAAACTAGGAGCTGGTTCTATGAAAGAATTAACAAGATTGATAAACCCCTGGCCAGACTTATCAAAAAGAAAAGAGAAATGACCCAAATCAACAAAATCATGAATGAAAGAGGAGAGATCACAACCAACACCAAAGAAATACAAACAATTATAAGAACATATTATAAGCAACTCTATGCGAGCAAATTAGATAACCTGGAAGAAATGGATGCATTCCTAGAGATGTATCAACTACCAAAACTGAACCAGGAAGAAATAGAAAACCTGAACAGACCTATAACCACTAAGGATATTGAAGCAGTCATCAAAAATCTCCCAACAAACAAAAGCCCAGGGCCAGATGGCTTCCCAGGGGAATTCTACCAAACATTTCAAGAAGAATTAATACCTATTCTTCTGAAACTATTCCAAAAAATAGAAATGGAAGGAAAACTTCCAAACTCATTTTATGAGGCCAGCATTACCTTGATCCCAAAACCAAAGACCCCATCAAAAAGGAGAATTACAGACCAATATCCTTGATGAACATGGATGCAAAAATTCTCACCAAAATACTAGCCAATAGGATCCAACAGTACATTAAAAGGATTATTCACCACGACCAAGTGGGATTTATCCCTGGGCTGCAAGGTTGGTTCAACATCCGCAAATCAATCAACGTGATACAATACATTAACAAAAGAAAGAAGAGAATCATATGATCCTCTCAATAGATGCAGAAAAAGCTTTTGACAAAGTACAGCATCCTTTCTTGATCAAAACTCTTCAGAGTATAGGCATAGAGGGTACATACCTCAATATCATAAAAGCCATCTATGAAAAACCTACAGCGAATATCATTCTCAATGGGGAAAAACTGAGAGCTTTCCCCCTAAGGTCAGGAACGCGGCAGGGATGTCCACTATCACCACTGCTATTCAACCTAGTATTAGAAGTTCTAGCCACAGCAATCAGACAACAAAAAGAAATCAAAGGCATCCAAATCGGCAAAGAAGAAGTCAAACTCTCACTCTTTGCAGATGATATGATACTTTATGTGGAAAACCCAAAAGACTCCACCCCAGAACTCATACAGGAATTCAGTCAAGTGGCAGGATATAAAATCAATGCACAGAAGTCAGTGGCATTCCTATACACCAACAACAAGACAGAAGAAAGAGAAATTAAGGAGTCGATGCCATTTACAACTGCACCGAAAACCGTAAGATACCTAGGAATAAGTCTAACCAAAGAGGGAAAGGATCTGCACTCAGAAAACTATAAAATACTCATGAAAGAAATTGAGGAAGACACAAAGAAATGGAAAAACATTCCATGCTCATGGACTGGAAGAACAAATATTGTGAAGATGTCAATGCTACCTAGAGCAATCTACACATTCAATGCAATCCCTGTCAAAATACCATCCACTTTTTGGGGTGCCTGGGTGGCTCAGTCGTTAAGCGTCTGCCTTCGGCTCGGGTCATGATCTCAGGGTCCTGGGATCAAGCCCCGCATCAGGCTCCCTGCTCCGCATGAAGCCTGCTTCTCCCTCTCCTTCTCCCCCTGCTTGTGTTCCCTCTCTCTCTGTGTCTCTCTCTGTCAAATAAATAAATAAAATCTTAAAAAAATAATAATAATACCATCCACTTTTTTCAAAGAAATGGAACAAATAATCCTAAAATTTGTATGGAACCAGAAAAGACCCCGCATAGCCAGAGGAATGTTGAAAAAGAAAAGCAAAGCCGGCGGCATCACAATTCCGGACTTCCAGCTCTATTACAAAGCTGTCATCATCAAGACAGTATGGTACTGGCACAAAAACAGACACATAGATCAATGGAACAGAATAGAGAGCCCAGAAATGGACCCTCAACTCTATGGTCAACTCATCTTTGACAAAGCAGGAAAGAATGTCCAATGGAAAAAAGACAGTCTCTTCAACAAATGGTGTTGGGAAAATTGGACAGCCACATGCAGAAGAATGAAATTGGACCACTTCCTTACACCACACACAAAAATAGACTCAAAATGGTTGAAGGACCTCAATGTGAGACAGGAGTCCATCAAAATCCTAAAGGAGAACACAGGCAGCAACCTCTTTGACCTCAGCCACAGCAACTTCTTCCTAGAAACATCGCCAAAGGCAAGGGAAGCAAGGGCAAAAATGAACTATTGGGATATCATCAAGATAAAAAGCTTTTGCACAGCAAAAGAAACAGTCAACAAAACCAAAAGACAACCGACAGAATGGGAGAAGATCTTTGCAAATGACATATCAGATAAAGGGCTAGTCTCCAAAATCTGTAAAGAACTTCTTAAACTCAACACCCAAAGAACAAAGAATCCAATCAAGAAATGGGCAGAAGACATGAACAGGCATTTTTCCAAAGAAGACATCCAAATGGCCAACAGACACATGAAAAAGTGCTCAACATCTCTCGGCATCAGGGAAATCCAAATCAAAACCTCAGTGAGACACCACCTCACACCAGTCAGAATGGCTAAAATTAACAAGTCAGGAAATGACAGATGTTGGCGGGGATGCGGAGAAAGGGGAACCCTCCTACACTGTTGGTGGGAATGCAAGCTGGTGCAGCCACTCTGGAAAACAGTATGGAGGTTCCTCAAAAAGTTGAAAATAGAGCTACCCTACGATCCAGGAATTGCACTACTGGGTATTTAGCCCAAAGATACAAATGTAGTGATCCGAAAGGGTACGTGCACCCCGATGTTTATAGCAGCAATGTCCACAATAGCCAAACTGTGGAAAGAGCCAAGATGTCCATCGACAGATGAATGGATAAAGAAGAGGTGGTATATATATACAATGGAATATTATGCAGCCATCAAAAGGAATGAGATCTTGCCATTTGCAACGACATGGATAGAACTGGAGGGTGTTATGCTGAGCGAAATAAGTCAATCAGAGAAAGACATGTATCATATGACCTCACTGATATGAGGAATTCTTAATCTCAGGAAACAAACTGAGGGTTGCTGGAGTGGGGAGTGGGGTGGGAGGGATGGGGTGGCTGGGTGATAGACACTGGGGAGGGCATGTGCTATGGCGAGCGCTGTGAATTGTGCAAGACTGTTGAATCACAGATCTGTACCTCTGAAACAAATAATGCAATATATGTTAAGAAAAAAAAAAAAGAAGAAGATAGCAGGAGGTGAAGAATGAAGGGGGGGAAATCAGAGGAGGAGACTAACCATGAGAGACAATGGACTCTGAAAAACAAACTGAGGGTTCTAGAGGGGAGGGGGGTGGGGGGATGGGTTAGCCTGGTGATGGGTATTAAAGAGGGCACGTTCTGCATGGAGCACTGGGTGTTATGCACAAACAATGAATCATGGAACACTACATCAAAAACTAATGATGTAATGTATGGTGATTAACATAACAATAAAAAATTTTTTTAAAAAAAGGAGGAAATTCTGACCTATGCTACAACATGGATGCACCTTGAAGACTTTCTAGTAAGTGTAATAAGCCAGTCACAAAACAGACAAACACTCACTCTATGATTCCATTTATATGACATATTTGAGTAGTCAAAATCATAGAGGCAGAGAGTAGAATTTTGATTTCCAGGAACTGGCAGCAGGAGAGTCATTGTCTACTGGATACAGAGTTCTGGTTTTATAAGAAGAGTGAGCTCTAGAGATGGATGGTCGTGATGGTAGCATTATATTATGAATGTAATTAATACACTGAACTGTACACTTAAAATGATCAGCAGGGTAAATTTTATGTTATGTGTATCTCACCGCAATAAAATAAATTTGGGGGGGTGGAAAGCAAGCAGATTGTGGAAAGGAAACAAAAGTTGGAAAAGTGACCCTCAAAGAGTTCATCTCCCTCCCCAACCTCACCTTTCCCTCACTTTCTCCCCACAACCCTCCTTCTTCATCTGTCTCTCTTTTCTCTTGAGGCCTTGCCCAAAGGATGGGCTCCAATCACAGAGGTCCACGATTGCACAAATCTCAGATAGAAACCCCATCTGTCTGGCTCCTGTGAGCCAAGAAGTACGAGTGGAACCACAGAGAGGAGAAAGCTAGGGAAGGGGATCCCCCAGTTCTGTGTGTGAGCCCACTCAAGTCTCAGGGTCACCCTGAGTTGCACATGGGCAGGACAGACCCAAAATAGAAAGCAGAGGCTATGGAAAACTAAACTGCATGGGAACCATTAATTCAGAGAGGGTGAGATAGAACTAGAGGCCTAAACTTAATCATGCTGATTGCCTGCTTACAGAAATGAACACACTTCTCCAGGATTACAAAAGGACCCCGAGTTTACACAACGTAACATTCACGGTGTTCTGGACAATGCAAAATGACCCAGTGCACAAAGAACCAAGGAAATGTGGCCAATTCCCAAGGGAAAAGACAATCAACAGATGCTGACCCCAGTATGACCCAGATGTTAGAATTACCAAGTAAAGACTTGAAAGTAGCCATTAGAGCTATGCTCTAGGAGGCAAACTATCTCAAAATCACTGGAAATCTGGGTGTTCCCAGCAGAGGAACAGAAACTGTAAAAAAAGAACCAAATGGGATAAATTGAAAACTAGAAGTGGGTTCAAGAGTGAATTTTTTAAGATATAAGATATTTCTGTGTGCTGATGGGGCTGATCCAGGAGAGGGGGAAAATTAAGGATGCAGGGAGTGAAGATCAACTTTAAAGCAATATCCTTGAGTAAGTGGGAAGGGACAGAGTCCAGTGCAAGAAGAGCAGGCCTTGGATAGGTATACAGATGAGAGCATGGATTGGAAGGAAATCAGAGTCTATACAGACAGATGTGGTGGGTGGGTGTAGCTTCAGCACCAAAAGGATATACCGTCTTCTAAGTGTTTTTACTTTATCAGTGAAATGAGAAGCAAGGCCACCCCCAGATATAAGGAAGGGTGAGAAGATGCTGGAGGCTTGAGGAGAAAAGAAAAGGCGTGGAAAAGTCATTTTGAAGAGTGAATATCTGGACTGGGGGAAAGTGCACAAATTCAGCAAGGCTATAGGATTCCTTTGTAGACAATGTTAAAAGTCACTGACAACTGGAATTTTCAAATTGTCTGAAAAACATTATATCCTACTAAATGCTACTTAGCCACATTGTAAACTCCCAAGTCATTTCCTCAGGAACCAATCCCCAGTGTGAGACACCACGTAAACCTTAACACCCAGCACCCGGGGCAAAGGGCTGGACAGGAAGTATAAAGAGGTCTCTGTACATTTGCTTTGTGACAAATATACCACATCAGATTGGATGATGGGAATTAGTGTGGAATACTAAAACCTAGCAAGCAGACAAAGGTCAGGAGAGGGTGAGGGAAACTCCAGACTGGGAATTCTTCAGATAACCGATGACAGACCATAGAAACTATTCCAGGAAAAGCCACAAAAAAGGATGGCTCAACTTTAGAAAGACTGGTCTCATTTTATCCTCATAGCTGAGCAGTTACTGATGATGTTTGACATAAATGCAAATCAAGCACCTAACTGAGAAGGTAAATAGGCTTAAGGGATATCCCTATGTCCCCAGCTTATTAAGAAAAGAAGGTCCAAGACAAATAGGGCACAGAGAAAGGTCAAGAGAAAAGCCATAACTGAAAGAACTTAGAGGCAGCCAAGAGGAATCAAAAGTAGTTCCTGGAACGTAACAAACCAAAAATCTTAAACACGTAAAAAGAAACAAAGCAATTCTGTGGCTCTTGACCCATGAAGGAGGGCTCTTCGGAATATGCAACAGGTTTTTCTGAATAGGCAATCTCTTCAAACTGAGGAGGAGGTGCCAGAAAGCACCGAGAAACCTGTTCAGGAGTGGATAGAAGAGCCTCCCAGCAGTGACAGGGAATCCCTGGTGACAGTGACAACAATGACAAGAAGGACAGAAACCACACCATCAGTGAGGTAGGCGCAGTGCCAGGGGCTTTGTGTGTTTCTTGTCGTGTCATCCTGATGCATCATGATCCTGATTTTATAGGTGAGGAAACAGCTTCACAGATATTGTGCAATTGACACCAGAGAAAACAATTTCAAAGTTCTGTGAAACAGGAGCTCTTATTTTCTGTACTGGAACACTTAAAGTTAAGGAAGTTCAAGACGGCAACAAAGCCATGACCTGGACGTTAGAATTATCACGGTAAGGCTTTAAAGTAGCTATTACAGCTATGTTATAAAAATGTTCAAGCCGTGTTAAAAAAAATTCCAACAATTTAATTCCACATGCAGATCAGTCTCATTTTAAAGTATGGACAGAGAGAGACACTTTGAAAATGTTGATCAAATGACCCCTGTAGCGGCCTTTAAGCACTAAAAAGCTGTGATTCTCGCTGCTTCTCTTCAAATATCCTCTCATTGGACGTGGTCACGTGCATGAAATCTAACAAGTAGCCCTCTGTCTTTTCCAAAGGCTCCTGTGCGGACAGGTGGAGTCCGGCAGCATCTACCATGGTTCCAGGCTGCCGTGTCCCCGAAACACCTCGTGAACTATCTGTCCCCAAAGAGATGCAGGTGCTCATATCCTTTGCTAATCAAAATGGCCCTCATATGTCCTGATAGTAATAAAAGGGGGCAGCAAGTTGGGACCAGAGGCCTGGTTCCGGACAAGGCTTTGGGTTTGGCTTTACACACAGCACTTCACATTCTCTGATCGCAGTTTTCTCACCTGTAAAAATAGGCCTTCAGAGCCACAAGGGGCCCCACACATCAGGTTACATTTGCTTCAATTCATTTACTGATGTACAAAGAGCACTTTTCAGATCCAAAATTCTAAAAATAACAGCCACTATGACAAACAGGTTTTGTTCTGAAAGTTCACTTGTAAATCAGTTATTTGAAACTGGGAACGTACTTCTCCATAGAAATAATGTTATTAGTGGCTGTTAGGTTTCCATGTCGACCCACAAAAGCCTATTAAATTGTAAAGTACCTGAATATAGTACTACTATAATAACACCTCAGCTTGCTGGGATGCAAGGGAAGTACCCCTCAGCTCCCCGTCAAGCCCCCAGGGCCCCGGCCAAGCCACCGCCACCAAGAATGGGGAAGAAGAAGATTCTCAGGCAAAAATGGAACAGAAAATGAGAATGGAAAGGAAGTGGAGAGACAGGTGTTGGGTGAGTGTGGGAGGCTGAGGCAAGGGCATGAGGACCAGAGGAGCAGATCTGTAAGAACAGTGAGGGGAGACAAAAGCGGGAGTGAAGCCGTCTGCCCTCCACCTCTCCCCAGCCCCACTTCTGGCTCCTTCCATCACAGCAGACCCTTGTCACCACCAACACTGAAGCCCACATTGTGAGGAGGACCTGGGGACTAGGGGACAGGGGAGGAGAGAGGTCTGAGAAAGGGGCAGGACATGTCCACTGGGTCTGTATCACATGAGTGGTGAATCTCAACACATGCTGCCCATAATCCAGAAATAATAAAAGAGCATTTCTACAATCACAGTTTGGCCCATCCCAGGGCCCTCGTGCTTGGGGCATCTGATCTCACCCCTTAGAGCACCTCACCTATTCTGGGGTTCTAAGCTCCCACCTGCTGCTCCATCCACTCTTCCCACATCCACCCCCTGCCCTGTGAACCTCAGGTTGGGTGCGAGGCTGGGCCCATATCCTGGGCACCATGCTTACAGGACCCTACTCACACCTCTTCCAGCCATGCCACCTCCATGGGGGAAGGAGCTCACAGAGCCCCTAGGATGCCATCACAGGTCCTGGGACCTGCTTCCATACCTGCCTGGGTCCATTCTGTCAAGGGAGTACCACTCCACAGCTTGCACAAGGGAGGCTGTTCACAGGAGGTACAGACAGACTTGGGGGCGCCTGAGGCCAGGGGTGTCTATATGTGCCACAGGGAGATTTTGAACAAGAAACTTGAGGACTGTGAGAATTCTGCATTTGAATCTGGCTGTCCAGGTTGTTACAAAGGTCTACTTATCAAGAGAGTGGGTTAGAACCTGATTTATAGATAGGCTGACATGTAACTTTGAAATATTTATTTAGACACACGGTACCTAAGCCTCCATTTATACTCCTGTCCCAGGCCCGACAAATGTTAGGGGCGGGCTGTCCCTCCTATCCCTACGTCCAGCCACCAGACAATGTGCCATGAAGGTCTAATCAGAATGTCTGCAAATGAGTTGGCAAGCTAACTTATTTCCCTTCCTAGGGGCTCTTCTTAATTAGAAATAAAATGATTCCCAGCACTCCCCAAACTGGGTTCCTAAATTTTAGTCCCACTGGGGGTACTTCCCTCTGTCACACACCCACATACACGAGATCACAAAGATGACCCCTGTCATCACCACACCCCTGGGACTTGTGGTCTTTCCCCTTCTGGCTCTTCCAAAGTAGAATACTCACTAACTCACACTAGGGTATAAGCCCAGAAATGATGTTGCTTCAGTGTGAAACAACATTCAAGTAAAATCGGTCTAAACCACGGGTAAGTTGTAGATACGGTCTCAGGTTACTCACCTCCTGAGCCACTCCACAACACAGCCTGAGCAAGCCTGCTAATTTTGGAATCAGTCTGTCTGCCCACACTTGAGGTCTTGTTCTAAGCAGTCTTTCCAGTAAGCACAGATAAAGGATAACACAGTCCCGTTCTGCATTCAGAAGCAGGGTACTACAGCCAAGGGCCCCCACAAATCCAACAGCAGATCACCATCAGTAAATGCCCAAACATTTAGGAAATCCCTATTAGCTGTGTTTATCTACGGGTAGTTCAGTTTGGTGTCCTTTATACAGTGAAGAGCAGGTAAAACACGTTCACCCTGAACACAGCATCCCTTTGAATAACCCTGGGGAACCTGATTTGCCAACATCAGCAGCACAGACAGGCAAGAGATACGCAGCTGTGAACTATCGCAGGACCATGGTCAAGTTAAATGTCCAATCAGGATAAGCGATTTGATCTGTGCTGTGTGATTTACACGTTGTCAGACTCTCGATGATTTATAATAAATTCTACAAGTTCTGTGCGTCCTAACCTTGACCCAAATTTGTTCAGTCACAGTTATCAAAATCAGTAATCCTGCCTGATCAGGTCACCATGCCCTGGATACCGCCCACAGCCGAGGGCCAGTCATTACAGCTTTTGATGCATCAGACGCCACTCCAAATACAGTTTTCAAAAAGTGAAAACAAGATCAAAAGGCCTGACAATTCAACAATTATTAGAATTACTAAGTTTGGTAAGGGGTCATGTTCCTTTCTGAAAAGCCTTTCTACATACCAACAACAGCCAGTTAGAAAAGTTATAGAAGAGGGACATAAGATCCCTTTCATAACAAAAATTAACTACCTAGACTGAGCATTCAAAATTTGCCAAAAAGACAAAAAGGGGGGGGCACTAATAACATAAAGGGAAAATAGAATAAATAGATATACCACATTTCTGGAAAATATAATTTAATAGTATATAGATTTCAAGTCTTTAGAAATTAACCTAAAATTTATACTAACCCAATCAAATCCCAACAATTTTTTTTTTTCTGGAACTTAGCAAAATGGTTTTAACCATCATCTAGAAAAATAACTAGATGAGTAAAGAAGTTGTTTTAAAACAAAAGCTATTGAGGGGACAGGGTAAGACCCCACCCTCTCAAATATGAAAATATAGTTTAAATTCTAATGATCAAGTGAGTAATGGCCCAGCAATAAAGGGGCCTATCAATGCAACAGAATAGAAAATCCAGACACAGATCCAAGAATAAATAACTTAATAGATCATAAAGGTGGCATTTCAAATCAAGGGGAAAAGGTAAATTAATTAACAAGTAATATTGAAGTCACTGGTTAAAATTTGGGAAAAAAAATTACTAGATCCCTACTCCAAAACATTCACCAAATTAAACTGTAGATCTAACAAAGACAAAACATGAAACCATAAAATTATGAGAATGCCAGCAAATATTTGTGTGTGTGTGTATATATATATATATATATATATTTTTTTTTTTTTTTTTTTTTTTTTTCTCCTAGAGTGGGACAGGAATTCTTGCTGGGATGACTCCAGGCCCACACCAGCTCTCAGCTCAGAAAGGTGACTCCTCCCCTCCCCACACCCCTGGATCCGGAGTCTTCCCTTGTACACGGTCTCCAACTTGGCCTGAGAAGCCAAGGAAGCGAAAGCAGCAGGGCCCTGGAGGGTGGAGTGTTCTGGGCAGCAGGAAACACCAGGTTCCAATGAGGAAGCCTTTCATGTATGCTTTTCAGATCAACTGCCTCAAGAGAGCTCCGGAGGAAGAAAGGAACTGACTCTCTATCCTCTTCTCCTTCTAAGTAAATACTCACTTTTGTATCGAATCCTGTATTCAAAATTGTATATTCTTTTTCTTAAAGAGAAACCCAAGTGGCATAAGTGTGGGGCCCCACAAAACCCGAATCTGTCCTTGCATCCACGCTCCCTGCGGCAGCAAAGCTCTGACACATTCCACACACTCGGCCTCGCTGCGGCACCAACCCATTTGGAGGAGGCCCTTGGTACGTATTCGCTAAATAACTATGTGTGTATAACATGTGCATTTAGGGGTACAGTAAAGAGCACATCCTCTCAAATGAGGCAGACCCCTTAGAGCTTCAGTTCCCTTTTCTGTAAAACGGGGGTTATAATACCTTGCGTGTTGGGAAGACCTAATGAGATCAGGTATACAAATATGCTAAAAACGGAATACCTAACACATGGTGATAAAAGTTTAACAGAAAGAAGGTTGGAAAAATATATGTTAAGATGGTTATTTGTGGGTGGCAAGGAAGTGAGAGTTTTTTCCTTACGTCTTCTTTTTGTCTGTATTTTCAATTTTTTTTTACTTCTTTTTGTGTTTTCTAATCTCTCAGGAGTAAGCACATAGGACTTGAGGGAAAAAAGGAAAAAAGAAAAGCTATTTGGGGATGATCCTAATTCATATTAACTAGTTCTTAAATTCGTGTTATTCAAAGTAACCTACCCCGTCCTGGGAGCTGACCTGTCATGCTGTAACGTGAGCGAGCTGCTGATGCATTCAAACCGGAGCGCAGGACCCTCCCAGGGATCCTGGTCCTTGGCCATCCCCATCGCAGGGCCTGCTGTGGTCTCAGATGGAGAAGTAAAACAGTGGGTGTTCAGTCTAGTAGCCCTTGATCTTTCCCATTCTGGGACTGAGCATGAGCCACATGTCAAGAGGAGCTCCAAAAAGGACTGCTCACGGCACCCACGCCCACTGGGAACTGTTCTTGCTCAAATGTTCCTCATCTGCAGCTCTTAGTTGCTGAGATCTTCTGAATCTGGTCGGCATGGTATTTCAGGGGAGGCTGTTTCGTCACCAGACTAACTGGTGTATCAGAACGGCTAGGAGCAGGAGGCTTGGGAGTCAGGAGGCCTGGGTTAAAGTTCTATCTCTGCTAGTTAACAGCCATACGACCAGCCTTGGGCAAATCACTTAACTTCACTGAGGCCATCTGATCACCCATACAACTTGGACAGCAGTATCTACCTACATTCAGACATCAAAATAATCAGGCATCTACATGCTTCAGTGAACTGTGAAGTGTCCCACAAAGGTAGACAGCACAGTGATGACTACCTTTACCATCCACAACAAAGGCAAGCAGACCAGCTCCTTTCCTCTGGAAAACCAACCTTGGCGAATGGCGGATGGGAAACATTGGTGCTCCATTTCACACTCCACCCAGGGATGGAGGGGACCAAAACTAGAGGGACAAAAAGAAAGTGTGAAACAAATGGCAGCACGGGGGCTACTCAGGGGGTCTCCATGTCAGGGAAGCCTCTGGGTAAGAGGGATGAAACAGACACCACCCAGCTTAGGAAGGAGTTAGAAAACTAGCAAAAGCTTAGTCTCACTTGACCCACAGGACACGCACTCAGGAGGGTGGAGGCAGCCCACAGGAGTGCTGAGCCTCTGCCACACACAGCTCTAACCATCTTTCCTCTTCCCACTCTTCGCTCAAGAGTCAAAGCTCCAGGGAGAGCAGCCAGCTGGCTGGTCAAGGAGGGGTGCCTGTGCCCAGCCAGGGCCGATGCCTGCCCCCCACCTAGGCTACACACAGAAGGGGAGTCCCCAAAACGAGAAATGATGGCAAAAAACAAAACAAACGTGCTCTCTGGAATTTCCTAAATGTGGAAATATGGGCCACATAAGACTCAGGCTCCTCCCACAGATGAGTTTCTCAACAGCTCTCCCTCACCCCTCGTTGGGACAGAAGAAGGCAGCTGGCCAGGGCAAGAGCCCTGGGAAAGGCAGCAACCCTAGAGAGAGACGGCATCGACCAGCACCCTCCCCAGGGGACATAACAGGGAATGGAGTCATTGTGGTTGCGGGACTGGAGACAGGGCCTGTGGCCTGTCACATCACCGTCTTCTCTGACTCCAAGTCCAGCTTGGTCACGTATGTCTACCTCTCACATGTGGCACAGAAATTTCCCCTAGGGACAAAATCAAATAGAGCACAGACGCACACACCCTAAGAAATGCAAACACCAAAAAACAGGTCATTCAAATGCCATCTCAGTTACTTAAATGCTGTTTATTATTGTGGTTTGGATATATTCATGGTCTCGGGGCCTCTGTTTCCATTAAGAAGTACAAAAATGTGCACAGTGTCATACCTGTGACTTTTGCTCCACCAGAATGAAGTAGACATCAGTGAGGCTTCAAAACCACCAATGAGTTTTTCTCCAGTTGGCATCCCAAATGACAAACTGCTCAGCAAAACACTCACGCATCCATTAAAACCCACACGCTTCTTCTGAGCAGAAAAACTCGGGAAATAAACACACTCGTGTCTCATTCCCTGTCCTCATTAGAAATTTTAGTTTAGAAAAGAGAGTAGTTGCTCTGAAAGAGAAGCCGTCCTAAGGAAATGGTACATATGCACCCGTCACCAAAAATAATCAAACGTACAGGGCTGTACGGATGCACCAATTATTAAAAATGAAGTCAAGGCTGAAATTCTTTTCATAGAGCTGTTAATTAGCATGAATTATAAATTGAATTGTACTATTCTCTCCATGTTGTATGCCTTGGATCATTAGCACACTAATATAAATAATTCCTGCAATGTCTTCAACCATTTCTCATGTGTCAGAGAAAACAAGAGTCTCTAAAGACATGCAGGTCCAGAGGCAAAATGCCACTCTCCCATTATTTACAGTAGTCAGTGGTTTGTACTCCTTAGAAAGAAAGAAAAAGACTACAGACAGAGAGTACTGTTATTACTGTGTCTATTACAACTGTAGATCATGAAGCAAAAAATCATTGCAATTTTTCAATTGCTGACACTTCCAGGCCAATTTCTTACATAAGTCAAAAAAATGGGAAAGTGACTGAAGCAGATACTATACAATCCTTAGAGAAAAAAAATCAGGTTTCTAATAAAATATAAACACCCATACTGGCCTACTGGACTACATATAATCAGTTTCTTACATTTGTATAGTGCTCTGCAGTTAATTTTTACAGTTTAGGAAGTACTTTTACAAACGTGATCAATCTTAAGACCTTACTCATGACATCCCTCTGAAGTAGATGTTCATATCCCATATTATAGATGACCAGGTGACGCCCTGAGAGAAAAGGACTTTGTGACTAGGTCTGTATTTAGTTCCTGGTGCCCTCAGTGGGGGCTTCTTGAAGCCTAGATCTTCCTATGGTCTCTTTTGCTTTGATGGGTGATTCAGGAAAATAGGTCGAGTTTATTAGTGAGGTCTTTGAGGTGGGGGTGAGGAGAAGACATAGTCATGAATTCTAGTGGCAGTCACTGGGATGGCCACAGCACCCAGCAATGTGGGAGACTGACTTTTATTTCAAATCTCCATGGTCTATCGTGAAACAAAATGGCAGGCAAAAGGCCACACCCTGAAGGGGAAGGAAAGAGGCCACCACATATAGTGAACAATCCCATAAACAATGTTTTTCTACAGGTGAAATTTCTTTGTTCTATAGGAAATGTTTATCAAGTGTCTCTTATATGGCAGTGTGCCAGGATCTCTTAAGAAAATCTGGAAGAGAAATTAAGTCACATAGGTGAATGGGAACAATATCACCTTATACTTTGTATTGGCTCCTTCCCTTCACCTTATAAATTCTCCCGTCCTTGAAAAAAGAAAAATAGAAAAGAAAAGCTCTCTTGGCCCGCTATCACCTTCATGTTACTGCCCCTTTCTCTTCTTTTTGTCTCAGCTGAGCATTTTTGAAAGCACCATCCACACCTGCTGACTCCACTCCACCACCACCACCCCACCCCCCGCACAATTGTTCCAGTGGCACCGCACTCTGATTTCCATCCCCACCACTCCAACAAAACCTGGGTCCACCACAGTGCAAGCCTGAGAGCACTGTTCAGCTCGGACCTAATGGGCCCGGATGGATTCCAATCAGGCCACGTAATTATGGGTAGCGGTGCGTCCTCACCCTATCAGTAAGTACTCAAGATCATTCATTGACAAGTCACAGTTAAATGTGGATCTGAGGCTCCTAACGGAGTGTGACAGTTCTGAAACACACTGTCAAACCTCTGGCACTCTACCCATCCAACAAGCAGAGCCTAGAGGCCCCTGCCCTTCAACCTGGCCTGACCAGTAGCGCATAGCAGAAGTACGGCCATGAGCCTTCCAAGGCTGTCGTAAAGACGACGTCGTAGCTTTCTAACCTGGTTCTCTTGGGATGATGGTTTTTAGAACCCAGCTACTGCGGTTCTACCATGGTTACATGAAGAGGGACTCCAGGTCCTCCGCCCCAGCTCAGCTCCCGGTCAACAGCCAGCACCAACTCGCCAACCAGGTCAGTGCCATCTTGGAAGAGGACCTGTGGCCCTCCCCACTCCACCCCACATTCCCCAACTGCCCCCTGCCCTTGAATGGCCCCAGCTAACGTGCATGATGCACATGCTTTCCATGCCAAGCTCGGCCCAAAGTGCCTATCTCTGGACTCAATAAATGACTGTTGCTATTTTGAGCCACTATGTTTTGGGGAAGTTTACTATGCAGCAATAAATAACTGATACACAGGACCACAGAAGACTCTGGCTTCTACTTAAAAATTCTACAAGAAAGACGGTGAGAATTTTCTATGTATTAAACCCATTAGACAAAACACAATGCTACATTTGAGAGACAACCAGAAAACTGCAGGTACATATTTACTAGAATCTGAATAAAACTATGTTTCAAAAAAAAAAGGTCACAAGCAGTTATTTTCTAATCGATGGCTTAATGTTGATGGGCAATTAATACAGGAATACTTTTGGAATCAATTTCTAAAGTAACAGAAAATATAATTTTACATCCTTTCTTTCCAGGAGGCAGCATTAATTGCATTTATAGCCAACTGAAGCTGTTTTTAAATCTTTATTACCCAGATTAGTTATCTATATTGTTATAAATTCATCAATTCCTCTAGTCTAGTCCAGGTCCCAGGGCATAGATTTCTCTACTATGGTCCTTAACTCATTATTTCTGCAAAGGAAACATGATGGAAGCAACTGCAAGGATGACATATAGAACTATTAAATAGTATAAACAGCTCGCATTTCTCCTAACTCAGAATGTGGCTACAGTTTACCAAAATGAAAAAAATAGAAACCATATATAAAACAGCTGTTTCCTTATAAGCAAAGCCCACTTGCAATAAACTGCAAGAGATATTCAAATTTGTTTGATCATAATAGAACTGTTTAAAAATACATGGCTGGAATTCACATTTGCAGTTTGCAGATGGAACAATAAAGACACTCTGAATTAATAACTAATATGTTATTCAAATCCAGTAGGAAAGGAGATGGTGTGTTATGCTCCCTATCTCACCCTTTTTGTCCTTCAAGCCCTGGGCCTTCCTGTGGCCTGCTTTGCTCAATGGTGACTCGAGAAGTTAAGTAGAGTTTGCTGGTGAAGCGTCTGAGCTAACCGCCCTGTGCAAGTCCCTGGGGATGACCACAGGATTCATCAGTACGGGAGACTGAGTTTATTAAAAAGATCCTCGGTTTATTGTGAAACAAAATAGGGCAACAGGCCACATCCTGAGGTAAGGGAAAGAGGTCTTAGCCTCGTGGCTAATCCCCCACACTGCAGATGGTGAGTGCAGGTTCTCTCCCAGCAGAGAGGGCAGCTGGTCATGCGGGGGATCCCTCCCTGAAGGCTACCGAGTGGGGCTTCCAGGTCTCGCTGCCTCAGACAACCCAGCCCGCTTCAGCTAGCATTTTGTACCAAAAGGTAAAATCTACTAACCAACCCAAACTGGACCCAATTTTTTTAAAAAATGTAACCCACCAATTCACTTTCACCACAGAATAACATTTAAGAAAGAAATCCACTAGGGCTGTTAAGACCAAATGACAAATTTCACAGGTGATCAATGGCCTGGACCACTGGGTGGCAGCCATTCAGGCTTGCTGCCCCAAAGCCCGAAAGCAAACCCCCTCTCTTTGTTCCACCAGCCTCAGGGAAAGCCCTAATGATGGGCCATGCCAGCTCTGAGAGGCCTAGGGGGGCCACCAAGAGCTGACCCAAATGATGACCTCCCTCTACTGCCTCCCAGCCATGTAGCCTTGAACTAATGACGTGACTTCTTTAGCGCCGGTTCCTCGGCTGTAGGATGGAGAATACAAGACCTGCCCATAACTTTGTGAAGAGCCAAGGCACAATGCAGTGGTTCTCAAAGTGCGTCCCAGGATGAGCAGCATCAGCGTCATCTGGAAACTAGTGAGAAATGCGAATCCTTGGGGACCAGAGTGGACCCGCCGTATCAGAAACGGATGGGTAGCTGTAAGGAAGGGAAACTACCCTGCATCTTAAACAAGCCCTGTTGGTGTCACACTGAAGTTTGAGCACCACCATGCAACTGTTCATAAAGCACTTTGCACAGTGCCTGGTGTATGTTCATTGTTCAATAAGGGATAATTCACCATAGTTACAAGTAGCTGAACTCATCCCTTCTCTGCAATGCAGGTAACATGATGTCCTACCTACAGTGAGCTCCATGTCTGGGATGAAGACACTGGAGATGGTGATGATGATAATAAGAATGATTAAATGGAAGGGGGACAGAGACCAGAAGATGCCCAAAATCATGGCTGAGAATTTATAAGACTACCTCAGTAAAGTGGTGCCTCTGAGGCCACCTGGAACAGGCCTAAAAGGATCTTTGCATACAGAACTTTTCTTTCTTTTAGTACTCGTGGCCATGACTCCTCATCACTCATCCCAAGAGCTCCGGCCACTTAAAGAGATGTTTTGGGATCCCTGGTCAAAGGCCAGCTGCTGAGCCTTCACATGGCCACAAGAATCCAACAAAGAAAGCCCGCATCCTGAAAAGGCGCCACCTCCCCCAAGTCTGGCTGAGCTTGCAATGGGCCAGAGAGGGAGCGCAGTCACCTCACACAAGAAAGACTCTTGGGCTCAAGCATGGGAAAATCAGATGAGTCTGACACTCTGGGCCCTCTGAGCCTTCACAGAAGGCTTGTTCTGCTGCGCTATTAGCATCTATTAGGCTTGCAGCCTCTTGTCAGCTCAAAACTTGCCAGCCCTGAGTCTCCCTCCAACCCTGCCCCAGGCTCTTGTCCACAAGCTGGTCATGTGCCTGTTTGTAATTTGATCCATTCCCTGCCCTTCCCTTGCAAACTATCTTTTCCATACTCACTTGCCAACTGGCTCGAGCAAGGTTTAAATAGAAGATTGGAGGATGGGAGAGAGGAAGAAGCCAGAGTGTTTCTTCCCTTTCCTCTCTCTGCTTTGGACGGTATCTCCAGCAGTGGCTTTGTCTTCTCCACAGCTCCAGCTCCCACCAGATAGGCCTCCCTCCATGGTCCCGGCTGCTTCTAGGAGCCTGCATGGAGACCCAGCTCTTGGTCTCTGATAAAAAACAATCCCCTTCTCTTTGTTCCACCAGCCTCAGGGATGATAGTGATTTCCTGCTATTGCTAATCTCTGGGTGACCTCATCATCCCCTACTTGGCTGCCAGATCTTCCAAAGACTTTTGTAACCAAGTCCTGGTATTAAAAGCCTTCTGTTTGAATGGGCCATGACGAATGCAGCCCGTTCTCACAGTTTCAGTCTGGATCATGCCTTACCTGATGTCTGCTCAACTGACTCAGGCCCCTACCCGAGACTGTCTTTGGAACTACATTTTCCCGCGGGGAGTCCCTGTTCACTCACATCTAGGTCTTTAGTTCTTACCTGTGTGTAATCAACCATGTTTGATACCAGCCCACGCAATGGCCTGATGGCGGCCCCAGCCCCGATCACCCAGACTTCACCTCCATCTGACCCCAGCTCTCATGGGGACCAGCCAAGCTCTACTGGCATTTGCTACCTATCCCACCTTGCACTCAGTAACAATGTGAGCACATACGCTGAGGTTCTCAATAAATGTTTACATTTAAAATATTTCTAGGAGCAACCGTATACCATTAAGGGAGTAGGTTAATCAGGTGAAAGTAAACTTGTGACTTGAAATAACTATCCAACTGGCCCCAAACTCGCCTGATATTTTCACAACTCTCCACTTCCTTTTGGCTAGAAAGATACAACAGATGTACAAACTAGAGTCAGAACACAGTGTTCCAGAAAGTGATTATGATACTTTTGGCAACTACCCACATATGGGCAGTAAGTACAGTATTAGCGTCTACACTCACTTGATACTTCTTGTTTTGTAGAGAGATCTGCCCCCATTTCAGGTCTTACGTTCCAAATGAAATCACCGAATTATCCTTAATGGCAAACCTTAGAAAGCACAACTCTCATAGTTAATTTTTCAGAAAGTTAAAAAGTTAAAAAAAAAAAAAAAAGAACAGAGATAACCGGATATAACAAAGATCATGGTGGTGTTGACCTGGGATTGGAGCCGGGACTGGCAAATACGATGGCTTTCCCAGGGGGACAGGCACTGGATTTGTACATATATTCGGTTAGTGTCCATGATGTCTTCTAGAAAGGGAAAAGGTAGGGGTTTCCTTAAATGTTAAGTAAACGGCTGGAAGTGATGACCACCCTAATGAGTGCTTCTGAGCCCTTGTACAGTTACTCAGCTCCTTCCCAATCTGCCCTTAAGCAAATGCAGGCAGCTGTCTTAAGAAAAAAAACATTAATAAAACAGCAGACACAGGCAAAGGCACAGAATTACAGGTTATTTTCTAAAATGATCCACTGCACAAACGCAAAAAGTCCCCAAGAGTTTGTGAGGCAAAGATGGCAGCCAGGTGCACAGCATCTGCCAAACAGCCCAGGCCCCTCCCATCTGACAAGCCTGGGAGACCAAGGCTGAGGAGCCCGCTAGCTGACACAGAAATCCCGTCTCGCTTTGAACTTAGATGCCAAGGGTCTAGTATTTCGACATCACCTACCACCGCGAACTTGACTTGGTGTCAATTCCTGAGAAAATCTGTCTCTAGTAACATTGATGTGAAATTCAGTACATTTTCAAAGTACCTTGTTATTATTTTCCTGAACCCAGGGACTCAATTTTAAATGTCTACAGAATCGGAAATAACTTAAATCCTAACAACTTAATTTTAAAAATAAGAATTTGGACTCTTGTTATTTCTTTCCACTCAAGTTTCTGGATGATTTCATCCCTGAAAAATTACAAAAGGGAAAAAATTCAGCTAGGAAATTTTAGCAAGTGGATCTTGTCTGGGCTCTTGTCTTTGCTCTGCCACTACCTACTCCTATGACCATGAGTGTATTTGTTAATCTCTCTCCTGGCCCCACTTTCTTCCTTGTAAACAATGTGGTTGGACCCATACAGGCCTAAAATGTTCCTATTAAAATAACTGTACAATTGGCTCCAGAATAATAACCTAAGAAATGCAGATTTTAATTCAAGGTAAATTTGAAGTATAAGGAAATAAGAACACGGGCTCTTAGAGTTCTATCATTATTCTGGAGGCTACACTGCAGCTAGGGGCAGAGATTGTGAATAGAAGAGAAACAACAACGTGAAGACAAAGGAATTTATGTGATGTAGAAAAGCTTCCAAAAGTTACAAAGGTTTCATTTGATGTAATGCACATGTCTTGTTTTGTTGTTGTTGTTTTTTTAATTTGGAGTCAAAAGCTTTCTCCTTCAGCACAGAAGATTTTGTAATATTTCTAAATGATCTAGCCCAACGGCATCTGAGGAAGAAAAAAAATCAAACATTACGCTGCGTGAGCTTTCATCCTGTCACAAAGCCATTAGTGCTAATGAAAAACGATGACATTGTTAAGTTTTATTTATAGTTTCTTCTTAATAAAATGAAAAATGAACAGAAAAACACTCTGAATATAAATTTTTAAAGACTTTAAAGTTCTAAGACCAGTAGCAAAAATATATATGTAGACATAAGCCTATAAATAGTCTTTTTTTAAAAAACGTGTGGAAAAGATTCCTTTTGGCTCCTGCTGAGTTTTGCCTTTGTCCAAGGCCTCATAAACAATTAGATGTCCTGCAGTCCAGGTCACTGTCATCAGGAATGTGGGGCTCTAAAAGTGTAAAAAAGGGTCTGTCTCCAATTTCAACTGTATACAATCTGCCCTAGACACCACTGACTAACCCCCAGGGTCACCCAGTAAAGCAAGACACTGTGTGTCATATTTTTTAAGTCACCTACCCTCAAACCAACCAACAATGTGTTACCCTAAATTAGGTCTAGGAATAGAAAAGAGAAAAAGAACATTTGTTTAGCCCTTACTCCCAAGGCTTCGCAAGCTTTACCCCATCTAATCAGACGCATGTGCCCAGAACATCCTACATTTTTTAATCCCTACATCATACTGTAACAATAACAGTAACATTGTTATGTAAACAGCACTTTGAGCAGGGGGCACATTTTTCTAGTAAAGGAGTAAATATTTTAGGGTTTGTGAGCCAAGGGGCACAAATGAGGATGTCCTGTAAGTACTTACATAATAAGAGAACGCACACATTTCCTCAAATTTGTTATTGACAAAATTCAAAAGACAGTAACAACAATTGAGTAAAACCTAGATCTAATGAGGAAGGACAGAATTCTTTTGGGAGGGATAACATTTTATTTAATTGAGTTTAGAATTAGCACTCCCTATCATCAGATCGATTGCAAATATGCATCTGCAAAAGCCATTCTTAGCTTGTGCATAGTGCAAAAACAGACAGCAGGCCAGATTTGCCCACAGTTGGCCAACCCCTTAAAAAGGTTCTCACTAACCATTCATTCAACTAATATTCATCATATTCCTTCAGTTACTCTTCAGAAGAATTTTGATGAGTATGTACCACGGGGCGATGGGGATACATAAATGGGTGAGTCGGGGTCCCCCGCACCAGGAATCTGAGCATGACTTAAAGGCAGGTCTCCCCAAGGGGCCATGATAGAGCTGTATTTGAGGCAGGTGAGGGCAGGGCAGCACAAGGAGGAAATGGCCACCTCTGCCTAAGATAGACGGGGCTGCTCCAGGGGTGAGGAGCCCAAAGTCCAGAATGAGACTGCCTGCCTTCAGATCCCAGCTTCCCATTTGCTAGCTGTGTGACCCTGCATTAGACACTTAACCTCTCTGTGCCTCCATTTCCCAACTGTAAAATGAGGATGATCATAATGGTGCCTGCCCTCCAGGTACCACAAGAGGGTTGTTGGGAGGACTCCACAAATTCGTGTAGTGTTTAGAGCAGTGACTAGCACACAGCAAGCACATGCAAATGTTAGCTGCTCTCATCATGACAGAGAGCACTATGATGGAGCTGAGTCTCAAATGATGCGTGGGAATTTTCTAGCAAAACAAGGTAGAGAGAAAGGCAGAAGACAGTGCATGCAAATGAATACAAACATGAAAAGCAACCCTGAGTGGTTTGGTGTAGCTCAAAAGTGCAGGGGCTTGAGAGGCAGGCGATGAAGATGGCGTGAACAGACCACAGAGGGCTTATGTGTGCCATTCATAGGAATTGGTCCTTGATCCCACATCAAGGGATGTGCGAGTTTTAAGCAGCTCAGAGCATCAGCACTGTAGGATCTAGCAGTAGAGTAGAGGATGGCCAGGAGGAGGCAAGGATGGAGACAAAGCAACTAAATATGCGGTGAAGGCAATAGCAGCAAAGAGAGATGACCATAGCCCGAACGAGAAAACTGGTGGCGAAGGCGTGGAGGAGGGGAGGACTTGGGAGCCACACAGAAGCAGTTTCAGTCTTAGTGGCCCTTAGCTCTAGGTGCCAAGGGAAAGGAGTGAGGAGGAGTCCAGAAAGATACCCAGATCTCTGGCCTTGGTATACCGTGAATGGTGGGACTGAGCCCCAGTGTGGACTTCAGGTGGAGGAATGGTAATGGCAGGGAGGGGATCCAGACAGGACTGTGAACCAGATCGGGTGGGGGGGGTGGCCATATCCTTGCAAGGCAAGTAGGCATGAAGGGCAGGGCAGAAGGGGAACAGAAGGAAGAGCAAGAGTGATGGTCAGGAAAATCTGGAGACTGAGCCAAGTGCAACAGGGGTAGGGGTGGGGCATCAGAGAGTGAGCAGCACCAGCACTCCTGGGAATGGGACACCAACAAGCACCACACTGTGGGCCCAGCTGCTTCGAGGACCTTGATGGGACTGAGTGGAGTGGGAGGTAAGGAGCTCACTTTGGGTATGCTGACTTCAAGGAGCTCAAGAAAGAGATGTATCCAGGAGTCTGGAGTTCAGAAAAGAAGGTCTGGAAATAGAGATTCGAGGGTCATCAGAAAATATGTGGAGGGGGATGCCTTACCCTGGAGAGAGGAAAGAGAATTAGAAGGATACTGAGAGAGAACTATCTAAACAGAAAGGAAAATCAAAGGGAAGTGGGATCCTAGGAACCAACGAGGAAGGTCAAGAATGAAGTAGTCCTGCATGGACAGTCAAACGCAGCAAAAGAGTCCAGGAAGATGGAGGCCCAGCACATCTCCAGACTTCGCAATTAGAAATTCACAGTGAGAGGGGTCAGAGCAGTTCGTAGGAAAGCTTGAACTTCAGGCGGCGAATAGTGAGTCAGAAGTTATAAGGCGGCAGCCAAATGTAGGCTATTAGAATCCCACTTCTGGGTGTATCCAAAGGAAATGAGAACACTATCTCAAAGACATATCTGCACTCCCATGTTCACTGCAGCATTACTCACAGTAGCCAAGACGCAGAAACAACCCGAGCAGCCACTGAAAGACGAATGGATAAAGAAAACCTGGTGTATAATTGCAATGCAATATCACTCAGCCATTAACAAAGAAGGAAATTCTGCCATTTGTGACAATATGCACGGACTTTGAGGATACTATGTTAGGTAAGATAAACCAGGCAAAGACAAATCCCTTATGTTCTCACTTGTATGTGGAATCTAAAAGAGCTGAACTCACAGAAACAGAGTAGAATGGTGGTTGCTAGGGGCTAGAGGGTGTGTGAAACAGGGAGACATTGCTCAAAGGGTACAAACTCCCAGCTACATGATGAATAAATTCCAGGGATCTAATGTGCACAATGGTGAGTATAATTAACAATACTGTCTTACAGACTTAGACCTTAAACGTTATAACCACATGCATAAAAAAGGTAATTATCTGAGGGGACGGCGATGTTAGCTAACGTTACTGTGGTGATCATTTTGCAATAGATATGTGTATCAAGTCAGCACATTGCACACCTTAAACGTACATGTGTTATATGTCAATAAAATCTCAGTAAAGCTGGCAGGGAAAACCTCTAGGTTGTTGGGAGGGGCCAGGGGGAGGCAGTTGTGAAAGAGAAGTCCCATGAGGTGTCCACAGTCATGCCATCTTTTTTTTTTTGTTTTCAGATAAAGAAAGTAAGACCCAGATATTTGTCCAAGGTCCCTCAGCTAAAAAGTGGGAAAATGGAAATTCAGTTCCCTGCCTGCTGGCTCCAAGACCAATGCTCTCTCTACCCTAACACTTTGGAAACATCATGTTTTTTATTAGAATGTAGGAGAAAACCTACAGCCAGGGATAATGGGAATATTAACAATAATGTACTCTGTTAATGCCTTTAAGTTTTCCACGGCAATAAAAATACTGGAATAGGCACGTAGCATAGGGCATAATCTCAACAACATTCATACAACCCTCCCGTACGGACATCTACATTGGACAGAAAATGAAATTGAGGCTCACAGGCTCAGTAACTCGCCCAAAGAGAAACAAGGATTGAGTGAGGGAGCAGTGATTCCAGAAGAGGTCAATCTGGAGGCACTGTTGGGACTCCTTTAAAACTTAGGTAAGGGGCGCCTGGGTGGTTCAGTAGGTTAAGCATCTTCTTTCAGCTCGGGTCATGATCTCAGGGTCCTGGGATTGAGTCCAGCATTGAGCTCATTGTTCAGCAGGGAACCTGCTTCTCCCTCTCCCACTCCCCCTTGCTTGTGCTCTCTCTCTCCTTCTGTCAAATAAATAAAGTCTTTAAAAAATAATAAAATAAAAAAATAAAATAAAACTTAGGTACGTACCTCACACCTATCAGGATGGCTACTATCCAGAAAAAAAAAAAAACAGTAAATAAACAAAAAACAAAACAAAACAAAACCTCAGGAAACAATACATGTTGGGGAGGATATGGAGAAACTGGAACCCTTGTGCGTTGCTGGTGGGAAAGTAAAATGATGTAGCTGCTGTGGAAAACAGTATGGCTGTTCCTCAAAAAAAATTTTTTTTAATTGTCATATGCTCCAGCAATTCCACTTCTGGATAGGTACCCTAAAGAATTGAAAGCAAGGTCTTAAAGAAATATCTGTATATTCACATTCACAGTAGCATTATTTGTAATAGCTAAAAGGTGGAAGCAACCCAACTGTCCATCAACAATGAGGAGATAAACAAAATGTGGTACATACATTGGGATGGAATATTACCAGTCTTTAAAGGAAATTCTTTTAATCCTTTAAAAAAAGTTAATATGCTATAATGTAGATGAAGCTTGAAGACACTATGCTAAGTGAAATGAACAACTACTGTATGATTCTACTTATATGAGGTTTCTAAAGTAGTCAAATTCATAGAAACAAAATAGAATGATGATTGCCAGGGGTTGCCAGAGAAGGGGAATGAGAAGCTATTGTTTAATGAGTACAGAGTTTCAATTTTGCAAGATGAAGAAGGGTTCTGGAAACGGATTGCAACTATATACTTAAAACTGGTGAAAATGGAAAATTTGATGTTATGTGTATTTTGCCGCAATTAAAACAAAAACTTAGGTATTATTTCTTACTTTAAAATAAGAAATAAGGCACAGAAAAGTTATTTTTTTATTATATAAATCATTTACTGCAAATCTGGACCTAGATCCTAAACCTCTTACTTGTAAGATCTTATTAGATAGTGCTCATGGTTTGGCTTTCAACTTTGACTCTGACCTGAGGTTAAGCAAATCATTATAACTTGTTGCCATGGTCCTTCCTTATGTACATACCTTGCCTGGAAATTTTTTTTTCCTACAGAATCAGGCTAATTACCTTCCTTCTCTGCACCTCTTGACTGATATCTGTAGTGTTTTTATACTACTGTCGATCTGTCTACAGATAACAATACAATAGACCCGATATGGATGTATGACAGAGGCTTCGTCACCACCTCACATAATAGGTGCTTGGGGAGCACCTATTATGTGACCCACAGAATGTATCTTTAGGGGTAAACTAAGAATCCGCCCTCACATGTACTGACAACTAATTGAGCTTAAAACATAGTATGTTCCCATATTTTTCTGTAATCATCTTTTCTTTCTTGAACAAAATTGCTAATGGCAAAAACTGAACACATGCTAAAAACTTAAATGACTAGACTACCAGAAGCTGTTGCTCTGGAAGAAGGCAATCCAATTGCTAGAAATAGACAAAATTCTTTGAAACCCTTGAGGTGGCTTTCTTACAATGAGCTCCCACTGTGGCAGAGACTGCTAGCCACCCATACAATATCCATCCTTCTCTTTTTTTTCTTTGTAACAGAACATCTGTATTTTTGAGGGAGGCAAAGTATCTGGGGAAAATTACCTTTTCCACATCCCTGGAAGAGAGATGGCCAATAAGATGTTGATGGAAGTCCTTAGGCTGGATTTCTAAGAAGGAATTTAAAAAAGAGCTTATCCAACTGGCAGGTACCCTTTTGACCTTCTACCCTTTATCCTTTTTCCTTCAGTCTGACAGATATGATGGCTGGAGCTGCAGCAGCCATCTTGAGCCCATGAAGGAAGGAAACCAAGAGAATCTCAATTACTCGACATCCTTAAGACACCAAGGCAATGTCAGCAACTCTACCTCTAGTCTTCTTGTTAAGAAAATAAGCCCTTCAGAGTTCAAAATCATGCAGTGGTGGCGGAGGGGTCTGCACTCTCAGCCAAATGCAAGTCCTAAGGAGGTCTTGGTATATAACTATACTTAGGATCCTGAAAAGATCCTCTAACTCTGTGAAGTAAGACAATCTGGTAGAAATAATTGATGCTAATGACAATGGTAATGATGGCATTAACCCTTATGAAGCACATTGTAGGTGGAAGGCATGGAGGCACAGAGAGGTTAGGTAATTTACCCAAGGTCTATTGGCTAATAAATGGTGAGGCTGGGCTTTAAATCCAAGCAGCCTGGCTCCAGAGTACATGCGTTTAACTACAAGACAACAATATCAAACACAACAAACTAACAGACATTGCACAAACCAATCTCCACAGACATGCTAATCTTGAAGAAGCTTTGTCAATTCATTAACGAAAATTCTTATTGTATGTCATCCCTAAATTGCTCCTCTACTTGAGAAATTATTTCCTGTAGGAACTGAGATTCTTGTAGCTCTGGCAAAACATCTGACTGGTTTCATAGCTGCTTTATATGTCATCATAAATACTGCTTAGATCGTTACCATAGTGTCCTGATAGAAATCCCTCCTTACCACCACCCACTACAAGATTAGTCTCCCAAAAGTGAAGCTCTGATCATATCACACCCTTCACCAAAGTCTTCACTGGATCTCTGTTACCTGAATAAAGTCCAAACTCTTTAACCCGTATCTGCTTCCCACTCCTTTCCCTCCTCCCCACCTCTCCCTTTCACACTCCAAACCCTCCAGCCAAACTGAGCCCCTGGTTGTGCCCTGTATTCCCCTGGGATTTCCCATCCTGCACCTTGGCATATACTATCTAGTCCACCTGGATGCACATCCTCTCTCACGCCTCCCCCAGCCCCATGTGTCCCCCACCAGACCAAATCCTCAAGACCCAAGTCAAAACCTTGTGTGCCACATTGATGGCTCCTTCTGGACAAGGACTGAGCTGTCATAGTTCTGGTCGAGAAGGAAAAGCACTGGGTTTTAGGGTCTCCTGTAAAGAGAGTAAATGTAGCCCAGCCCTGCAATAGCCCCCACTTAAACCAGAGCAAGGACTAGGATCCCTCTCCTGCCCCCTTCTCACCCTCACCCTCCTCAGCCCCCTTCCTGGTGTGTTCTCACTTCCCTCCATATTTTAGCTGATCAAAATCAACACCATGAACATTCTTTGAGCTAAAAATCGTTCCCAAAGGGAAACTTATAACCCTAAGGATCTGTAGAAAGGGGCAGGAGAAGGCCACGGAAGAGCTCTGACCAGCACCAAGGGGTCTGGGCAACATGATGCTACTGCCCTTCTGGTCTACTGACCAAAATCACCCAAGTCAGGAACACCCAGAAGTAGCTTGCTCAAGGTTGTTACATCATAAGAAGGGGCTTACCTCTCCTAAACCTCAGGTAACAAGGATTGATTGCTACTGTATGCATAGCATCTTGCATAGGAAAACAAAATTCAGCCAAATACAAGGAATCCTCATGGCTTGCAAGGCTCACTGGTTGACACAAAATTACCGGATTCATTTACTCAAAACACATTCTAAGCCAAGCCATGCACAATATCCAAACCTAAAGCTACTCAGTACAGCTAATTTTAGATCTCCTCAAGGAAAGCTACAACTCACAGTGTGCTCTAGGCAACTGCTCATTCCCAGGACGATACTGGTGATACTGGCTTTTCTTCCCTCACCTCACAAGCAGCTGTCAGAGGCCTCGGGGGCAGTGTGTGGCTATCTGACTCTTCCCCAACAGCCATCCGCTCCCACGGGCACCACCGATGTCGGACTCATTCTTCCGGCCTTCAGTACAACCAACACACCACATTGCCAAGGGAGATTTTTTTTTTTTTTTTTTTTAAGTTTTGAAGAAAGGAAAGGATAAGAATCCCCCAAATCAGCCACATTTAGTGGTTAATTGGCAAATCATTTGGTCATTCTCACAGTCTTGTCCCCCGCTCCTCTGTCCCCGCCTGCCCCCGCCCCTGGAAAAACAAGGCAATAAATGAATGTGCTGCCAAAGAAGAGACAAGAAAAGCAACAGGGCATTTGAGTCACACACCCTTCTGGACCCCTGTTACATTGGGGGTTAGATGAATTTTTCCAAAGCACCACCAATACTCTCTTTTTAATTTAAAAATAGATTTCTCATCTCTCCCCGATCACACACAGCCCTTGCAAAGGCAGCCATGGCACGGAAGACAGTTGTTTATACCCTTTTGTCTGTCAGTGAACCCACCAACCCCTCCCCAGTTTAACATTTAATTCCTTTAAATTAGCGAAAATTCTGTTTACAGCTCTAAAAGAATTTCACAAAAGGACAGAGTCATTGTCCATGTGCTGTGTGCATCTGAGCCCGGCTCAATCCATATCTGTGTTGTGGGCAACAGAATTTCCTCAACATCCTCAAAGGAAGCGTTACTTCCTAAAAGGAAAACCACCACAGTGGAGACTGATGTTCACCTCTGGGAGCAGTCAGGCCACCACACGGGCAATCAAGAATGTGACAAATGCCAGCTCTAAAATCAGACACTGGAAGACACTGAATCAAGTTGAAAGGAGTGCCTCTTCCCAAGCCAAAGTCCACAAAGCATCCAGAAAAACCTCTTTATCATCTCAGGCCACGAGGGAAAAGGAGGAATCATTTTAATGGTGAAAGAGTAAATAGCAGTAATAAAGGTCTGTGGTGGCACACCCCAGGTGCCTCTAGAGGTCAGGGTCCCCCCAGGATGTGACTCCAAGTGCAGGCCTCGTGCGTGAGCCCTCACTTCCCTTATCAGAGCAAAATCAACACGACAGCCCTCTAGCTAAAAATACTTCACAAAGGGGAAACTGTAAGCCTAAGGCTGTGTAGAAAGGGACAGGAGGGAGGCCGTGGGGAAGCTCTGACGGGTGCCAAGCAGTCCCACCAACCTGAGGCTACTGTCCTTCTGGTCTAGTGACCAAAATCACCCAAGTCAGAGAAATCCAGAAGGTAGCTCAAGAAAAAAGTGAGGTTAAACAGGATTTGAGAACACCAACAGTGTCGATGGTACTGGCACTTAAGCCAGGAAATCCTTGTTGGCTGACAAGTGAAGCAGTTCTGTGTCCAAAAGCACTGTACAATTAAGCACAACCAATTACAACGTTTAAATCCCCATTAATAGCTGCTCCGTGAACTACAGGACTCAGTAACACCTCCGTCACCAGCCAGTTTACCAATTATTTCCTTACAGCCGCACGATTTAAGATAAGGACACTCGTGTGGGATCGGTCAGCAGCAGGAAGTATGATACCTCCACCAGCACAGCATCTCAGTAACGGAGACGGTATCAGAGACGGAGACTATTCCTATTTAAAGAGTCACTGAAGTGAGGTGGAACCACAGGGAGGCAGTTTAGTTTGGTTCTGAGGTCAAGGTAACTGATCTCCTTACTCTGTTTTATTTCTTATGTTTTAATGGTAGAACAGCACAATATTTCCTCCGCGCAAAGGAACACATACAGCGCATGCATCTAAGTTATGAAGCATACTGGGAATTCAGCACCCATCATCCTGAGGGTACAGGGTGCAGCCGTCACAAGGGAGTCCTGTCAAGGGGACATATTTTCATCTCTATTAGTCAGGCTCTTTGATTCTGATCCACTGATGAATAACTACTCCAGATTTTAGGAGCTTCTCCTGAAACTCATGGTCTACCAGGATTAAGGCATTCCCAGGAATGCACTGAGGAGGACGGGTTTCCTTTACAAGTCAATTGAATGAAATAAAGCCAAGCCCCTCCAAGTCCTCACCTACAAAACACGCCACCCAGTGTTAACAGTGAGTTAGGAAGGTCACATCCACAAGGTACATATGAACCATTATATTAAAGGTACTCAGCTAGGGGCGCCTGGGTGGCTCAAATGGTTAAGCGTCTGCCTTCAGCTCAGGTCACGATCCCAGCATCCTGGGATCAAGCCTGCTTCTCCCTCTCCCTCTAACGTTCCCCCTGCTTGTGCTCTCTCACCCTCTCTGTCAAATAAATAAACAAAATCTTTTAAAAAATAAAGGTACTCAGCTATATTCGTGCCAAAGACTTGGCACTGCATCCAAAGAGAGGAGGCCATATGAAAGGCAAAAGGTGAGAAAGACTTCCTCCTCCTTACCCCTCCATCCTTTCTCCAATTCTACTCACTATCCTATTCACTCCCTCTGAGTTTTAAACCAAGAAAGCACAGAAGTTCAGGGGAAAAGGGCATTAGCCCTCAACATTGCATGGAGAGGTGGCAAGAGCTCCCTAATCCTGGAGAGGTCTAATGCCCACACATACCTTTCCTAATGTCCCAAAACAGGACACCCAATATCCATCCCAGTTCTGTGTCTTAGATGTATGTGGACTTGGCCATGGTATTTTACTACTCTATATGCCTGTTTCATGATCTGTGCGTAATCATAGCCATTCCACAGAAAAGGATCACATCAGATAAAGTATGTGAAGGCCCTTTTAAGCTGATTATTATTGTATACATGTTCGTGTACTGTCGATTTATTATTATTATTATTAATTAGAAGATACTGAGGGCAAGATCAGAAAACAGGGCCAGGGCTGGATTAAAGCATATGTTGCCCTACATTCTGATTAAATGCTTACAATGAGACAGGTACATCTTTTCAGGAAAGAAGTTAACCCTTCTTTAGATCTTAGAACTTAAAAGTTATTGAGTGACCCCCCGATGCCTCTTGATATTAGAATTCATTCTCATTTAAGGAACATTTTCTACCTATGTATTATGCCAGGCGCCATGCTGGACACCAAGAATACAGTGATAAACAAGAAAGCAAGGTCCTACCCTCAAGGGGTTATATTCTAGTTGGGGGAGGGGAGACAATAAGCAAGTGAACAAAGTAACAGACATTTTCTATGACTGTAGTGCTAAGAAGGAAATAAATAGGGTACAATGCTTTAGTCTAGCTGGTGACGGGGGGGGGCTGTTTTGGAGGGGCTGGTCAAGGAAGGCCTGCCTGAAGAGGTACAATTTAAACTAAGAGAATAAAGTGGTTCCCAGTAGAGGGAAAAGCAAGTGCTCCTGGGGCTTGGAAGCCCTTGGTAAGTTCAAGAAACTAGAAGACGGCCAGGATGGCTGAATGCTTTAACGCACTGCTTCTCAGCTTGGCAAGTGGTGGAATCGCCAGGAGAGCCTGAGGAGCCATGGATGCTTGAGTCTGCTCCCAGACTCGAGTATGACTGTCCCTGTGCAGCCTGGGCATGCGGAGTTCGCCAGGCTCCCCAGATGTTTCTGAAGCACAGCTCAGGTTGAGACCCACACAGAGTAAGACAGCAAATAAGGCTCAGGACAGAGACCTGGGGCACCTGGGGATTGAGGCCTCCCTCTTGTAAAGGTCACTTCAGAACCTTTGTTCCAGTCAGCGATGACACCAAACACGAGTGAAGGCTAAGTTGGAGGGCATGTCCATGGTAGGTGTAAATGACTAATTACTTTTTATTTTCACTTCACAGCCTGGAAGGAGGCAAGACAATGTGTGTGAAATATTACTCCCTGGAGGCTGACGGTTCCTCCTGAAGGAATACTTCTAGGAAAACACTGCAACTAAATCGGCTTAATCCATATCCCCTCAAATTGTCTGCGACTGTTGAATTAAAGTGTCAAAAAATACCAAAACGTAGGCATAAATTAATTATCTTTGCCATCCCATAAAATGCTTAATTAAAAATTAACACAGCATGACTATGTATGGGGAGTGAACAGGGTCTGTGGTCCATATGTCGAGAAACAATGACCAGCCAAGAGTCAGCTGGGCAAGCTTGCTGCTGTCATCTGGTTTCTTTTACGGCACATATCATAAGGTGGTAAAATCATCTGTAAAAGGATGGTTCCGGCAAAAGAAGTAGATCATCGTTACCATTGTACGCTTGGTGACAGGAAGCACACCAAAATCACCGCAGTGGTTTCCTCCAGGGAGGGAAGGAGGAGAACAAAGAACACCGTTATCAGAAGTATTTTATTGCTTTCATTTCAAAAAAATCTGAGGCAAACATAGCACAATGTTATAAATATTCATTAATTCCAGGGAGTGGTCCATAAGTGCTTGCGGTATTACTGTCTGTACTTTTCTGTATGAAAAAGAAGAGAGAGGGGCGCCTGGGTGGCTCAGTCGTTAAGCGTCTGCCTTCGGCTCAGGTCATGATCTCGGGGTCCTGGGATCGAGCCCCGCATCGGGCTCCCTGCTCGGCAGGAAGCCTGCTTCTCCCTCTCCCCCTCCCCCTGCTTGTGTTCCCTCTCTCGCTGTGTCTCTCTGTCAAATAAATAAATAAAATCTTTAAAAAAAAAAAAAAAGAAAGAAAGAAAAAGAAGAGAGAGCATGTTGAAACAGTAAAACTTCTTCATTTAACACTTCTTGTATAATGTGTTAAATTGGGCTGAAACCCTGTAATTATTCCTTACTTACCGTTTGCCAGTTTCAGAGACAATGCTCCTGAATTCATCACCAGCATTTGTGCTCCTGTTATATTAACACTCGAGAGCTGTGAAATACTTTGTAGATTGTCTACTTCACATTTTTCCCTTCTATTCAACTGAACCACCCCTCAAGCTCCTCTCTGACATTTCTCCCAAAAGTCCTACAGAAAGAAGGATTAATTAGATAGCCCCCCTATTCTCCAAGGAGATCTGACTCTGTGGTTCACCACTCCTCCAGAACCCTGCTGTTATCTTAAAGGTTTTTGGTCAATCTTTATGCATTCTTTTTTTTTCTTAATTTATATTTTCAATATAAATATATTTTAGAGGGCAATTTAACTTTAGGTTCTTACATGTCTTTAAAGGATAATTCATAGTCCTTATGCCAAGTCAGGCCCAATAAAAAGTAAGTAATCATCAAAAGTGATAGTTGAGTAGTGCTGGGGGCGGGGGCGGGGGGGCGGAGACAGAAGCTGAAAGTTTTAAAACTGATGTTTTCATCCTGAAATATTTATCAATCAGTTTTACAGCAGCAGCAAACATTTCCCTCCTGCAGGAAGGTGGGGCGGGGAGGAAGCAGAAAAAGACACAAAGGAAGAGATTCTAACAAGTTCAACAATAAATTTTAAGAGGACTCAGTTTGGTGATGAAATATAGTAGATCAAATCTTGCGTGCTGAATGGCAGGAAGTAACGTATTCCAACATTGTAGCATCATATTTAAAGGGACAGCACAAATAAAACTTACATGAAAGCCTTTTTTTTTTTTTTTTTAAGATTTTATTTACTTGACAGAGAGAGACACAGCGAGAAAGGGAACACAAGCAGGGAGAGTGAGAGAGGGAAAAGCAGGCTTCCCGCAGAGCAGGGAGCCCAATGTGGGACTCAATCCCCAGACCCTGGGATCATGACCTGAGCCGAAGGCAGACACTTAACTACTGAGCCACCCAGGCGCCCCCTATATGGAAGCTTTTATAGTACAAACTCCTAATCAATGATATTACACTTAAAAATTAGTATTTTTCAGAAGCTTAAGTCCCCAGTGTATCTCAGGTAATTAAGAAGGAAGAACACAGGGGCGCCTGGGTGGCTCAGTTGGTTAAGTGTCTGCCTTTGGCTCAGGTCATGATCCCGGAGTCCTGGGATTGAGCCCTGCATCGGGCTCCCTGCCCAGTGGGGAGTCTGCTTCTCCCTCTCCCTCTGTCCCTCCTCTCTGCTTGTTTTCTCTCTCAAATAAATAAATAATCTTAAAAAAGAGAGAGAGAAGAAGAACATTGAGCGTCCCCTAATTTACTTCTATTCCCAGCTGACATGTGCCTTGCTCCCAGGAGGCCACTTCCTACCTCTTCGCTGTGATGTTCCACACTCTGCAAAACTATGTAAGGATAAACTGACAGCATGTGGCATCTTTGATGTGCCTGGCACCAGTGGGCCAGCCACTTTCAACTCTTACTTCATTGACTCTTCCCAAGAACCCCAAATATGGTATCAGCTCCATTTTACCAGTGAGGAAGCTACGTGCCCATGATCACAGAAGTAATAAAGTGGTGAAGCCAGGTTGGAATTCAGAGCTATTCAACTTCAAAACTCATGCTCCTTCCCTTATACTCCAGCCAAATTCACAGGAACAGTAAGAGGACAGATGTGCCAAGAAGATTTTAGTTGCCTGCACCAGGGGACCAAGGAAAGGCTGTGATGGTACTTTGTCAATTCACATTGCCTACCTCTATCACTGAACACTCTGTTCCTGAAAATTCATTCAGCTTGTTCTCCAAGGGCCCAAATGGCCCTGGAGTGCTTCTACTGAACTACCAAACTGAGCACCTCCGAGAGACATGCCCACAAAGCTCTTCCTTAGGAGATATTGAGGGCAAGATCAGAAAACAGGGCCAGGGCTGGATTAAAGCATATGTTGCCCTACATTCTGATTAAATGCTTACAATGAGACAGGTTCATCTTTTCAGGAAAGAAGTTAACCCTTCTTTAGATCTTAGAAAGAGAACTCTAAAACAAGTCTCTGCACTCCAACCACCACCATCAAAACACAGAAGCACCACCCACTGCATTTTTTAAAGTTACCTTCCTGGCCAAAATGGTACCAAGAAAGAAAAAAATTGCACAGATGGACAATTTCTGTTACCTCACTAAAGATGGGTGACCATCCTACTAGGTCCCTAAATGCATGGATAGCAGCACAGGTGGGATATTCAAAATGGTGAGGAGGGCAGAGTTTGACAGGGAGAATCCCAGCTGCGGCTTTGAACAATGAACCCAATAACCATAACTGACTGCTGTACGAGCTACGAGGTGGACCCTGTGCAGAAGGTTCTAACACGTCATCATAAGGAAGCACCATCATGATCTTGCCTGCCAACAAAAAATATGTTCAAGAAACAGCCTAGAATGTTCTCTCTTCCTCCCGCCTCCCAATGCTCTATCCCATCACTCTCAGGAAAGCTCACCTGGTTAGTCCCCATCTACTCTAATAGCTCCCTGATCCTGAATTCCCAGATTCTCCTTTATCGCTGAATTCCCAATTGCTGCTGGTTTGTGAGATCCTAAGCCATTCCACAAGGAAGTGCCTCTGAACTCTGTCAAAGGTACACAGAGCCACTGGACAATTTCTGCTCTCAGGAAGGGGAGCCATGCTGAATAGAGAGGGATAATGAGCCGCATGATGAGCCCATAAGAGATTTGTGGGGCACAAAAGAGAGAGTGGCAGGGAGGGAAGTTCATGAAAGGCCTCAGATAAGAGGTAGCAGTATTTCAATGGGCTCTAGATGCTGAGTTGGATTTCTCTTGAAGAAAATTTTGTAAAGAGGGATGAAGATTTAGTATATATATGAGTTGAATTGGGCGCCCCCAAAAAAAGATATGTGGAAGCCCTAACCCCCAGTACCTCAGAATGAGACCTGATTTGGAAACAGGGTTGTTGCAGATGTAATGGGATAAGATGAGATCATCCTGGAGCAGAGGGGGCCCTTAGTTCAATAGAACTGGCATCCTTCAAAGAAGACAACCCTGTGAAGATAGGGACACATGGGAGAACGCCAGGTGACAATCATCTGAGCCTGGAGAGACATAGCCACAAGCCAAGGAGCACCAAGGGGTGCTGGCAAAACACCAGACTCTATGAAGAGGCGAGGGAGGACTCTCCCCTCCAGGTTCCAGAGGGAACATGGCCCTGTCCACACCTTGATTTTGACCTTCAGCCTTCAGAACGGAGACAAAACATTTCTGTTTTTTAAACCACCCGTGTGTGGTACTCTGTCATGGCAGCCCTAAGAAACTAATACAGTAGGCAATTTGAAGAAAGAGAAAAAACAAGATGTGGTGAAAGGCAACCACAGAAGATATTTTTTTAAAAAACCTTCCAGTAACTTACAGAAGACCTATGCCCTACTTTACTCTGATTAGAATGACTCCACCTCAACATCCTCTCCTCTGCTTCCACAGGGCTCTCTGTCTTCACCTCCCTCCCTTTCAGCTTGTCTTTAAATAAAGGAGCTGTTTCTCCTTTCAAAGGCTAGATCTGCCACCTTGCTTTAATTACTTTAATCCAAGGACTTCCTATTCATCATTTCTATATTTTACTCCACTTATTTCACATTTTGGTCGTCTGCTGGGTAAACCACAGATATTTCCTGCAATTCCGCTTCCCCCTTCCCACTCCCCACCTGCTGACCTCCCATTTGTTCTACTTAAAAGAAGCCTAGGGTAGGGGTGCCTGGGTGGCTCAGTCAGTTGGGCGTCTGTCCGACTCTTGTTGATTTCAGCTCAGGTCAGGATCATAGGGTCCCGAGGTCAAACCCTGCACTGGTCTCTGCACTCAGTGGGGAGCCTGCTTCCCTCTCCCTCTGCCCCTCACCCCACTTGAGCGTGCGTGCTCCCTCTCTCTCACAAATCTTTTTAAAAATGAAAATAAAAATAAAAGAAGCTAGCATAGATTCCTCTACTTTCTCATCACCCATTCACAACTCTTCATTAAGATGACCTCTCTGGACCTGCGTATGGAAACTATTATGGAAGGATGCTAATTAGTCTGCCTGATCACTGACTCCTACAGACACTATCATTTTCACTCTCCACAAATTCTTTGCATTGCTTCAAACTAGCGCCCACTTTCTCCCTGCATGAAATGCTCTCTTCTTCTGGCTCCTGGAAGAACACACTCCCCTAGTTCTCCACTCACCTCCCTGACTGCTCCTTTTCTGTTTCCTTCCTGGATCAAGATCCTCTCAGTGCTCCTTTGCTACCTAAGGAAAATACCACCATACTCTGTATTGACCTCTGTTATAGCAATTCTTAGTATTTGCCTTAGGGTTATCTTCAATCAATCACAGCTTACCTTTGAATACCATTACTCTGCTCCACATGTAGGGTAAGGGCCTTACTGTGGTATATTCCTAATTCCTCACTCCTCTTGTGCTATTGTTGTCATACATATGAAAAAGTAGCTTATGGGCACCAGGGTGGCTCAGTCAGTTAGGTGTCCAACTCTTGATCAGCTCAGGTCATGATCTCAGGGTTGTGGGATCGAGCCCTGCATTGGCTCTGCACTCAGTGGGAAATCCGCTTGATATTCTCTATTTCCCTCTCCCTCTGCCCCTCCGCCTCCCCTATGCATTCGTGTGCTCTCTCGCTAATAAATAAATAAATTTTTTAAAAAATTAAAACTAAGTCAGAAATATACAACACAGTACAACTATTTTGCTTTGGACAATGTTCTTTTAGAGTTAAAAATAAGAAAAATAGAATTTTATTTTACCTTTATTTCATATAAAGTGTTTTTCATTTCTCTGTATAGATCCAAAATTCTATTTAGTATCAAATCCTACTGCCTAAAGACCTTTCTTTAACATTTCTTATAGAGTTGGTATGCTGGCAATGAATTTCCAGTTTTGTTTTGTTTTTGAGGAAATATTTCATTCTCTTTCATTTTTGAAATAGGTTTTCACTAGATATGGAACTCTGAGTTGACAGCTCTTTGCTTTTAGCACTTTAAAAATGTCACTTCATTATATTCTAACTTGCATAGTTTCTGAACAGAGGTCTGCTATAATTTTTATTTTTGTTCCTCTGTAATGTGTCCTTTTTTCTCTGGTTGCCTTTAAGATCTTCTCCCTTTTTTGTTTATAGCTGTACGAATATAATTTGCCTCAGTGTATTTTGTTTTGCTGTATTTATCCTGCCTGGTATAATCTGAGCTTCTTGGTCTGTGATTTGGTGTCATTAACTTTGCGAACTTCTCAGCCATGATTTTTTCAAATATTTTTTGCCTTCCCCATTCTCGCTCTCACATCTCCTTCTGGCATTCCAATAAAGTATTTCTTAGACTGTCTGATGCCATCCCACAGTTCTCGGATGTTCTGTTCTTTCTTTGTTTTCTTCTCTTGATGATTTTACTTTTTTTTTTTCTCTTTGTGTTTCAATTTGGTTAATTTCTATTGCCCCATCTGATCTTGCCCATTTTCCACCTCTTCTATTAGAGCACTTAGCCTATTTAATCATAGTTATTTTAAACTCCCTGCCAGGGGTGCCTGGGTGGCGTAGTTGGTTGCGTGTCCAACTCTTGGTATGGGCTCAGGTCATGATCTCATGGGTCGGGAGATCGAGCCCCACATCAGGCTTCGTGCTGGGTGGGATAGGGGTGGGGGGGTGTGGAGGCTGGTTGGAGATTCTTCTCTCTGCCCCTCCCCACACTCACACATGCTCTCTCCCTCAAATAAATAAATCTTTAAACAAACAAACAAACAAACTCCCTGCCAGATAGTTCCAACATCTATGACATATCCAGTCTGCTTCTAATGATTGCTTTGTCTGCTGGTTTTTGTGTTCATAGTCTTTTTTTTTCTTGCCTTTTCATATGCCTCGTAATTTTTTATTTAAAGTTGGACATCTTAGATAAGAGAGTAGAGACTGAGGTAAATATTTTTTTAATGCCTGGAAATGGCTATGCCTTTCCTTCTGCCAGGCCTTTAGTGTAAGGGTTTGAACTAATCTAATCAGGAGCTGGGCTAGCTTTGAAGTCTGTTGTTGCTATGGTAATCCTCAGGGACCCACAGACTAGTGACACCCTGAGCTCGGGGTAAGGGTGAATGCCAGAGTCTACTTGTTCTCCAATGACTGCTGCACCCTGGGCCTTAAGTCTTTTCTTTTCACCATGCCTCAGAGAAAGTCTGCCTCTTGCAAATTAGTTGCTACTCCATGCTTTGCTAGCCTGGTGGTAGAGTAGGGGAGTAGAGGGCGTCCTCAGTTGTTCTGATTAACCCTCAGTGTTAAGCAGCTTCTATATCCCTGGATCCTGGGGAGTATGGCCTACCTAGTGATCCTGCCCATCCTTCAGTAATCCTGCCCTCTCCCGTATTCATAGTCCTGAATCCAGTTTATAATCTTTCCCCCCTCCCCACCAACGGGTTGAGATTTTTTTTTCCAGCTTTCTTGCCCAGCTACAGAAAGATTTCACCAGTCCCCAAAAGATGATGGTGTTTGTTGCATCCCTCCCAAAGCAAAGATTTGTTCTGTAGGGGAGATACAAAAGAAATCCAGGCAAAGTTTCTTGCCCTTCCAAGAACAGCTATTTGTTCCCCTGGCTCTGCCCCACAGAGAACACTTTCTCCACATTTCCTGGAGGGACTGGTATGGCTCATGGAGGAAAAAACCTGCAAGCGAGTACAGATACCAGCTCCTATTTGCAACCGCAAGGGCTTCATTCACTTTCACCAGGGCACACGCAGTTAGCCTTCATCATCCTCCAGGCGCGCTGGCCGAACTCTTCTTACCAGTCTCCCAGCAGCTGCTCACACAGTACCTTAGTGCTTCTGTCTCACCCCTCCCTGCCCACACCCACCTCACGCCACGTTCTGGATCTTGCACCTTCAGCACTCTCCTTGGTTCAAGAACAGTTGTTAACTTGCTCTTTGTCCAGTTTTTTTCACTGTAAAGCGGAGAACAAAGTGCTTTCCAGATCTTTCCATCCTTCTACATCTTCAACTGGAAAAACGAAATACCTCTTTGCATTTTCAACCTATTCCCTCCACCAAGAATGACCTTCCTATCCCTCAATATATGTATCTGCACTATGCAGATGTTGGGATTTTTGCATAAGTATCCTCTTAAGAAATAACTGCTTTTGACAGAGGAGAGGAATGGCAGGAGCTTTTACTCAGTCCCAAACACAGTGCTTGGTGCTTTTGCATTTTCTAATTTAAGCCTCATAACTTAAAAGGTATATATGTTATGAACCAAATCTGTGAAATTAGGGAACGAAAGCTCGGTAACTTGCGGAAGGTCACATAACTGATGAGTGGCAAAGTCGAGATTCGGAAGTCCAGCGTCCAAAGGCTGCTCCCACCCCCCAGCACTGCCCGCCGGCTCCACGGGGCCTGGAAGCCTGTGCAGTGATTGCACGGTGCTTCCATTCACAGTGGACACGGAGGCCTCATAGAACCACCCACCACTGACCACTTGACACCAACTCTTGTGACTATAAAGGGCGTTTCATAAGGCTTGGGTGGGGGGTGGGAGCCGCCTGCTGAAATGCCCGCACTCTTTCAGAAAAGACCATTACAGAAGCACAGCCTGTCTGTCGGCCAAACCCTCGGGGTCCATTGTCACCGCCAGGCCTCTGCGCCTGAGCCTCGCAGGCAGCACGGAGGGAGAGGGCACCTGCTGCTGAGTGGCCACTGAAGGAAGTCTGTGTAGGACTGAGCTTCCCTTTACCCCTCCTCACATGGCCTGACCAGGCTCACTAAGTAGCTAATGAGCAACTTCCATTTCCTTGGAGGAGGCCACGGCCATTGTATCTCATTCAATACAGGTTCAAGGGAAAGCTACCTGGTGTGACAGAAACAAGGTAGCACAAATTTACCATGTCACAGCTGCCGTGGCCTATGTAACAATGGATTGTTACTTTTCTTCTTACGACTGCAGAAAACCTCTTCTAGGGGCTCACAGAGACAGAGAAAAATAGAAGAGGAGATTACTAACAAGGTGGCAGCACAGTGACCTTTCAAGCCTCAAGGCTATGAGTTCACTGCTAGGTCCCCAAACTCTGTGTGTATAGTATATGGGTTCTGACAAATGCAGTAAGTCATATAATCACCACAGATTACTTGACCACAGTAAAAAACAGTTCCGCTACTCCAAAAAGTCTCTCGTGCCTCCTCTTTGTGCCATTTTGGGATGAGGGCAACATCAAACAGCTAGTACGCCCTGGTTCCCCCAGGACCCCAATCCCTGCGTTCCTGATCGGGACCAAGTTAGCAACAACCCCAGCTTGGTCATCCAGGACCCATGAACCTACGCCATATTCCTATTGGCTCTTTTCTTCAAGGCGAGAGACCATTTCTAGTTTCTTACACTTTAACTCCAAAAGCGTTACCTGATCTAGCCTTGGGCACTGCTATATTCACCAAATATCCCTGTGGCCATGAACCCTACAACAGGCCCTGCCCTGTCCACCCGGCCACAGGCTACAGCAGGATGGGCCGGGGCCTCCACAAGCTCTCTCCCTGGAGGTCCAGAGCTCAGTGCCGACAGTCCCCATTTTGGATGCCTGAAAGGTTCAAAACATAAAAGGCTTTCATTTCTTATCCATTTTCCTGTTCACAAAGCGAAAGCCAAAGACTGAAGCTGCAACAAATTTGTACAATTCCCATGCTGTGTGCACAACTCCTATGCTTCGGAAATACATGGTCACTGGAAATGCATCTGTGTTTTTAAAATGATCTAATTGAACACATTCTCTTTTCTTTTTTCTTGCCATCAGTGGTACTGTTTTTATTTTATATGAACTGATAATTATCGTATGCCATGTTTCCCTATCATGAGCACTTAGTAATTTTCAAAAACACTACTTTGATCATGTCACTTCCCTGCCCCCAAACACTTGACAGTTTGCCATTGTTTACCTGTTAAAGTCCAAGCCATTTAGCCATCCCTAGATTTGCCCACTTTGCCTCCCATGATGCCTCCACACAAAGATCTGCTCTGATTAAACAGGACTTATTTTTCCCAAACTCCCCTGCCTCTTCTGCAAGTGTCACCACCCCCACGAAACCCTCTCAGGCCAAGAATAGGAATGAACTTCCTCCCTCACTGGGATTTCTAGAACCCAAACTCTTCAGCAGCCTACACCACCTTGAGCTGTTATGGCTGTTGATAGGTCTCCTCTCACCCTGCAAGATCTCCCAGGATCAGAAAGAGTTGAGCTTCTCCTGAGTAACTGTCTTTCCCTTATGGACACTGTGAACTGGGTAAGGAATTCTTGCCCTCTTCCCTGCTGACTGCTAAAAAGCAGAGAGCTAAATTTGTCTCCTACTTCTAGCAAAATATACAGGACCTTATGCCATATATTTTGTATAGTAACTTAAACTTCAGCCCTGGCTCAAATCATAGGTCCCTACCATTATTTTTTTCTTTGACTCATTTGTCTTTCTGACTTGTATTTATTTTATCTTGCTACGTGCATGTATGTTTTGGGAGGAAGGATGAGAATATGTGATAGTGAAATTCATTCCTGACCGTGCCTGGCACAGACATCCTGCACTCTCCATGATACAAAGTTGGCAAGAGGTGGTTAACCTGTTGTATCTGTCATTATATAAAGATACATCTGGAAGTGAGCACAAGTTCTTCAGGTTGCTGGTGCTGTTATGACCAACCAGGATTCACAAGGCACTTTAACCCTGTTGCAGTGAACAACACCAAAGCCCTGATCTGGCCAGAAGTCAAACTTTCCCATTCCTTTACAGTATTTTTAGAAAAACTGCAAGAATATCCATACATGCTAAAAACAGAACTACTCCACAACCCAGCAATTACACTACTAGGTATTTATCCAAAGAATACAACCATAGTGATCCGAAAAGGCACCTGCACTCCGATGTTTATAGCAGCAATGTCCACAATAGCCAAACTGTGGAAAGAGCCCAGCTGTCCATAGGCAGATGAATGGATAAAGAAGATGTGGTCTATCTACAACATGAAATACTACTCAGCCTTCAAAAAGAATGAAATCTTGCCATTTGCAACAACATGCATGGGACTAGTGGGTATTATGCTAAGCGAAATAAGTCAATCAGAGAAAGACAAATACCATATGATTTCACTCATGTAAAATTTAAGAAACAAAACAGATGCACATACGGGAAGGGAAGGAAAAATAAAATTAGATGTGATGTAATGAGCATTGGGTATTATTAAGATGAATCATTGGCCTAATAAAAATAGGTCAAAAAGAGAAACTAATAACACATTAATTAATTGCATTTAAATTTTAAAAATATTTTTAAAATATATTAAAAGTAAGTAAATAAATAAACAAACAAACAAATAAAAACAGAGAGGGAGGCAAACCATAAGAGACCCTTAACTATAGGGAACAAACTGAGTGCTGCTGTAGGAGAGGTGGGTGGGGGGAAGGGGTAATTGGGTGATGGGCATAAGGAGGGCACGTGATGTAATGAGCACTGGGTGTTACGTGCAACTGATGAATCACAAAATTCTACCCCTGAAACTAATAATACACTATATGTTAACTAAATTGAATTTAAATAAAAAATTTTTAAGTAAAAAGAATATCCAAACTTGCCAAAGCTGTCTACAGATTCAGTGCAACCCGTATTAAAATTCCACTGACATTTTTCACTGAAACAGGAAAAATATTCCTAAAATTCAACCAGAACCAGAAAAGACCCCGAATAGCTAAAGCAATCTTAAGCACGAAAAACAAAGGCATCATACTTCCTGATTTCAAACTATGTTAATAATAAAAGTATGGTATAGTAATAATAAAAGTATGGTATTGGCATAAAAACAAAGACATAGATCAATGGAACAGAATAGAGAGCCCAGAAATAAACCCATGCATAACAGTCAATGAATTTTTGACAAAGGTGCCAAGAATACACAATGGGGAAAGACAGTCTCTTTAATAAATAGTGCTGGGAAAACTGGATATCCGTATACAAAAGATGAAATTAGACCCTTATCTTACACCATACACAAAGATTAACTAAAATTTAATACCTAAGCTGTAAAACTTCTAGAAATAAAGGAAACAATCCTATTCACAACAGTATCAAAAACAATAAAATAATTAGGAGTAAGTTTAACCAAGGAGGTGAAAGATCTGCACTCTGAAAACTGTAAGACTTTGATGAAAGAAATTGAAGAAGTCACAAATGGAAAGATATCTCAGATTCATAGATATGAAGAATTAATTCCATCCATAGATTCAATGCAATCCCTATCCAAATTCCAATAGCATTTTTCACAGAAATAGAAAAAGTATCCTAAAATTTATACAGAGCTAAAAAAAGACCCAGTCCTGAGAAAGAACTAAGCCAGAAGCCTCACACTTGCTGATTTCAAACTATATTACGAAGTTATAATGATCAAAACGATATGGTACTGGCATAAAATGGACCAATGGAACAGTATAGAGAGCCTAGAAATAAAGCCACATATATACAGACAATTAATATTTATCAAAGGAGCCATGAATATTCAATGGGAAAAGAATAATCTCCTTAATAAATGGTACTGGGAAAACTGGATAACCACAAGAATGAGATCAGACTCCTATTTTACACCACTCATAAAAACTAACTTGAAATGGATTAAGGTCTTAAATTTAAGACCTGAAACCATAAATCTCCTAGAAGAAAACACTTTTTTTTTTTAAGATTTTATTAGAGTGAGAGAGCACAAAGTGGGGGGAATGGCAGGCAGAGGGAGAAGCAGGCTCCCCGCCGAGCAAGGAGCCCAATGTGTGACTCGATCCTGGGATCACCACCTGAGCTGAAGACAGACACTCAACCAACTGAGCCACCCAGGCATCCCAGAAGAAAAAACTTCTTGACATTAGTCTTGGCAGCAATTCCCCAACATGACACCAAAAGCAAAGGCAACAAAAGCAAAAATAAACAAGTGGAATTATATCAAACTAAAAAGTTTCTGCACAGCAAAGAAAACAATCAACAAAATGAAAAGGCAGTTTGCAGAATGAGAGAAAATATTTGCAAACCATATATCTGATAAAGAGTTAATATCCAAAATCTAAAAGGAATTCTTATAATAGCAAAAATATAAATGACCTGATTTAAAAATGGGGTTTATTCAGGTTTATTCAGAACAAACATTTTTCTGAAGAACATACAAATGGTCAACAGGTATATGAAAAGATGTTCAATATCACTCATCATCATTTGCATCAGGGAAATGCAAATAAAAACCAACAAGATATCACTTTATATCTGTTAAGATGTCCATTATGAGAAAACAAGAGAAAGCAAATTATGGCAAGGATGTAAAGAAAGGAGAACCTTTGTATGCTGTTGGTGGGAATGTGGTATAGCCATTATGGAAAACAGAATGGAGGTTCCTCAAAAAAAAAAAACCATATAATCCAGCAATCCCACATCTAGGTATATATCCAGAGAAAATGAGATCACTATCTCAAAAAGGTATCTGCATTGCAGATTTACTCACAATAGTCAAGATATGGGAACAACCTAAGTGTCCACTGATGGATGAGTGGACAAAGAAAATGTGGTATGTATTTTATAAGTTTATGATATATACATATTATATGTAAAAATACACTTATATACATAAATATATAAATATGTAAAATACACAGATACTGGAATATTATTCAGCCATAAAAAAGCAGAAATCCTGCCATTTGCAGCAGCATGGATGAACCTGGAGGCCATTATACTAAGTGAAATAAGCCAAATAGAGAAAGATAAATACTATCTGGTATCACTTATATGTAGAATCTTTAAAAAAAAAAAAAACACTGGAATTTATATCACAGAATCAGAGTAGAATAGTGATTTCCAGGAGCTGGATGGGGAGAAACAGGGAAGGGTTGGTCAAACAGAACACACTTCCAGTTATCAGAGGAGTAAGTTCTGAGGGTATAGCATGATGACTATAGTTAATAATACCATATTATATACCTGAAATCTGCCAAAGGAATGGATCCTAAGCATTTTCACACACACAAGAAGATAATTATGTGAGGTGATAGATGTGAACTAACCTGATTGTAGTGATCTTTTCATAATGTACAGATATATCAAATCATCACATTGTACACTTTAAATGTACTACAATTTTATTTACCAACTATACCTCAGTAAAGCTGGGGTCAATAAAAGAAAAACTACCACACAAAGAATGCCAAAGTTAAACACTCAAAATACCCACTGATGATGGTAAGAGCAGGCTTCAGCAAAAATCTCTGTGTTGTTACCAAGTCTAGACCTTGTTCTTCCCTCTGGCTACGTAGCTTCTTGTCCACAGTTAAAGCCGCTCATTCCACAAGTGTTTATTTGAGTCATTTCTCTATGGGAGTGTGCCTGGCAATGCTAGCTGCCTACATTGTCCTCTTTCCTTTACCAACAGAACCCCAACTTAGCTCCAGGCAGCAGTGTAGCCTCCTTAAAAAACAAACAACTTCATTTCGCACACACTCTTGCAGCAAAGGATGGCCTATTTCCGGCCAGTGAGATGTGAGCAGAAGCCTAGTGGTGGAGGCCTTCCAGGAAAGCTCTCCTCTTCCTAATAATAAGAGAAGCACACTCAGCTGGCCTAAATGTTTGCCCTCACTGTTCCCCTTCAGATGTGATGACAGGGGTGCAAGAGCCGGTCTATAAGCCTGAGAATGACAGAATAGGACAGCAGAAAGCCAGAGGACCTGGGACACGCAGGAGCTACCACACCAGTCCTGGACTACCGCCTCTGCACTTCTTGCTGCCTGAGGAAAATGAACCCCCACATTTCAAGCCAGAGTTTTAGGTCTTCTGTTACACTGAGCCAAATTCAATCCCTAAGTGATGCAGGGAAGCAGTGTGCTTGATAAAAAGAGAGATAAATAAGACCTGATCCCAGCCCTCAGATGGTTATAATCTATCAGGAGAGATAAGAAGCTCAGAGGAATCATCATAATACCAGACGGAATGTCACAGGCGCATGAGCCATAGCTGGGGTGCTAAAGAGAGCTCGGAGTGGGGAGAAACGCCTTCTAGCTAAAAGCTTTGAAACTGGGCCACTCCACACTAAAATATCACATTTATCTCATCTGCAGAGACACTGTTCAATCCAAGAGAATCAATCTCTACTGATGGGTCTGTATGCATCTGAGCTTCTTAGGAGTATTGTTAAGTGGTGGCTCCCTTTCCACAGACAGGGCTGGGGACTGGGGCTGTGCCCGCCGTGGGCATGGGAATGTGTCGCTCTGATCCTCCCTCTCCTCTCCCTTCCCTTCTCCCGTCCATCCACCCACTTTTTCTGAGAGTCCTAAATACGTGTTTTCAGAGCCTAAAGGGGAAAAACTTTCCTCTGTCCCTCTCTGGCTGACTCTGGTGCTGCTGGCTCATGCCCAGGAATGCCCTGGCAGAGCAGCTCCTTAGGGAAGGATTTGGGTTGCAGGTTTTAAACCATCACAACAACAGTCTGGATGAGCAATCTGAGCCTAATGCTTGCACTGTGCAGAGGCCTGAGGCTATCTGAGCTCATCTCCTGTAAGAGCTAGACAGCCAAGACATCCACAAAAACACTCCAAGGGGTTGGCAGCACGGTTTTCCAGATACCATGTGGCCTGGGCCGTGAAATAGGGGTCATGAGAAACAGCAACCAAAATCTGCAGCCCCGCTGGGTTCTAGATTCAAGGCTGGTGGCCATGAACCACATGGGAGCTATCCGCCATGTCTCCCTTGCAGTAGCACTGGTGAGTCCTCCGTCACTGGCAATCTCCACGACCTGCACCCCCCCCCAGAACACGCTGGCCCATCCCTCTCTCTCTCTTCCACTCCAAGTCCCTGACTTACTCGTAATTCCAAAGGGGGGAGCCGCCTTTCATCCCCACACTGTGCTCCATGCAGGCCATAAGCAGTGCTGCCCTGTCTTCCTGCATACCCCCACCACCCTACACACCACTGCCCACTGGGACTGGGCCACAAGTTCACCAGGCCTGACAGAGGGCAATGTGCGAGGCACAAATCCCACCTCACCCTCAAAGCTGATGACGGTTGCTGACTCTCAGGGCCATCTTCCTTGGTCTGCACCCTTTCTCTGGAGGCCCTTGGGTTTTCCTTACAAACACCACCCTGGAGACCACAAAACTGGTCCTCCAGATGTTCTGAGTTTCCCAGCCAAGACCTCTAGCCCTCTGCTTCTGCCTCCCTCACCTTCCCCACAAAAAAGGATTCTAATCCAAAAACTATGGAAAGCACTGTTTTCACTATGAAATAGTAACTACAAAAATATTTTACTTTAGGGGTGCCTGGGTGGCTCAGATGATTAAGCATCTGCCTTCGGCTCAGGTCATGATCCCAGGGTCCTGGGATCGAGCCCCACATCGGGCTCCCTGCTCAGCGGGAAGCCTGCTTCTCCCTCTCCCCCTGCTTGTGTTCCCTCTCTCGCTGTCTCTCTCTGTCAAATAAATAAATAAAATCTTTAAAAAAATTTTTTTTACTTTAAACACATAGGCTGTAACAAGTCAACAGAATTCTGTTTATCACCTAAAAGGTTAAATTTGAAAAGAGCAATGTCTTCTTACTGTATCATATAGTCAAAAAATATCATGCATTATATTGAAAACACATTTATATCTAATGAGCTGGACTACATATGCAAATTAAGATATGCTAATCGCCTTTAGCTGTTTCTTTTACATAAAGTCAATATTTTTATGGATCATTAAATGTATCCCTTAGCATATTAATTTCAAAAGAAATAGTAATAGTTATAAAAATAAATTCCCTGGCACAACCAATATAAAGATTTAAAACTAAAAGTGTTGCTGTAATAGAGTGTCTTTCCATGCTGGCTCCCAACCCACAGTAAGCCTTCAAGAAAAAATAAAGTTTGTATCAAATTCTTCTCTGTGTATGATTTAAAGCTGGATGCCTGAGTCTGGTTAAAGTGCTTACATTGGAATCCTCACATTTCAAAGGGTTTTAAATAAGTATCTATTTATCTCTTTTTTTATAATCAGATGAGAAAAAGAACATAAAAGCCAAGAAGGCAGCAAACCGAACCTCGAGGCCCGTTGGCCACTCTCTTGCAGGAACCGACACAGCACCGTGCCTGGTGCGGAGAGGGGCTCAGAGTTCTTAGATAAAGGAATAACCGAATGAGCTGCTTGCAGTGACACATGAGGCCTTTAGCTGATTAACATAATACTGACAGCTAAAATTTCTTAAACACTTACTATGTACCAAGGACCCTAAAATAAGAGGTGGTCTCCTCAATTCACAGATAAGAGAACTGAGGCCCAGCAAGCTTAAGTAATATGCCCAAGATCAAGTAGCTATGAAGTGACAGAGCCAAGAGGCAAATGCAGGTGTGGCCACAAAACTCCACACCATCCGCACATCACTGCCCTCTCCTAGGGCCCACGGGCAGTTACTGGGGAAGTGTGCAGACGTGAGCGGTGGCCACCACATACAACCCAGCCCGCCTTTCCACAGGAGGCTGCTTGGCTCCGAGGATTCAGCGCAGTCCAGAGACGTGATGGGACACCACCCTGAACACCCAGAAGTCCGATTCAACCAGCAAGGGCAGAGCCTTCAAGTCCACAGTGCTGGCCATGATTGACCAATTCTTCTGCAGTGGGAAGTGGGAAACCAGCACAAGTTTATCTATTTTGTTGGCTGTCACTCCCTGCCACAAATCTGTGCTCTGGGGACAAAGTAGAGAGAGGCAATTCCAGTGTCTGTCTCGAGTTCCCTTCTCAAGGTCTCCACTTGAGAGCAGCCTCTTCTATTCATGTGGACTAATTCAAATTTACTCTCTTACAGCTCTGTTGGTCAGAAGTCCAAAACAGGTCTCACGCGGCTAAATGAATGTGTGAGCAGGGCTGCATTCCTTCTGGAACACGGGAGAACCTTCTAGGGGAGAATCCATTTCTTTCCCCTTTCCATTTCCAGAAGCCACCTTCATCCTTTGGCTAGTGGCTCCTTCTTCCGTCTTCCAAGCCAACAAGAGCTGGTTGAGTGTTTCTCACATTGCACCAATCTGGTTCTGTTTTCCTCATCACATCTCCTTCCCTGATTCTTTTAAGACTAGCGATTACATCGGCCCCACCCAGATAATCCAGAACGATGTCCCCATCTCAAAGTCCTTAATCCTGATCACATCTGCAAAACTCTTTTTGAAGGTAACATACTCACAGATTCCAGAATGTGGCCATCTTTGGGAAGCCGTTATTCTGCCTACCTCAACACTTTCAACTAATAAATAAGGATTGATAACATGCAACAAAGGTGCAGGGAGTTCAAAACAAGACACAAATATAAATTACCCTGCTCAGACGTCCCAGGTTCCACAGCCTTGTGGGCTGCACGTGCAGACGCTTTATGTGCTCCATGTGTCATGCCTGTGTCATGACCTTTCAGGGAGGTCAGAGGGCCGGCATGGGGGGCCTGGGGGGTGGGGAGGGTGCCCCACATTCCCTTTTTCAGATCTCCAGGCCCACCCTATGTGAGCAGGGAGCTTTATCCATAGCCCCTCTCCGACCCCTGCTGCCTCTGATGGGGCTTTGTCAGAGTCGTCTGACACATAAACTCCAACCTTGCTTTTGCCCATTCCTCCAAGGACTCACGACGGCTGCTGTTTAATTTGACCCTGATTTCATTCTTACCCAACAAGCCACCTCAGATCCAGATCAAGCAGAGTTTTCCTTGGACAATCTGAGTAATTGTCCATTTCCAAAAGGGTGGAGAACTCCAAGGCACTCATGTTTTGGGCAAGCATCTCGCCAGTGCAGCAAACCCTCCATACTAGTTAGAGATCTGGGTGAGTTCTCAAAAGCACAGCTATCAGAATCATTGCCTACCGGCTGCCCAAAAAAAAAAGAGAGTCTCCAGCCTAGCTTCAGAAGGCGGCTCAAGACAAGCCACCAATAGACCTGACTTTTTGCAGACTCTGTGGCCATTAGGGAAAGTCATAGGGCCTCGAATTTCTTAACAAAATATTGGTAATCCTGCCTGAATTGCCTATGTTAGAAAGTATATGGGGGCTCAGTCAGTTAAGCATCTGACTCTCAATTTCAGCTCAGGACAAGATCTCAGGGTGGTGAGATCGAGCCTCACACATCAGGCTTCATTCTGGGCATGGAACCTGCTTAAGATTTGCTCCCTCCCTCCCCTAGCACCCACCTCAAAAAAAAAAAAGAGCATATGAACTAGACATATTTGGATTTTAAAAAGTATTATAAATAGTTACAAACTTTAAGATAAGTGAAAAGTAAATTTTAATGCAACAATATTCAGGACCTTTAATAAATGAAATAGCCCTCTGGTCCTAAAATGATGCACAATTTTAAAAAAAGGTATTTAAGACACAAAAAATTGTTAACTGTCTTAATAAATATGGAACATCCATGCAATCTAATATTATCCAGGTACTTTTGTAAAATGGAAAAAATACTTATTTTTCGAATGGGTATAAAATTATATAAACAATATGTAAAATGTATTATGAGACAAACATTGGCAGAGACTTCCTCTAGATAGCAAGCATGTCTGAGATCTTTAGTTGCAAACAACAGGGACCAGTTCTGACTAACTTGAACAAAGGGGGTTTTATTACAATTCTGGGAGCTCAGGGGATTGAAAGCTCGAATGCCAAGCTTGTAAGTAAATGAGGACTAAGGCCACCGGTAGACTTGCAGGTGCTGGTCCAGGTGCCACCACCAGGAAAAAATACGCTCCAGCATTTTTAATCTCCTTGTCTCACTCCTCAAATGAGTGAGGAGGGTTCCTCAAATGGGAAGGAAGGTTCTATGGACCCAGCCTGGGTCACACACCCACCCCCAGAGCTAGGGGAGGGCAAGACACCTGCTTTTCAATCCCACGAGACACTATCCTAAAGGGAGAGATGGAATCCCCCAAAGGAAATCAAAGGGTTTATGAGAAGGAATGGACAAAGGATAATTTAAAATAAAAAGCCCACTTCAGTGGAATTAGAAGTGACTTTGTTTCTCTTTTTTAAATATTTCCTTTACTTGCCAGATTTCTTTTTTAAGATTTTATGTATTTATTCATGAGAGACAGAGAGAGACAGAGACAGACTCCCAGCAGAGCAGGGAGCCCAATGCGGGACTCGATCCCAGGGCCCTGGGATCATGACCTGAGCTGAAGGCAGACGCTTAACCAACTAACTATCCTGGCATCCCATTTTGCCAGGTTTCTTATAGTGATGATATGTTATTTATCAAGATAATTATGTTCTTTTTTACACACATGGTGGAGACTGCTGGTTGTCCATCAAACTCTGCTCTCCCCTTTTTCCTAACACCATAGCTAGATTACATTTCCCATATTTCCTTGCAGGTGGGTGTGGCCATGTGACCAAGGTAGGGGTGACTAAGTTCTCTTAAGAGGAAGATGAGCAAAAGTACTGCATGCCACACTTGGGCCTAGTCTGTGTAGTCTGTGTAAAACGTGATAGCGACCAGCACAAGGGAATGTAGCAATCATTACAATTTCTACATTATTTCAAAAAAAAGCAGTTTCATTTTTTACAATTGTATTTCAGGTATGTGACTTGGAAAAAATTAGAAGCTCTGCCTGCCACTCCACACTCTCCTCCCCTTCCCAACGGGTAGAATCTGAGCGTGGCCACCACCCAGCTCCCACCATACACATGACAAGGTCCCTAAGATGATGGAGCAATGACATGGAAAGAATCCAGGTCACTGAAAGACTCCATGTAGCCTAACTGTCCTGCTCACCTGGAATGCTCCCCTCAGACCCTATGAGAGGGAAATAAAAACAACTTATATTTCCTTAAGCCACTAAAATTATTGTTGAGTCTCTTTGTTGTAACCTCCTGGCCTTCTCCTAATTAATATAGGGGAAGCAAGATGTCACTACAAGGGTGACAGCAATTCTACTAGCTACGCTCTAGGAGGCTGCGACAAGTAGTGATTCAAGTCTACACTCAGGACAGGAGGCCAGAGCTCAAACCTGGGTTCCCCCACGACCTAGAGGCACGGCCTGGTGAGTTACTTAGCCATTCGGCACCTCAGCTTCATCCTCTGTAAAATGGAGCTCATGTGTTGCCTACCTCAGACCACTGCTGTGAGGATTAAGGGAATTAGTCTGTGTAAGACACAACAGCGACCAGCACAAAGGAACGTAGAAATCATTACAATTTTTTTTTTAAAGATTTTATTTATTTATTTGAGAGAGAGAGAATGAGAGAGAGCACGAGAGGGAAGAGGGCAGAGGGAGAAGCAGACCCCCCGCTGAGCAGGGAGCCCGATGGGGGACTCGATGCCGAGATTCCAGGATCATGACCTGAGCCGAAAGCAGTCGCTTAACCAACTGAGCCACCCAGGCACCCGAAATCATTACAATTTCTACATTATTTCAAAAAAAGCAGTTTCATTTTTTACAGTTGTATTTCAGGTATGTGACTTGGAAAAAATTAACACATCTACAAGTCAGCCTTCAAAATAAAAAGTGAACAAGGACAAAGGAAAAGCATTCTTTCTTTGTATAACAAGAATTATCAGTGCTATAGTGAGAATGATCTATTTAAGAAACCCGAAAAAATGCCGAAACACATCAGTGTGGGCTGAAGATAGAGATTTGTTTGAAATTCTTCTGCTTCAGGGTTCTGGGAGTTGAGGTGGGACTTCTCATCTTATTTGCACAGGCTCTTTCTGATGTGAATACACACGCACACACACCCTCATTGATTTCGAGGCCACATGCTCCCTCCACATCTCAGCCCACGATTTATGCAGTTGTGGAATAAAGTACTAGTCATTCAACGAAGGGCCACGCTGCCGCCGCATAAAAAGGTGGCTTGTTCATTCATTTCTCAACTTTTAATACTTTCTTACAATTTCTACCAAAAATTCTGGAATGTGTTGAGGTGTGTATGACTGCACCGTGGAAAAAATTAACCCTTTCCTCGGTCCCAGGAGACTTGACAGACCTTTAGCCTGGGCCTTTCAAGAAGATGAAATAAAAGATTAAAATAAAACTGTCCTTTAAGCAAGTCACCAGGCTTCTGAGGAGTAATGGGTTACAAATGTCATGTTACTAAATGAGTTTACCAAGGGAAAATTTTTAACTGCTCCTTTTCTTTTTGAAACTGAGTGTATTTCCCCAAGGCAATTAACACAGATTTCCTCTATTTCTTTTTACAAAATATCCCATGGATGTTTCCATCACGGTAGAAGCCAGTTAAATTTGACCTATGGGATTCAACTAAGTGTGAGTTGAAATGTACCATTGTCACAAGGAAGAAAAGTAGTATCTTTGGAAAATTAAGCCACACACTCAGAAGCCTTTGGGCTGTTAAACCAAGGAAGTTAAATAACACAAAATAACACATGGAGGTGCAGAGAAGTCTCCACTCCTTGATTCATGTGTGTGTTTGCCTGCTTGCTTGTCACATCACTGGCTGCCTATTTCCAGAGAGTGCTTATGTGCAGACTGGTACCCATTCCTATCCACTGTTCTTCATGCCTCTAAGCGTCAAAACTGAGGACCAATGGGTAGAAACTGTAGAAAACACATGGAAAACTTTCTAGCTGAGCCACCCAGATTCAGAATGGACTGCCTTGTAAATCAGGGGTTTGCTGTTCCCAGAAGTATTCAAAGAGACTGGACCACCCAGGGTGCTGAGGAGAGGCTTCAGTATCAGAGAGCTAGCTAGCTACTCTGGATACAGGTTCCTTTCACCTTGGAGGGCTGCGGGCCTTTCCAAGCCAAACTGACGGGCTTTCATTCCTTTCTCTTCAAGCTAGCACTGTCTTTCTCCTCAGCCACCCAGCCCAGGAACAGCCCCCTGCAGGAGGCCGGAGCACGTACCTAAGAATGTGACGGGAACACCCACCCCCTTTCTTGTCTTCTGTCTTGACCACACAGAGAAGGGGAATCTCACACTACCCAGGGCCTGGAGGGGCTCCTGGACCCCCTTCTGAGAGGCACTCCACAGCAGTAAGGAGGAAGAGCTGAACCGTGTCCCAGAGAAGTCGCCAGCATTCTGCACTGGGGAAATGCCATCATTTTCATCCCCGACACCCTTCAGCTCCCTGGAGGGAGCTCAGATGACACGAGCAGGACTGGGGTGCTGCTGTCACTGCTGTCCCCTGTGTGCAGAGGGGGAAACCTTAGGGTGGGGGTGCCAGGGAAGCCTACCAGACTGGAGAACTCCTGGGTGAACCCTTCCCCCCAGCCTGCAATCACACCTCTCATCTGCAGCGGTTCTAGAAAAGCAGAAAGCCCCTTCCCTGAGAAATGCAAAGTCAAAAGCATGCTTACAGTCATCACACTCCCTTCTTTAGACCCACAATCGCACCATTCCTATATATGAATGCTCCAAACCAAGCAAAGGAGTATGAAGACCCAGGACAGAACTACTAGGTCATGTGACGGGTGGTTCCCGGCACCGCCCCCGGCAGGCTGTCGAAGGGTGTGAAAATGCAGTCACTAAGAATTTGCAAAGTGGAGGACTTCCAATCAAATTGCTAATGGAGAGACTGCTTATGCTAGATGACTGAAAATGTTCTGCATTGTTAAACTTTTATTATGTCCATGCTGAGGCTGGAATTACAATGTTGAAGTGGGCTGCTATTCTGAATGGACTTTACCCAATCAAAAAGGTGGAGGATGGGGGAATGAGCAAAAAGTAAAATGCATGAGGTGGACCCACAGGAGGGAATAACTAGGTCATCGATCTGAGCTGACTACCATCTGTCCTTGTGTGCAGAGCCCTGGATGTGCATCCACCTGGCAGCTGTCCCCCCCCAGGCCCAGACAGTGACCACAGCAGCATGGACCCCCCAGTAAGAGTGCAGCCCACATGGCCGCGGAGCCTTCAGACGGTCTCTGATCATCCCTCCGACTATTCCTAGAGCAGCGTGTCCTTTAAATTGCTGGTATTTGTCAATAACACTAAAGGAATTCTTGTGTTCCATCGTTCTAATCATCCTGCAACCTACACCCCAACTGCCCCTGGCCAGAACTTCCTTGCTAACCGGGAACCTCAGTTCCCCAGCCAGCTGAAACCAGCCCTCATGCACCACACTCAGACCAGAACCTGGCCTCCTGCATTCTTTATGCCACCAGGACACATTCTGGAGTTTGGGGGGACTGTGAACAGATAGCCCTAGGAGGAGGAGCAGGAGAACACATGGAAACATCAGGAAACTAACCATGCCAAGGGTGAAGGGGAAGGCCTCCCTTAAAAAGCAAGGGAACCGTCAGCTCTCTCAAGAAGGGGGTTTGTGACACACCATTTTACAACCTTTTTAAAGACCAGGGAATATGTGCTGCCACCTTTCCATAAGAAATTCCATCAGGCTAGCTAGAACACAGTGCCTCAAAATAACTTGTAACAAAAATAAGCTTAGGGGCACCTGGGTGGCTTAGATGGTTGAGCGTCTGCCTTCGGCTCAGGTCATGATCTCAGGGTCCTGGGATCGAGTTCCGCATCGGGCTCCCTGCTCCTTGGGAGCCTGCTTCTCCCTCTGCCTCTCTCTCTCTCTCATGAATAAATAAATAAAAATCTAAAAAAAAAAAAAAAAAAGCTTAAAAGTGGTTAAGATGATAAGTTTTTTGTTATGTATATTTTACCACAATTAAAAAAAAAAAACTTCTTGCTTAGGCTTTAATTCTTAATCAACACACAACAGATATTTACTTGTCAGCATCCTCTATACTTTTATATTAAGAATCTCTTTTAAATTGTTGCCATGAATAGTTTAGAAAATAAATTAAAATGTTGAATCAAATAATAACCAAGTTATCAGAACATGCTGCAGCTCTACCTTTGGCATTTCAATTCTGTATGGCATTAGAGTTTTGATCTCCATGAGGCACTGATAGCACACAGAAAATAAAATAAGATTGTTTCTTTTAAAAAGTGCCATTTGCCAAACCCTTTCTTACAATCCATTCTAAATCTTCCAAGTTAAGAGAATCAGGTAATGTAAGCGAACATTGCAATCTGGATCAACCTAGCTTGACTCAGATCTCCCTTTTCTAGAAATTAGTGTGCTAAAGATGGCATGTTTTCAAGTAAACTAATATGACAGCTAACTGTATTCTTCCTATGGTCTTTGACGGACATGAACTAACAAGAAAAATCTGCACTCAAAAACACTATTTTTAATTTCCTGAAATAAAAAAGTAGAGAGTTTTTATGGGTGTTTCTACAGGATACACCATTTTAAGATAATTGTCTACTGTGGTTAACCCTATTTATCAGCTGCCATAAAAACATGCAACAGAATTAGCTGCTGTGCTCGTACCATCTCTTGAAAACCAGAACATGAAAACAAATCCTGGCTCGCCAGGAGTTGACCTTTCACTTAGATACTAAATTTCCCCGACCCTGAAATTAGAATAAAAAGCAGCTGTGTCTTTATGTGGCTTTCCCCCAGCGTCAGGACAACACAGGGCACATAGCGAAGGTCCAATGAGCATGTGTTAAAAGAAGAAACAACAAAAATAATGTCAAAGTTCAAGAGTTTACAATAGATACCAAAAGCAAGAAGTATTCATGGACACCTTACTTTTGGCAATAGATCAAGTTGCAAAAAAGTTACATATGTGGATCTTTATAAATTATGTCACTGTGAAGTACACTACCTCACTATATGGACTGCTATCTGTATACTCCTGCATTACTGCAGCCTACGAGGACAGTTTGGTGATGTAACTTTGACCATACTGGATTTGTTGCAGTTCTTAACTTGCTCTTCCTAAAAGCAGATCATGTAGACATCTCAAATTCATTTTGGAAGTATTAAGAGGATATAATAGAAATAACTAAAAAGTGAAGTACCTGTACTTTCAAATGATTATACTTCTTAACCACCCCTTTGTAGTGACATACTGGGGAATGGGATAGCAGTGAAAGAGGATTTCTGAGGATTAATCACAGAATTTGACAAAAAGCAGAACATCTGGACAGAACTGGGGAGAACAGGCAGGACGAGCCTATCAAACCCATTGTTTTCTGTTTCTTTTGTTTTACATGGCAGTGCTTTCTGTGGAAGGTGTCCAGTAAATTCGATTTGAATTAAAACAATCCTATCCATATAGTCTAAATACACAATTTTATAAAGCATTCTTGTCAACTTGGAACATGCTCCTTATGGCATCACATCCAAAGCCCACGTTCTAGCAATGGTCAATGTGAAATTCTATTCAAGCGTAAAATAGATTCTATTATTTCTCACTTCAAAGACCTGTACCTTCCATTATTAAGAATAAATCAATTCCCTTGCCAGGATAACCATCAAGTCAGACTCCACTGTCTCAAGCTTTCCGATCTAGGAGTCAGCAGCTGTGTGACACATGATGTTTTGTATCGATATGGATTATCACTAACCTCCTCCACAATTTCTAAAAAAGACTTTTCATCTAAGGGTGACAGAGGCAAGGCACAAGGGACTGTGTGTGCTGAGAGGTTTAGGTCCTTCTGCTGATAGAGAAACACCACATGCTAATCTATGCATGCTTTTCCACGCAGCTGAAATACACCTAACACACATGCTCAGCTTTTGCAATTGAGATTCAAACAAACAAAGATACTTTTTGAGATAAGGAATTTTTTTTCACTCATCAATATATTTTAATCATATTTTCACATCACAAGGCAAATATTTTAATCATATTTTAATCATATTTTCACATCATCTAATATTTTAATCAAATTTTCACATCATCTATATCATTTTTAATGGCTTATCATAATTCCTTTATCTGGAGGTACTATAATGTTTTAACCATTTCCCATTGATTTTTAGAATTTTTTTCTATAGATAAGGCTTCAATGAACATGATATACCTATATCCTTTTTTTTTAGTTTTTATTTAAATTCCAGTTAGGGAACATGCAGTGTAATAGTAGCTTCAGGTGCGCAATACAGTGATTCAACACTTCCACACAACACCTGATGCTCATCACAAGTGCTCTCCTTAATCCCCATCACCTATTTCACCCATCCCCCCACACATCTCTCCTACTTTACCTGTATCTTTAGATACTAGTCTGATGCTCTCCTAAGAATAAACCCTTATGAGCAGACTTACTAGGTTAGAGTATGCATTTTTTTTTGGTATAACTGACATATAACATTATATTAGTTTCAGGTGTACAATGTAACTGATTCTATATTTGTATATATTGCAAAATGATCACCACAATAAATCCGGTTAATATCCATCACCATACATAGTTACAAAATAAGAAAAATTTGAATATGGCCTGGGTATTAGGTGATTTTAAAGGCTGATTATTATTTTTTTTAGGTGTGGAAATGGCACAGTGGTTATGTATAATAAAAACCTTATCACGTTGAAATTCATATAATATTCAAGGAATATTCAGGGAAACCTTCGCTACTCAAGGGAAATTCTAGCAGGCCCCATAATTCTCTGCCACTTACAGGTGACAAAGTCCTAAATTTACTTTAAGTCACAAAACGCAACTGTGATTCAGAAAATGAAATGTAAAGTTCACTATATTAATGGACACTTTAAGTAAGGCAAAAAAGAAAAAAAGACTTCCTGCTCCACCCCATACCCCCAGCTAAGATCTGTATAGGCCGTCTGCCGGCCTCCATCTCTTCCACCCACTTCCTGCCCTGCCTGCTAGCGGCAGCTACTTCACTGCTGCTGCCATTAAAATAAAGTGACAGAGGCTGCTGCTGCCTCCCGATGTCCATTACCCCTTTGTCTTTACAAAAAGAATCCCAACTTTAGGCTGGGCCCATTGCTGCCCCAAACAAGCTTGGGTTTCCTGGTTTCCCTCAGAGCTAGGTGTGACCCTGTGCCTGAGCTCTGGTTAATGAGGTGTAAGCGAAAATGATGGGGGTATACTCTGAAAGAATCCTTAAAAGAGATGGGGCAGACCTTTCCTCTGCCGTTCCTCTCCTCCAGCTGCCTGAAACATGATGTGATGGCTGGAGCTTTAGCAGCTCCCCCTGACCATGAGCCTGAGGACCACATTCAGGGCCATGGGAGCAATGAACTAGGAGGCTTGTTCCTGATAACTGTGTGGAGCCACCATCCCATCCATGAATTGCCTATTTCCTGACTTATTCTATGTAAGAGAGAAATAAACTTCTATTTTGTGTTACCATTGTTCTTTCATTTATATGCCGGCAAATGTACTGCTCACTAGTACAGAGGGCTTCACGTTCTCTGAACCAGTAGCTACTTAAACCTGACTCCCTGTCTCTTATGGGTAGTTTTATGGGGCTCCTCTCAAGATCCTTGTGATATGAGTGATGTATTCAAGTTCTTCATTTGCCACCCCCACCTAAGCCCCTGAAATTCACTTTATAATCTCTCTGCTGACTGTGCCACTTGGGCAGAGGTCAAAGGGTTCCAGGCTGGCTCTCCATCCCTGCATGGGCCGCATCTGGTCTGTGGGAAGCATGCACAATCGCTCCAACAAACTTGGCAGTGGGGGTAGCCCTATTGCAGCTGCTCCCCACTCAGCCACACCACCAAAACATCTCACCAGAGTCAGAGCCAGTCCGCTGCGCTCCTAGCTCCACTGGCAACCTCTCTCCAGGCTGGGACTGAGGGACAGCTCCCCCACCTCATGCTTCTTCCAGGAACATGGGATGATGCAGACTCATAGCAGCAGCTTCTCTAAATAAATCCCCTTACAAATCTTGTATCGATGCTTTTTATACAGTCAGACTGAAGATTTTCAAGAGCTGTGAACCTGATGTTCAGATATTTCCTTTGAAAATGCCTATTTTGCTCTTTCTCACAACTTATTTTAGTAACTTCTATCTAGTACATCTTGAGATATTAGTCAAACTTTCCAACTCAACTGCCTATGACAAAAACAATGCATTACGTGGGGATGCACATTTGTGGTAAAACTGAAAGAAAAGCAAGGAAACAATACAGTATTTGGAAGAGCAGTTACCCCTGGGGTGGGTGTGGGGGCCAGGATGAAGGAAGGAAATACCACCAGGAAGTGCATGCAAGGGGTTTCGAAGAGAACATTCTAGATGTTTATCTGGGTAGTTATTCACTTTGTTATTATAAGTTAAAATGTGAACACATTACATATACATGTATTTATTCATAGCCTATGATGTAAAAGAACAAAAACAAAATAATATCTAAACTTCATAGCAAAGTAATTTGGAGATAAGACTGCACTCTGAGAATCAGGCTGTAAACTCAACACAAAATGGAGGAAGCTGGTCAAAAAATGACTTCTACAAGTGGTTGAAAGATTTCCTCAAAACATCAGAGTGTTGTTCTTAGCAACTTCTGTAGTAGTGGTGGTTAGTTCTGCGGCATGGACAATGCCCTTAGCATACCTAATCTTCTTCACTGTCTGGATGACAGGTAGGGGACAACTGAGCTGACCCCACTGGCCGACTCTACGTTGGTGATACCAACACTGAGCAGGAGCGACATTTGATAAAGTCTTTTGAATTCTCTCTGCATTACCTTTGTAATAGCCAAAACAACTTTCTGATTATGATCTGGCTTTTCTGGAGCTTGTCTGTGGGAAAAGAAGGTGCTGATCATGTAGATTTTTATTGTTGCTGTTAAGGCAACGTTAGCTTTATTATTACTCACAATGACAGCTGATATTCCTTGTATGCTTATCTCACTTGATCCTCACAAAAATCTTCATCCTAGTGAGAGGCAGCATAGGACAGTGCTAAAGAGCATCAGACGCCAAGATTCAAACCCCAGCTCTGACTCTTAGTAGCTGTGTAACTTTGAGCAATACATTGAACTTCTTGGGCCTCAGTCTCCCCATCTGTAAAGTGGGAGTAACGGTAGTTCCACCTCATGGCATTGTTGTATTAAATTAGTGAATATTCCTAAAATTCCGAGACAGCAACTGTCACGTAGTGAGTATAATATAAATGTTTGTTATTACTCCATGTTAATAAACAAAACAAGTGAGGCTCTGACTGCTGGGATTCTCAAAGGCAGGCACTGGCTCAGAGTTCTCCGTTTCTAGCAATATGCCAATTAGCAAACATAAAATGTAAATTCTTCTGTAAGCCCAGATAGACTCAGATTATAGCCTCTCTGCCTTCAGCTGGTTGTAAAGCAGCAATCTTTCCTTCAAATCGTTTCTAACCCGCCCAGGCCAAAGGCACCCTATACCTGTGAAGGGCCTGAGAAATGGGAAATGGTCCGGATGTCATCCTCTGCCAAGGGTCTCCAACTGCCCTGAAGAGAAAGTGGTATGGAACAACAGAGCCCCAGTTCCTGCTGCTAATACCCACGTGAACTTGGCTGAACCACTTCACCTCTCCGAGCGGCAGCTTCCACCTTTGGGAAGCAGAAAATCTGTAAGTTCCTTCCAGTCTTCGATCTTTGTATCCGTATTTCAGTCCAGAGCCAAATGTCATTTTGATTTGACTATATACAAAAACAACTCAAAATAAATTCTCACTTTAAGGAGATATTCAGGCTGCTTTCCACAATGCATAAATAGAACGCAATGCTGTTGCTACTTGCAGCTGTAAAGGGATAAAGGCACTTTGAAAAACCCCAACACAAGCAGCTGGGACTACTGAGAGGGAAAAACCTATTAGCCTGGTAACATACATCACATGAAACTTATGGCCTGAAATCTTTTCTCCCTGAGAATAACAAGCAATAAACTGGGCCTATTCCTAACCGGTTCATGCCCATCAGCCCCAGATCACACATGTGAGTACATGTGTGCCTGTGTGTTTGTGCATGCTCACTGTAGACTGCAGATTCTTCTAGAAATTTAAACAATAAATGAGAAAGTACTATGAATACCTCAAAAAAAAAAAAAAAAGACAACATCCATTACAGTGGTTGCCTCAAAATGATGCGAGATAACTTATCAAAGATATCAGAGTGATTAATAATCTTATTTTGGGCCCTGTACTAATTAAATGCTTGCTCTTAAATCAATGACGCAAATAAATTTTTTAACTAGACTGTACAGAAGAAATAAGTTGAAAAAGATCATAACAGATCACCTTATGGCCCTTCGGGTGACAGTGGCTTGATACCGAAAATTCTTCCTGTTATCAGTAGTATGGATAAGATGCAACTACTTACTGACTGGCTTTGTAGTATGACCCTTCTTAACAGCTCAACAGTGTTGAACCCCTCATCAAACTTCCAGGCTCCAGCACTCTATTTGGTAACTGGACTCTGATAGAAGGGGGGATGGAAAAAAAGACAAATGATCAGGAATCTGAGGTATGTTGTCGGTAATGACCAGGTTGTGATTCTGAATGATAATGCCAGGCTTGCACTAACCATTTTGCCTAATTAGACTTCACACAAGGGGAAAAATGCTTTAATATTTAACAAGTATAATGGTGTAATCAATGTACACAAATCAGGCCTGATAAGGAATATTGCTTATTAAAGAGAGAGACAGATGGCTCCAGGAAAGGTATAATCATTAAATGTAAAATCTCACAGGCTCCAACTGTGAACACCAACCACGTACTTTCAAATTACCACTCCAATCCCAGACACTCCATGCATTATTTAGTCCTGTCCTCTTGCTTATAGGTACACCCACACCATAGATTTAATAAAATAATTGGGTTCAAAAAAACTCATCTTTGCTGTTTCTCAAAGCTGTCTTTTCCTAACCACTCTTGGCTGCCGTCAAAAATCCCACTGAGTCAAGATGTCCAACATCTCTGTTATAATCTTTCCAGTTAGATAATTAGTCCTCCTTTTTATTATGTTCAAGAACAGTTAATGTGTTGGAAGCTTTCCTGACTCTATTAAATCCACCCAGCCTGCCACAAGATTATGAATACATAATTTGTTTTATAGGTAGCTTTTAAGAAAACACAAAGAAAACAGTACATAGGAATATAGTTAAAAACAGGCATACTTATGAACTGCAAATCATAGTAAGAGATTTCTAAGGGTGGGTTATCTGTTCGGTTTCTCTAAGGCCAGCTTTGCATGCAAATACAAAGATCGTAGAAGGCAACTTGCCCATTCATGAACCCACTTGCTTACTAAGCCTGTTGACTTTTAAATGGCTGCATTTGTTCATTCCATGCACAGTCACAGAGAGCTCACTGTGCCTACACACTGTGCTATACACTCCTTGGAATATATTGAAAACCTGTGTCAAGTGCCATCCCTATGCTCCAGGAGCCTACAGACTCATCCAAGGAGGACAGAGAAGCAACGACAGTGCCCACCACCATGTAATGCCTGGTACCCATGGAGGTCCGGTGACAGTCCTGCGAGGAGGAGCTTTCGTGGCAAACAGATCTACGTTCAAATGCTGGTTCTGCCTGTCATAGTCATCTGATCCAGCCGAGGTAGTCCATCGATATAAACCTCAGTTCCTCAAATAACACTGCATGGGTTTAAAAAAAATTCCACAAATAAAGTGCTTCAAATAGTGTTTAGCACAGCGTGGATTTCTTCCTAACCTTCTGCCATTTCTGCTTTCCCAGGATAAAATGGGCCCCATTTTAATTGAAAAACCAATTTTTCAACCACCGACTTAGTGGCAATGATACCCATATCCACATCTTACCTCTCTTTGGCACAAACAATCCCATTTTTTATTTGTGTCCGCAAACAAACCCCTCCAGAACTATTCTTACCAAGTCTTTCCAGAAAGAGCATGGATTTGAAGTGCAGAGAACAAAAGATTTCAAATTTTAATCCACTAGCTGGATATGTACAGATGAAGCTGAGAGCATTTAAACTCAATTGGATTCACAAAGCTTATTGCTGTGATTTCCATTTCTGATGTTGTCAAGTCAACAGGAAATAAAAACCAATCCCCTTGGCCTTGAAGTGGGCACTGAGAGCTTACTATCCCCAGGGAAGATGTTCTGCGTGTCATTAAGCCATAGCTTGATGATACATTCCCTTCTTTGTATTTAACTCTACTGTGAGCTCCTTGAGGTCAGAAACCCCTGTCTTTTCATCGATGCATCTCTAGCCCTGAACACAGTGCCAAGCACACAGTAGGAGGGCCATACCCAGATTCTAAACAACCTGAGAACGTGCAGGTATTTAAGTGGCATCGTTGTAGGGGCACCTAAAATTACCAGCCAGCTAGCCATGGTGGCCTAATGATGATGCATGATGGAAACAATGTACCTGAGTTCCATTCCTAACAATGGAATTCTACTAAGTAGCTGGGTCATCATAAATAAGTCACTTTGCCTCTCTGGGCATCTTTCTGTTCATCTGCAAAACACAGAGATAGTCTAAATGATCTCTAATGTGCTATTATTTCTGCAAAATACTGATGTTAGACCAAATGATCTCAGAGATGACACTGTTCTTGATGTATTTTTGTCAACCAATGATTCACCCTTGACTTCTAACTCCAGCAAGTCAATGACAAGATTAAATGAAGTCTACAAATCCTCCAGAGCCCATGTGTCTCTTTCAAATATGGAATATTACCATTTGAAAGATTTCCAGTTCATCTAGGTAAAATAAATAAACATGGCCATCTTTATTCGAAGCTTCTCCATTCATTCTCTGACCCTCATTGCTAAGTGATTAGGAGCAGCAGTAATACCTGTCCATTTCACACTGGCATGACATTTGCCCCAAACATAATCAAACAGTCACTTATGGAGACCAGGGAAAGGAATCTAGAGAAGCAGGTGTCTCCCATGCATCTTCACCCTAAGCTGGACCATCACACAAGTCAAGCACCTCCTCATGCCTTCCAGCAACCAGAAGGTTCTATAAAGGACCATCACCCACCTCCCACCTGCCCCACGCTGGTGGAAAATATAAATACTCACTGGCCACCCTTTAGCCATCAATAAAATTCACCATCTTGAAAGGATGGAAAAGAAAGCACAGTCCAGGTAGTCAGTGAGCAAATCATTTCTACAGTCAGTTCCTGGGATCACTCTCTTGAGTGGGAGAGAATCCAAAAAGCTTATAGTTCCTACAACTACTCCTACCTCATTTCCCCCAGAACATGAACCTGAAGACACCTGCCCTGCATAAAGGGTCTAAAGAAGTATCTCATGGTCTCTGTTATCCACACTAATAGTGACCCAGGTTTTAGTCCAGACTCATTCTCAGACGAAGACAAAAAATAATTCCAGTGAAGCTGGAAAAATTTTCCTATATTCCCAAAGGATACTCATGGAAAACATCCTCAAGATTTTTAATTACTGAAGTGAACAATATACTCTCTTCAAAGAAAAAACATTTTTGAGACAACTTAAGACCCAAGATGTTGAATCAGCTTACTTAATCCAACGGAGTTACTAGCTTTATGCTCAGATTTTGGCTTCAACCTCCATTTGGATTCCATTCACAGTCCACAAATTTCATTGCTTTTCATTCAAATGGTCCCTGAGTCTCAATGATTAAATTCCTACTTTAGGGATTAAGAATGTGTTCGTGGCCACAGAGTCAGCTCTGGAATCCTTCCTCCATCAATCTAGTCTCCTGTAGCAACTTGTCGACACGTCCATCTGGAGGAGAGATACACACACGTACACACACTCTTCAAACTGACCTCACTCCTGTTATTCAGGCCCAGGAAATTTATGGGCCATGAGTTTAGTGAAAAAACAAAAGGAACCTCCCCCCAAAGAACATGCTTTAAGTGGAAGCCAGAGCTGACAGGTCATAGGTACATCCAAAGAAATCCCCCCCAGAACACAAGTCTCCTCCCCTGGTTCCTCATTATGTAGCCACAGAGGTATTTAAATAAATCTTATTTCTATGCATATAAGATATCCAAAAGTATCCTGGATATTTTGAGTTACTTACATCTATAGTGGCCCAAGAAGTAGTATTTATTCCCTATCCATTTATGTATAGAATAGATGGTAAGTAAAAAAAGGACAGCTACTCTCCTTTGGACAGCTAGTTAAAGTAGCCAAGGGACAGCAGGAATTCATTATTTAACAGTAAGTCCCAGCTACCACCTTGCTCCTCTCAGTATAAAACTGGAAGTTATTGGGGCATCTGGGTGGCTCAGTTCGTTAACCATCTGCCTTCGGCTCAGGTCATGATCCCAGAGTCCTGGGATCAAGCCCCGCATCGGGCTCCTTGCTCAGCAGGGGAACCTGCTTCTCCCTCTCCCCCTGCTCATGTGCTCTCTCTCTTGCTCACTCTATTTCTCAAATAAATAAAATCTTTAAAAATTAAAAATAAACAAAAAATAAAATTGGAAGTTACATAAGCATACCAAAGGTGGTTTTCTGGGATTAGTGTCCATATCCAAGCATCTTATCATAGTGACATATACAAGGTGGGTGTTCAAGACATATATGATTAAAATCATCTAGAACTTAAGACATTAAAACTATCCAAGAGTAGAATTAGAAAACTCAAGGTCCAGGACAGATAGAGAATGTTCTTCCTAGTCTTCCAAATACTCCTTGATCCTTGTTTTCTCTTCCATGCTTCCTCCCTATGTGCCTTTGTAGTAATAACTGATAAGCATTATTTACCATGTGCTAATCAGTTTACATACATTATCTAAATCAATCAGCAGACCGTCCAATATGATAAGAACTATTATCCTCATTCTATAGATGAGAAAACTGGGGTCTAAGGAATTCAGGAATTTGCCCAAGATCACAGAGTGAAGAAAGAGTGGAGCAGTGAAGCTGGGTGAATGGACTCCAACTGCCAACCCCATTCGCCAAGGTGCTGCTTCCTCATTCAGTCCACTGGTTCCTGTACTTTCTCACTTGGAGTGCTCAGCACACACCCTCATTCCCCTAATCTTCCCAAGAACCATATGAACTTGGATTTCATTTCAAGGACTATTCTTCTTCCCACTAAGCTATCCTTCCGTTGTTGTTGCTGCTGTTGTTGTTTTTAAGTCTGCTTGTTCATTTCAATACACTTTACTAATTCTCAAAAATGGGCTTAAAAAAATAAAATAAAAAATAAAATGGGCTTTTGAAAATTACAGTAACTTGCTTTAAACAGACTGTTCCCCAATTCGATACTGTTTTTAAATGTTTTGCATTTTTTAAAAACCCTGAATCAATCTCCTCTTGCACCTGGGCAGGTTCTGTTTGCTTATTCACAGAAGGGCTGGTTTATGCCTCTGTGCCAACACATAATAAATAATGAGTCGAGGCCTCCTGCCCCTGGCTGAGGTACACAGTCCCGAACTGTAATGATTTTGTAAAGCCTACATTCCCTCCCTACTGCACAGAGCATCTACCCTGGACACCAAACAAGGTGGCTCATTATCATTAAACCACTAGGAACATCTCTCTAAAAACATTCCCTGATCTTACAACACAGCCACTCTACAGAAATGCAAGCAGGATTCTATACTGTGGGCCCTGTGCACCTGGCTCCCTGCCTTCCTGTGAAACAGATCTGGGTGTATGTAACCACATCTCCAACTGGAACCAAAAAAAAAAAAAAAAGGCTTATTTTTCTGTGAGTCCAGCTACCTCTTGAAGATCTAGAGGGGAACTGGCGACAACTAATAATTTTGATTTAGCCTTGCTAAAAGAGGAAGCACTGCTTTTGGAAAAACCCTGCAGTAGGAGACCAAGGAGCTAGAAGCATATAATAGGCAATGCACCAACCTGGGGACACAGAGGGCTGCAGACCTCCTCCTAGCTCTTCAGCAGAGCCCAGCCAGCCAAGAGCCACACATCTGAGCCACATGACTCAACCTTGTGCCTCTCAAGAACAAGCTGCTCATGTTCATGCCTTGCTCTCCACCTAGATCCCAAACCCTTTCTACTCAGCCCACCTCCAATTTCACTTCTGGCTTGTTCTAATTTTCATGAGACCTGAGTTCTCAGCTACTCCCCAAAAGAGCCTCATGCTCATCCCTTGGACCCCAACCTTATTCTACATCATAGGCACCTATCCTGGGCTCCAAGCTGCCTTTGCCTTCTGGGATTCATCCTCCTCTGGCCAGCCTGGGTAGCAACCCAGTGTGACAGGAACCATACGCCGGCACCAGCTCACGAATCACCCAACACCAGGTCTGTCCCAGGACCCAAGAGGGAGAAGCAGAAAGGAACATTTTAAATGAATTCATCACAGTCTACCTTAAATTTAGATATTTTTTCTTCTTCTTTAGATATTTTTATCCCTACCATGCCCCCCTAAGTGGGGGGGGGGCAGGAGGAGTGGAAAGGGAAAGAATGAAAAGAGACAAGAAGAAAGGGAAAGGGGTGCCTGGGTGGCTTAGTCAGTTAAGCGTCTGACTCTTGATCTCAGCTCAGGTCATGATCTCAGGGTCCTGGGATCAAGCCCTGCAACCGGGCTCCCTGCTCAGTGGGGAGTCTGCTTCCCCTCTGCCCCTCCCCCTGCTTGCAGGCTCACTAACGCACCCTTTCTCTCTCTGTCTCTCTCTCTCAAATAAATAAATAAATCTTTAAAAAAGAAAAGAAGGGGAAGAGCACAGCTATCCGCAGCACCTACTACCTCTGCTGGCTTGGCTCCTTCCCTTCACAACTCCTTTAATTCTTGCAACAGCCTATAAGGTATGATTACCCCCATCATGCACACAAAGAAACTAAGCCCTTAGAGGTGTTCAGTGATGGGAGCGGGAGCCACAGTCAGTCAGTGGTGGAGCTGGGATTCAAAGCCCAGGACTGTCTAGCTCCCAAGGCTCAAACACTTTCCTCTCCACTGCCTTCCAAGCTGTCTTCCCAACCTGCCATTTTTGTAGTGTCCAGCAGACTGCCTAAGGGGCGAATAATGAATGTGTTGAATGAATGCATGAATGGTGGATTCCAGCCTTCACACCTTAATATTCTGCAACCCACACACTTGATTTTATTCATATATTCTGCTTATAACACGCCTGCAAAGTGCCTTGATAGGAAGTTAAATGTTGTACAGAAATAAGTTGTACCACATTGTATTGTATTTTGAGCTACTAGAAAAAGCTACACACAAAAATCTATAAATAAAAAAATGCTGAAGCAGACTTCCTGATAAAAATTCATTTGTCATCTTGCTCCGTCATGTCCAGAAATGGATATAAATACAATAATCTAAGGAAAATCAAAGTTTTCACATTTTGCTAACCCTTGGAATACTAACATGTTTTCTGGACTGCCAAGGCAGTGAGTACTCATGCCAGAAAAGATGGCACAGAGGGTTTTTTTAAGTTTTTATTTAAATTCCAGTTAACATACGGTGTAATATTAGTTTCAGGTGTACAATATGGTGATTCAACACTTCCATACATCACCCTGTGCTCATCTCAGCAAGTACCCTCCTTATTCCCCATCACCTTTCTCATCCATACCCCCACACACCTCCCCTCTGGTAACCAGCAGTGTGTTCTCTAGAGTTAAGAGTCTGTTTCCTGGTTTACCTATCTTTTTTTTCCCTTTGCTCATTTGTTTTGTTTCTTAAATTCCATGGTATGGTATTTGTCTTTCTCTGACTTATTTCACTTAGCATAACACTCTCTAGCTCCATCCATGTCATGGCAAATGTGAATGGCAAGATTTCATTCTTTTTTATAGTTGGGTGATATTCCATTATCATGCATGCGTGCACACACACACATCTTCTTTATCCATTCATCAGTGGATGGACACTTGGGCTGTTTCCATAATTTGGCTGTTGTGGATAATGGTGCTATAAATATTGAGGTGCATATAGCCCTTTGAATTAGTAGTTTTGTATTTGGGTAAATATCTGGTAGCGTGATTGCTGGATCATAGGATAACTCTACGTTTAACTTGTTGAGGAACCTCCATACTGTTTCCCAGAGTGGCTGCACCAGCTTGCATTCCCGCCAACAGGGCAAAGGGCTCCCATTTCTCCGCATTCTCTAAGACGGCACAGAGGTTAGGAGCTCAAGTCGTAGAGCCAGGCGTGGCAGATGTGAACTCAAGGCCCAGGCACAGAACCCACAAACTGACCCGGGGCAAGTAAGACACCCTCTAAACCTTAGTCTTCTCATCCGTCAACGGCAAATACTAATAGCACATGCTTCCTGAAGTAGTTGTGCTGATTCAGTGAATGACTCATGGCCCACACTTAGCATAGCAGCTGCTCTGTGGGTAAGTGGCCCTGAGTGTTAGCCATTTTCATCACCTGAGGAGAACTATAATGGAAGTGCGACAAGAAACCTGAAATTAATCACCTTCACAAATGTTATTACAAGCACTAAATTCACCTGGATCATCTGTTCCAGATTATTGCGGTGAAAATGATCTACCCTGAAAGCAATACCATCAGTACTACAAAAATAGTAACAATAACCACCAACAGCGATATTTACTATGTGCCAGGCACTGTTCTAACCACTTTCCCAGACAAGAGCATCACACACAGCTGTGTAGCTGATGCCACACAAGAGCACCCAGCAGGAGGTGAGTGGGGCTGAAGTTCAGTCCACTCTCAGTTTACCGTGCCATGTACCCTGGCATGGCGTGGTCCACCACAAAGGGGCACCCCGTGGGCTGGCAGCAGCTCTGTTTACATGCATTAACTGATGCATTAAATTTGGCAAATTTCTAACAAATGGGAGACAGAAGTAGAAAGTTACTTTTGAGAGTACCCACGACCCAAGTCAAAGACCATCATTTCAGTAATTGCATTAACAGAGTAGATGAGTAAACCCCAAGTCACCAGCGAACAACACGTATTATTAAGCTGCACAGCCATGTGCCACGTGGGAACATGAAAATAAGGCAGGCCCTGGTGTTGGGTGGAAATAGACAATTCCCATCCACCTCCTCCCCACCTCCTGCTTCCTTCTTCCTACATCAACTCAAATGTCCCTGTGTGTGATAATGAAACAAAGCATCATACTTGACCCCCAGATAACCAAATGTTACATTTTGCATTGTCTAAAAACAACAACAAAAAGTATCTGTGTGGCAAGGTAATATTTTGCTAAGTGATAGGTTCCAAACACTCCACTGCAAACTCTAGCAAACAGTTACCATTTCTGTCCCTCCAGGAGGCACCTCCCCAACGGAGTTTCCTAAAAATGACTCCCAGGTATAAAGACATTCATTTCCTGCCACCTCAAGCATCTGTAATCTCGGTCAGCTCAGGGGCTCTTGCCCAAGCTAAAAGCCCTCATCCTGCATATAGCTCTATACCTCTCACTGTGGCTTAGACCCTGCATCAGCCCGGGAGGGAGAGACAGGGGGACACTACACCCTTACAGGCTGGATGTGTGAGGGTGAAAACAATACTCTTCCAGTTCCAGAGAAGCATCAGTTTATGCAGACAGGATCTGTTTTAACTTTTTTATATGCTCAGAATCCTAAAATAATCCAAACATTTTATATACTCAGAATCCTAAAAATATTCCAAACATCTTTCACTTAATCAAAGAAAAGTGATAATAAAAATTATCTCTGACCTTTACACAAAAGTTATTCCCCTTACTCAGTTCCCTAAAGAGTCCAAATCTAGACCATGGAAGAAAAACAGTGAAAAACAGATTGCTTTGTTTTAAAATCCCACCATGTAAAAATCAGAATTGGATGCCTGATCATTTTTTGAACTCAGAGGCATTCTGCCAAGAGAAGAAACCCCTTGATAAGAATTTGGGCCTACAGTGCAATGCTCTGATCTCTTTTCTCAATGTTGTTAATTTTACTTTAAAGACTGATGGTGTTTAGTTTGCCACTATAATTAAATTTCACAGAAAACCTGGAATTTTCTCTTACTCATTTGTAAACAATATGGCAATATTTTTAGTAATAATGTGTGCTTACATATATTGTAATTTTTCCACCAAATAGCAAATTACATCTGACAAAAACACCAACACACCTTTGAGTTGTTCAACAGTCCCAATGACTAACTTCATTCAAATTAGAATTTTGAAGAGGTCTTTTCAAAAACTCACAGAAAAGTACCTTTCAATGACGCATCTTGGAATGCAATGAAACATATTTCTTAAAGTTGGAATTTAACGTGGTCCTCTTTTAAAAGAAAGAAAGGAGAGAGAGGGGGGGGGGGAGGGAGGGGGGAAAGGAGGGAGGGACACCAGAAGCTTCTACTACCAGGATAACATTCCTTGAGAAACAACTTGTATTACTGTTAGTGCTACAAGTACCTATGTAGGAAATAAAGCAATTTTTAAAACATTAAAACATAAAAAATAAGCCTCACCAGAGACATACCTAAAAACTTGGATACTATAACAAAATCATATATTTGCCTTATTACTTTTTTAAAAAATCATATATTTGAATATAAGGATGTGCAAATTAAAAAGCCCATCCTTAAATCTCCTTTAAACCTCTGAAGTGATTCTAAAACGGTACCGAATCCATCATTTAAGACGGCTTTCACTTATTTTTAGGCCTTTGGTAATGCTTTTCACACAGGGTTGCCCTTTTGTAATAAAGGATTCCATGTCAAGGACCAAGGAAGTTTAATTCCTTTGCTACCTTAAAGGACAGCATAATGGCCATAAACGCCTGCCCAGGGTGATACACTATGCAGAGGAGGCCCCTAGTGGTGAAGCTGCTGCTCCAACTTGGCTTTAGACATTTTCTAAGACGGCTTTATCACGAGGGCAGAATGAATAGGTAATACAGTCTACCTGAGCTTTGCTTCTTTAATAACCTCTATTAGCCCTAATGTAATAGGGCCATCATTTAGAATCCCAAGGTCCTTTCATCAGGAATTTATATATATAAAAAGGATGGGACCTGAGGAATAATTTCATTACCTTCTCCATTTAAATCAACAAATACTTATGAAGCCCTTACACACTGCTAGGCACTGAGCTGGGCATGGAGGCAGGGTAAACAGGAGAGATGAGCACCCTCATAGAGTTTCCTGTTATTTCTTTTCAACGTAATCATATTAGTTAAGGACAGAGATAGAGAAACTGGGAAGTACAATTCACCACCTTATGACCTTGTGATGCGTTCTTACCAACAGGAAAAACCTGAAAACCTGAAGTATTGCCCACCCCCACCGTCGAAGGGTCAGCTCCTCACTTTCAGTATATACAGGGCAGCATCTGAGGTTCATCAACAAAATGAGGTTGAATGAATGAACGAGTGGAAAATAAGATGGCACCGGATTTTTAAATTAAAAAAAAGACTGTTGAAACATTCCAGAGTTGAGGATTCCTGAAAATAAAGGAAGACAAAGGCAAGAGACAACATTTACGAAGTACTTAGCACGCTCCAAGCACTGGGATAAGTTCCTAAATGTTACTTCATTCTGCCTAATACCTCCATAACGTGAGGAATATTATTGGCATTTTACGAAATAGGAGACTATCTCTGGGAAAGGGTAAGTGACTTGCCCAAGGTTATACATTTGATAAACGGGAGAGGCTGCTTGGAGCCCAGGTACCTGGGATGGCAAAGCAAATGTTTGCTTCACTGTAAACTGGTGAATCCCAAAGTTTGAGATTTTCCTTTGAACCCCATTAATACAGCCTGCAAGCAGACGGATGAGATTTGGAACACAAAGATGAACAAAATTAAGGCATTTCAATACCGTATAATTTAGAGAACATATAGTATGGTAATTCAATGTAGAGGAATTATTAAATATTTAGGTATGGCCCATCTCTTGCTTTCCAGGAACTGACATTCCCTGGGAACACACCACAGGATCTCATACTCTATTAAGCACTATTACACGTGTTCGAGGCACTATTTATGACTAAGGCTTTGGTTTTTTTCCTATATGCTTCTATTTCCAAGTTTGAAAGACTTTTCTCCTTCCAATTAGCAACATGACAGCACTGCCCAGGGCTTATTAATGCTCACGGTGCAAGTAATACTCCACGAATTATGACTGCCTCGTATGAACAATGTTAACAAAATCCAAGAAATCCGGTAGAATTAAATTTAAATTTCTAGTAAAAAGATGTGAGAGCAGTTAATTATCTTTATTACCTAGACCTATCTAACGACATTTAAGTAAAAACCACTCCAAGGAGCCACTCTTGCATTTATTCGTGTTTCCCAAGCCTCACTGTTCGGGCATGTACAGTGCTGTTAAAATCTCTCCCTCTCCCATCGCTCTTTCTCCGCACGTCGATGGAAAGGTAACTTCAAAATCACTGACGGTAGTGCAGGTGCAGGAAGTGTCGCGGAGACAACAGCTTCGCCTTCTCTTTGTACAGCTTTCCTCCTCCTCCCGGCGCTTCAAAACCCTCACCCCCAGACCATGCCCTCGAAAGAAAGGCTTCTCTCTACTGACAGCACAAAACTCTCGCTCGGGGCGCCCTGCGGACCGCGCTCACCCTCGGACACAAGCCCGCCGGCCCCGGTCCAAGGCAGGCGAGCACGCTGCCCACCGGCCGCCCTCGGCACGCCCCCTCCACCCTCTCCAGCCCAGCAAAAATAATACACCAACGCCAGCAAAGTAGTCACGCGGGCACGTGTGAGCCTACTTTTTCAGTCCGTGTTGGAGAAAGCAAGTAAACAGTCAAAGGCCACGAGAAAGGGTGGCAAAGCCAAAGTGACCGCCGGCACACAGCGGCCGCCGACCGTCCCCGGCGGCCAGCTCCGCGTCCTCGCGCGTCCACCTGAACGCGCCGCGCCCTCCGCCGGGCCGAGCCGCCCGGCCCCAGCCCCCGCCTCCGCGCCGAGCCCCCTCCCCCGCCGGCGCCCGCAGCCCCCCACCCCCACCCCCGCACCCCCGCGGACGGCGGACGGCGGGAGGCCGGGCGCTGCACCGTGTCCCCCGCGGCACCAGCCGCCCCGGGGTCGCGGGCTGGGCAGCGCGAGGAAGCCGCGCGGAGCTGCGCGGACCCGCGAGCCGCACCGACGCCCCCGCGCGGCGCACCACACCCGGGGGCCCCGGCAGGGGACCCGACTCACCCCGAGGCGCCCTCCGGGCTGCCCGGCCGGCCCCCGCTGCTCCCGCCGCCGCCGAACTTTCCCTCCTGCGCGGCCGCCGCGGGCTCGGCTCCACCTCCCGCTCCGGCAGCCGCGGAGCCTCCAGGGCCCCGGGGGGCGGGGAGCGGCGGTGGCGGCGGCGGGCGGGCTGAACCTCCGCCAAGCCCCAGCGCCCCGCCGCCGGGTGGGAGCCCGCGGGCCGCGAGCCCGCGCTGCAGCCGCCCGGCGGGGGTCGCGCTTGGCTGCGCCCACCCGCTTCCCCCGCCGTCCCTCAGCAGTGCGTCCCTCCGCCCCGTTGGAGAGGGGCGCCCTGGCGGGAGCCTGGCCCCTCTCTGCAGGGGGCACGCCCGGACACCCGGGGTCCCCTGGCAGGTGACTGGCCCTGAGGTCTGGAGGAGCTGAGGGAAGGGGCCCGGACACTGCGGCGCGGCCGGTACCCCCGAGGAGGGGCGGTCGGGTGCCTTTCGACAAGTTTTTGGTACTCCCTCTTTCTGGACAGAGTTCCCCACGCCCCTCCCTCTGTTTCCCTTGCCATCACGGGGCCGCCTTCCCCTCCCTGGGCCGGCTGACTTACCAAAACTTTGTAAATTGGACTTCGGAGCATTAACCCTGTAGTCGGTGTCTTTGCGGCCCCCGTCAGTTATAACGTCTTCACTAGAGAACCTTTATTGACAGCGAAGGTCAGAAACCCTTTGGCTCTGAGACCCCACCACTGTGGAGAAGTGATTCTGTAGGGACCCCTGATGGCCACTGAGAGGCCTAGGAGAGGAAGGGGGAGAAGGATGGAAGTCAGCAAGTGGGCTATTGAGTAAGAAAAGCCCCTCACGCACACGCATACGCACACGCACACACCCTCTGGGGCCACAGGTGCCTTTTATTTGTAAGTGTTCCAGCACTTCTCTGGGGAGAGGGAGTTTGGGGGTATTATGTTCCCCAATTCTCAATACAATGGAGGAGACTCAGGAGGAATCAGCTGAAAGAGGTCATCTCTCCACTTAAAGATGCAACTTGCAGAGTCCCCCTGGCTGAGCCATAGAAGAACCAGAGCTAGAAACCAGTCCTAGGACTCCTGGTGCAGTGCTCCTTCCACTACCTGACCAGCAGAAGGCTCAAAGCCCCCATATGGGAGGTTTCCAGGCACCAGACTTTATGTGGGCACAGGGTAGTGGTCCTGGAGGCAATAAGCAGTCCTCAAGCAACCAGCAAGCACTTACTTACCTACAAGAAGCATCCCTGAAGCAAGCCTTGCTTCCTACCAGGACTCCCTAACACACCAGGCTCATCCTTCTTCCAACGCATGCTGCCCTGGTACTTTAGGTGGCTCTGTACCAACCCCACACCCCTGAGTGGGCTAATCACCCTTGTGACATAAGGCCCCCACAGCAATTCAACTGGGATTTCAGAAAGAAGAAGCAACAGGTATGTATCAAATGAATGAAAAATACAGTGTCTGTCCTGTTACTGCCCCCAAAATGTGGCAAGGTTATGAAGTCATAAGTAAATGGTTAATTTAGCATCCACATATATGTAGGTACAAGTCATTGGCCAAGCCTCCTCCATACACTGTTCTCACAGCAACCTCATGAGGCAAATCATATGACAACCCCCGATGTGCAGATGGAGGGGCCACATGGAGGTTACAGTTAGTGGTGAGTTGTGCAAAGGTCAGAGCCTGCACAATCAAGCCCTCTGGGTAATCAGGTAACCCCTTCAGAGCCTTTCCAGATGTCACGAACACATTCCCACACCTTCACGTATTGATAGGCAGGTTGTTAAAGCATCAATTTTCTTTCCTCCTTTTCTTCCAACTGTCTGTTCAGTGATGGCTCCAGAATCTCTATTTAATAGGGCTTAAGGGAGGAATCTGGTCCGGAAGATGGGCCAAAGATTTGAGTAAGGGCTGCTATGCTGGCACACTCATAGGCTCAGATTCTAGGTTTGCATGGACTGCTTGGGAAAGGAGGAAGAAGCAACCGTCTCTGTTCTTGTCATCACTTCAGGATTAATTACATTTCCTTTCACGGCACATAACTTACTTGTAAAGGTACCTGAAGAGGTTTTCCAAATATATCAGCACAGCAATATACATATCAATACGTATCAGTATATGTCTACATATCAAAAGTCATCAGGCCAATGCTAGCTAAGCGTTTGATGCCTCTAGGTACATCCTGACAATAATTAGTACATCAAAAAATAAGGTAGTTGAAAAGTGATAAAACTACAAAATTAAGAGCATAATGTGAGAAAAGATACATTTTTCTGGGGGCACCGGGTGGCTCGTCGGTTGGGCATCCAACTTGTGATTTTGGCTCGGGTTGTGATCTCAGGGTCGTGGGAGGGAGCCCAGGGTCAGGCTCCACGTTCAGAGGGGAGTCTGCTTAGGATTCTCCCTCTCCCTCTTCCCCCCTACACTCCCGTGGGTGCTCTCTCTCTCTCTCTCTCTCTCTCTCTCTCAAATAAATCTTTAAAAAAATAAATAATTTAAAGATACATTTTTCTGGAAATACTAGAAAAGTAAATATTATTTCAATTATTATGAAGGGGCTTTTGGGGGAGTCACTATTATGAAGCAGGGTCAGTCAGTCACCCTTAGTCTTCATCATTAGCAGAAACAGCACTGAATGAGGGAAAAGGCCAACCAGCTTGCCTCTGCAGCTCCCATCCTATAATGACACCTCACAGAATTGGTGTTACCAGTAGAAAGAGGGGTTCCTTTAGACTTCAAAGACCAACTGACCAGAATAAATAGGTTGAACGCCAGACCTAGATGTTAAAAACCAATTTATAAGAGCGAATTAAAAAAAAGGTTTTCTACATGGATTTTAGCTTTTAGCTGCAGTATTCTTATGTAAATGTTTTTATAAGCATAATGATTTAGGAATCAGAATATGTTATTGGAATTTCCAAGCATATTATAAAGGCACTTCCACCTTCATATTGTGCTAGTAATGTGGTAACAATATAGAAATATATAGAAAGTTCTGTAAATAGGTAAGATTATGATGCTGGACTGATTTTATCCCCTTGGGGGAAAAACTAGTCCATATAAAAATATATTATAAAACAATACATAAGATGTCAAACTTTTACATTTATAAAATGCAAAAAATATATATAATATGTAATTTGTTTTAAATATATACTGCATAAAATATTAAATTTTAAGTACAAAAATATTTCACAGTTCGAGGTCAGACTTAACCTCACCAGGAACGTTGAGAACCTTGACCCAGAGCCATCCAGGAGCTGAAAGAGCAGTTGTAAAGCTTATTCATTAAAACTCAATTACTTTACTTTCTAAGAGAAGCTCTCAGGCAGTCACTCAAGCCGTGTTGACTCTTACTTTAAATAGCTCTAATAATCAGGGTTATCTGATTTCTTAGATCACAGCAAATGTGCTGTGTAGTCAGAGGTAGCTCATTAGATGGGAGAGGTGTGTTGTACTCAAAGCCTAAAAACTGGCCAGATGGCGCTACTGTGAGTGGTGAGTCATTGAGATAGAATCTAATTATATTCTAGAGTCTACTTTAGAAATCTTGAAAATATGCAATGCATTTCCAACTACGTTTTCATTTAAAATGAGTAAAATAAATAATGTGTGACCCAAAAAGGCAAATTTTGTTTTTCTAGAAAAAAAAAATCACACGTGTTGAAGACCTCATTCCATAAACACTGTTACTCAAACACCGTGGGGCCCCATTAAAATCTGTTGACTGAATCAGGGATGATTTTCACTTCTTTCGCACGTTTTACATTCACATCTTTAGATATACACATCAAAATCAATGAGTTGATTCATAATATTTTCAATCTCACATGCTCCGTTATCCTTGGGGTCAGTGCAGGAGCAGAGCTAGAAGGCCTGCTCTCCTCAGGGCGCCCCTCCCAAGCTGTCTTCTCCAAATGGCAGACAAGTGAGGCCGTTCCTGGGCTAATGCTGTCCACAGTGTAACAGATCTCACAGGAAAGTCATCTCAGTCACAGGTGCTTCACAGGTTGACTTTTCCATTCTCCTTCTGTGCACTCAGCATTGCCACACCCCCATCTCTAGAAGAAAACAAAAGGGTTACAGAAGGAACTGCAGAAAAACCCAAGCAGGGAATCACCAGAGACTCGGCCACATCTGGTCCACATCCACCTGACATCAAATCCAGATACCTAAACACAGAGCAGCTCAAAACCGTGTCCCTTCTTTCTACGGTAGTTGCACTAAGTCACCCATGTGCAGATCAAGCTTATGCATGCCTTTCTTTTTGAAAGCCAGAAATACTCAAACATGTCGCTTGGATGACTCAAATCTCCGTGGCTTTCACTACAGTTTGAATTTTTTAACCCTGATGGATAGACTATTTTCAATTATTATTGTATTTCTTTCCAAGCATTATTAGCATCTTCAAAAAAAAAAAAAATAGATCATTTAATGGGGCATCTGGCTGGCTCAGTCCGTGGAATGTGCAACTCTTGATCTCAGGGTTGTGAGTTTGAGCCTCGCATTGGGTGTAGAGATTACTTAAAAAAATAAAATCTTTAAAAAAAAATAGACCGTTTATCTTTTAAGTCAATATCTGCAAAGTCCTGTCCTACCTCCAGGCCTCACTCTGTGCCCTTTCACTGCTACAGATATACATTGTGACAATACAGTCCGTTAATAAAAGAATCTGTTTCAACAACACACACTGTTGTAAGAATCTCTATTGCAGACAGCAGAAATAGGATATATAAAGATGTTCTCAGGGATATCAGGAATATGGCCTGGCCACAGGAAGGGCAAGTATAGTTAAATCAATAGGTCCAAACATAAGAAATACCTACAGGAGAAGCAACAAGTAGGATACCCACCAAAAGTGAAAAAGACATGGAAAGGCAATGATGATGATGTGGAAAACAAGCTGTACCAACTTCAGAAACAAGAATATTTCCTTTTTTTTTTAAAGATTTTATTTGAGAGAGAGAGAGTGAGCCAGCACAGGCAGGGGGGAAGGGCAGAGGGAAAGGGAGAAGCGGGCTCCCTGCTGAGCAGGACCCTGGGATCATGACCCGAGCCAAAGGCAGACGCTTCACCGACTGAGCCCCTCAGCTGCCCCTCCTTTTCTTTTTTTCTCACGTGTATCTAAAACCTGTGTACACAGGGATTCATTTTATATGACCATACACATGTGCATCTGAGGGCAAACTTTGCCTTCAAACCAGATGATACCAGTGTCGCTTTCCTTGCCGTATGAGACATATTTGGCTTTCTTGTAAACACAGCCAGAAAGTGGTTTAGTCAAATCATTATTCCTCTGATACCAGTAAGTGAGGCAGTTAGTGTGTGCCAGGCACCATGGAAACTACAAAAATGATTAAGCCTAGTCCTTAACCTCAAGGAACCCAAAATCTAGTAGGAAAGACCAAACACAATATTATAGGAATTCAAAGGAGGGAAAGAGAGAGAGAGAGACCCCCGAGGTTCCCGTGGATGGCTTCATGTTAGAAGTAGCTTTTCAGGGCGCCTGGGTGGCTCAGTCGTTAAGCATCTGCCTTCGGCTCAGGTCATGGTCCCAGGGTCCTGGGATCGAGTCCTGCATCGGGCTCCTTGCTCAGCAGGGAAGCCTGCTTCTCCCTCTCCCACTCCCCCTGCTTGTGTTCCCTCTCTTGCTGTCTCTCTCTCAGTCAAATAAATAAATAAAATCTTAAAAAAAAAAAAAAAAGAAGAAGTAGCTTTTCAGACAGCTCCGGAACGATGAATAGGATTTTGACGGGCAGAGAAAATAGGAGAGTAGCCAAGAAATAATGCCTGACCAGTGAAGCAGAGATGGGAAAGCACTGCGCATGTCCGAAAATGGCGGCCCACGGTGGCCCGAACACAGGCAACATTTAGGGAAAAAGGTCAAAGTCTAAAAGTGGCCTGAGTCGGTCAAGATGATGGAGGACTTTGAATGCCACAGAAGGAATTTAGCATGTGAATGTTCGTGAGATGGGAATGTGTGTATGTGAACAGACACTGTTAGTTACCTAATCGACAGGCTTTCCTGCTAGCTGGAAGAACTCTTGATTATTCAGAGCCCACCTCTGAGAAGTCCTGCGTGAGGCCCTCAAGGGAGGTCAACATGCCCCCGGCTCTGGGTGGGGGTGTGGGGATGAGTTATGGTTGGTTTAAGCAAACAGGAAAATCAGTGTGAAAAATGGCTAAGCTTATGGCATCTGTGGGATAGCCCAGGAGAGAGGAGCGGCTATCAATCAGCAATAGCAGTCTGGAACTCAAGACAGGCTAAGACCAGAAATAACAGAGAGAATAGGGAGAATAGGGAGTCTTCCACAGACAAAACAGAATCATCTACATGAGAATGAAAAGAACAACTAGTGAAAGTACATAAAATGAAAGAAGTTGCAGAGAGCACAGTGCAGGGAAACATTAGAATTAATCGGCCAAGAAAGGATGTTCTATAAAGAAAACTAGGAAGGAACGGTGACAAGGATAGGAGAATCAGGAGGTGTCTTTGGAGCCAGAGACCTTCAAGAGGCAGGTGACAGTCACAAGTGTAAAGTCCTATAGCACCTACTAGGTTTGTTAAGAAGTTACTTTAGCTGTAGATGAGCCATGATAATTATTTTAAAAACCCAACAGAAAAGGTATATATACCCACAATGGGACAGCATCAGCTAACTAAATATTGTTTCCCTGTTTTCTACTAGAATCATATAAAATCTGTATGGTTACACTGACATTTTACAATGGACCCAAGTCGCTTTGCTGTTGATGACTTTGTAGGACTTACTAGGATGCAAATGGTGACCCTGTCACCGTGCACAGAGTATCCAGCATATCATCAACCTTGGCCTAGAAAACAATAGCCAGAAACCAGGAACAGTGTATAAGTGCCTACATGCTCACTTGTCCTGATTGGCTTTTAGCATTACAAACATATCAGTAATTCAAGCAATAAGGTAAATTTATTATCCCTTTAATAATGGTGTATCTTTGGTTCAAATAGGGATGGACCAGAGATGAAATTTTTTTAAAAAATAATGTGACTACAAATTAAAAAATCATTTTTGTTATAGGGTCTCGGGCCCTTTAATCTGCAGACCCAGCTGTGTCTAACCCCGTTTGTCCTAAATAAATATGGCCTCACCATATTTAGGATCCACGGCCCCAACATGGAGTAGGGGGTGTCATTGGTCTTGCTGCCTGTCATTGGACACACACAAAGTCTGTGTCCACGGCAAGCATCTGCCTGCTGCACCCTCGCCCCTTAGCATCTTCCTTTTTCAGGAAGTATTAAGGATTGGCTTGGTTTTTTGGAGATATAAGTCCTCCTCTGAGAACAACTTCTGCTCTGAAGCCCGTCTATCCAACCTGCACCCTGATCCCTTCTTGTTTTGGTTTTTTTGTGGGTTTCTTTTTTTCAGTTTCACTTCCTCCACCTACAATACTCTTCCTTAACTGAATCCTGCTCCAACTTTGACAACTCCAAAAAAATTCAGCTTAGATCTCTGCACCTGAAAAATAGTACCATCTCTGCACCCAAACATCTGCTGTCCACTTCCACACCCTCTTATAGATACAGAAACATCACTCAGACCAACGTCTGCTGAATGCCTTTGGGCACTGTGGGAGGGACTACTAGTCAACTCTCAGAAGGACCAATTCTTCTATCTGGTTAGTTCAAATAACAACAACAACAAAAATATTACTATTATTAAGATTTTGGTTTTTATCATATTCCAGGCACTGCTATAAGCCATTTATATATTTATATACTGGCCACACCCTATGAGGAAGCTGAAACTTAGAAAGGTTATATGGTTTTCCCAAGGTCACATCGCTAGTAAGCCAGGGGGCCAAGATTCACACCCAGACCAGCTTCCTTTCCCCATGACACGCTGCTGGCTCATGTCTAGAAAATTAATAAAATCTTTCAAAACATCATAGACAGGGCAAAAATAATAAAATGTATTCTTTGTGGTGGAAAAGTTGGGAACCACTTATCTCTCCAACACTCCCCTCTGAGAACACAGTAAATTCAGAATTGGGATCTAGCCAACCTGCCTGAGTCCAGTGCTCCTCAGCTACGCTCCTTGTGTTCTCCGAACGTTTGAAATAATAACTGATTAGAGTTATCAGGAAGTGTGACAAGGTATTACAATGGAAAGTTAAACAAGATTTGAACTCATGGATCTGCTTCTGCAGTCATTTGCTTTATTCTTTTGTCACATGGTACCGTGCTTTGTACTCTGAGGTGATAATCAACGTCATTGATATATTCTCAATTCATTAAGCCAACAACTGGAGTCAGACTAAAAATGTCTACCTAACAAAATAAAGGAGGCTTTTTGTTTCTTTTCCTTGTCACAGAACAGATACTTCTCATTCCTAATTTTTTTTTTTACTAGCATCTTGGAAGACTACCAGTCCCAGGATCTATAAACAGTGCTTCCCTCCAGATAGAGCTTTTATCTCGATTGGGCAGAGAGAGATAAACTGCTCCCTCACTGATAAAGAGCTTTTTGAAGACATTTGCTGTATATAACTTCTGCTATGTGCTGGAGAATAATGCCCAGGAATGAGGGGGCAATATTGCTTATTGTTGTATGTACAGTTCTATTTTTTTCAGAGTCATACAGTGCTCACAGATAAAATAAGAAAGCAAATAATTTGACAGTACCACACTGCAGTTGAATTTCATCAAAAGAGAACTGGGCATTTGTCCATTAACTCTTGGGTGATTCGCACAGGTCGCCTCTTTGGGGAAAGAAGAAGCTGCTAGAGCCAGCTTCCTGGGAAGTCTCTCTAAAGCTGGAGCTAATCATCACTGGCAAGGCTCATCCCCCTCCAAGCCTGCCACCAAGCAACCCGCTCTGAGAAAAACTCGGAAATAACACCATATTTTGAAGTGATTAAGAAGTCGCCACACTTGCACAAGCAAGTGGTTCCTAGTCAGGGTTCCCTGTGGTCACCTCCTCGCGGAAGCCTCCTGCAGTTCTGAATTTCTTGTTACACTTCACAGGACATAAACTATGGCTGTGCCATTTTAGATGTGGGGTTTGTAAAGCCTATTGGTATAATAATAGCATACCTAGTCTTAGTTTTTGGATTGTCTTTCTCCAAAGGGACCACTCAGAGACAGATAAATCAAGGGGCTAGCCAGGCAGCTTTTTAGAGGAACAATCCATAAGAGGAGACAGACATATCACCAAAATAAATCAGAACCATAGCCCCAGTTAGCCTGAGTACAATGTAATTGGTCTCACTAGTCTTGAAATAGACAACTTTCTGGAATGGGAAAATAAACACCATGTACACCTGTGTGCATGCACACACACACACACACACGCACATTTATCTCTGTTGAGTATTTTGTCAATGCCCATGTGCTAAATAGTAACTACTTGCCTTCAGCTGATTTTCTGAAATCAAGTAATATTTGGCATAATGTTTACTGAAGTTAATGAGTTTATTATCTAAAATTTTAAACCTTTTAATATACCTCCTAAGATGTTCTCTGGTTCAGAAAATCACAAAAGGAAATAGAAGTGCAAACAAGAACTATAGGAAAATGGAAAATCAAACAAATTTATCATCAACCAATGACGTAAATTAAATAAGTGACTTTAACGCTGTACAAAGTTCATTGCTATACACTAGTTTCTTCCCACTTCCACTAACTAAAGACTCTAAAGACTAATTACTTAAAGAATATAGCCCGAATTGTGTTGCAACACTGTCTCGCTTGGAGTGCTCTCGTAAAAATCTTGACCCAAAGTCAGACCACTCATATTTTTTCACCATCAAACAAAAAGGAAAAAAATGGCCTCTGACACTTCAGAAAACAGTTTGGCAGTTTCTTTAAAAGTTACACACATATCACCCATATGATCCAACCATTTCACTCCTAGGTATTTACCCAAAAGAAAAGGAAATGCGGGGTGCCTGGGTGGCTCAGTTGGTTAAGCATCTAACTCTTGATTCCAGCTCAGGTCATGATCTCAGGGTCCTGGGACCGAGTCCCACATCAGGCTCCCCACTCAGGGGGCAGTCTGCTTCTCCCTTTCCCCCAACTTGTGTGCATTCTCTCTCTCTCTCCCCCTCTCTTAAAAAATAAAAATAAAAATAAATAAAATGTCAAATTCCACTTGTTTATTAAAAAAAGAAAAAGTGGGGCGCCTGGGTGGCTCAGTCGGTTAAGCGTCTGCCTTCGTCTCAGGTCATGATCCCAGGGTCCTGGGATCAAGTCCCACATCGGGCTCCCTGCTCGGCAGGAAGCCTGCTTCTCCTTCTCCCACTCCCCTTGCTTGTGTTCCCTCTCTCGCTGTGTCTCTCTCTGTCAAATAAATAAATAAAATCTTTGAAAAAGGAAAAAAGAAAAGGAAATGCCTATCCAAACAAAGATTAATACACAAATATTCATAGCAGCATTATTTGTAATAGGCAAAAGCTGGAAACAACCATCAAGAGTTGAATGAAGAAAAATTATGGTATTCATTCATATTTCGTCTAAAAAAAAAAGAAATTGTGGAATTTCTGAGTAGTAGAATACTACTCAGAATAAAGATGAACTATTCGCTCACGAACATAGATAAATCTCAAAACAGTTATGCCAAGTGAAAGAAACTAGACCAAAAAAAAGTACACACTGTATGATTTCATTTATATAAAATTCTAGAAAATGCAAAGTTATCTGTAGCGACAGAAAGAAGACTGGTCGTGCTTGAGGATGGGGTGGGCAGACAGGGATAGAGGGAAGAATTATAAAAGGACATGAGAAAACTTTTGGGGGGTGATAATATGTTCACAATCTTGATTATAGTAATAGTTTTCTCAAAACTTAGCAAATTGTACACTCCAAATATGTGTTGTTTATTGTATATTAATTATTTTAAAATCTTTAAATAGTCCTCTGTATTTGAAAGTACACATTTTGTATCTTGCTTTCAGTTAAGAATCAGGAAGAACTTTTGGAGACTAATTAAATGATCCTGCTCTTTTTGTTCAATGGCTAAAACATTGGTTCTCCAAATTTAGTAAAGATAAGAATACCTGAGAGGTTCCTTTAAATGTAGATTCTTGTGTTTCAGACAGAGGTGTGCTGGAAAATGTTTAACAACTAGGTCTCCAAAAACGCAAAAAACAAAACAATGTAGTCATTTTATGCATACATCATAATATATCTTGCCGATAAAATAGATTGTTACACACAGTTTACAGATAATAATATATTCAATGTTTTTAAATTTTGTTTTTGTAAATTTCATGATCTAATTCATTCTTACAGAATGCATTGATTTTTGCCAAACTCTATCTATAGCCAGCCCATGATTGCAGTTGATGAACAAAGGACATGAATATTAGTTAATATTTCCATTTACGTGAATGAATAAAACTGAAATGAAATATCATTTATTAATAATGTGGGAGATCTCTTTGCTGAATTGTATAACAGTTTTTTAATATTTCCTCGTATTTTGTACTATTTATGATGGTCATAGACATGACACACTTAAATTTAATCTGCATTATTAACATTTTCTCCAGCACTTTCTGAAGTCTAGACAATAAACAAAACAACAACTCTGGTTGCTGAGTGAAATTTGCTAATTTCGTGGTATAAATGTCCCATATGGCGAATTTCAAGCTACCACTGAACGTGCAGTTGAGGAGAGATGTTTGCGGCACACCATTATACAGTATTTCCTCCGTACAGATACGATGGACATAACCTCAGGAGCGTAGATAATGGTAAAATGCAGTAAAGTCTGTAGAAAACAGTTTTGAGTATTCATTACCTTTGGTTTTAATATAATTTACTTAATTGTAAGCTTATATAATTTAATTTTTAATGATTTTTAGTAACTTTAAAATCCCTTAAAATTTAATAGTTGGATCTGAAGAACCACTATAAATTGGCTCCAGCAAACCACTGGCTCCAGCTCAGCCCTAAGGAATTAGATCCTCTGGGACTAAGGGCTCAGGAATTTGCATTTTTAATATTTCCCAAGTGAGGGGCGCCTGGGTGGCTCAGATGGTTAAGCATCTGCATTCGGCTCAGGTCGTGATCCCAGGAGCCTGGGATCGAATCCCGCATCAGGCTCCCTGCCAGGCGGGGAGCCTGCTTCTTCCTCTGCCTCTGCCTCTCTCTCTCTCTCTCTCTCTGACTCTCATGAATAAATAAATAAAACATTAAAAAAAAATTTTCCCAAGTGATCCTGATGCAAGAAATTGGTGGAGAATCTAACTGCATTTTTTTTTTAGCTGGTAAGTAGGTAATCTTCATCGGCAACATGTTAAGGGAAAGAATACAGGATTATTAGGAGCACTAAAGTTCTAGCTCTAGTTCTGCCACTAATTATATGGCTTTGGGCAAGTCACTAACCCTCTAAGTTTCCTAATCTAATAAGGAGGGAGTGGGACTAAGAAAGGATTGGTAGATGTAATTTTAAAAAGATTTACTTGCATACTGTAGTATTTATGGGCTTCATAATCTGATATCTATGATTTGCTTTGAAATGCTTCAGGAAACAAAGAAAGAAAAAAGTTGATCTGGGAGGTAGGTAAAATGAGATTGGCAAACCATTGGGGTGATGAGAACATGAGGATTTATTATACTATTCTACTTTTGAGTGTATTTGAAATTCTCCATAATAAAAATTTCCTGGAAAGTTACTAATAACTTTCCAAGATCTTTTTTATCTTTAAAAATATGTTTCACATCATCCTTGGGGTTTTAAATTATTTAGTGGGACAGGGGTCGGAGATTAGCATCTACTACATATTTGATGCTTAGGAATTTGAATCTATTTAGGAGTCTCAGAGCAAATCAATGGCTGAGCCAGGATTCTACACCAGCCATCTGCGCTCCGAAGCCCGCGTGCCTGTTGCAGTTATACCAACACCCAAGGGTGCTGTGTGCCACTCCGGCATCAAACGGGAACATAGACACGAGAAAGAGGGCGAGATGGGTATGTTGACTCAGACCTTCCCAGTCGAGCTTCAATATGCTATACAAAATACACCCTGCTTCTAATTAAGGTGCAAACCTGGGGGCAAACATGACCACAGACAATTAAAAAGCCAGTCACAGAGAATCCTCTAAGCAGGCTCTGGGCTGAGGAGAAACTGCTTATATCACTCCCAATTCCACTGATCATTTGAGAAGGAAAATGGGAAAGAAAGGGTGAAATCATGCAGGTCAACAGAGTATTTTCTGTTTTTCAACTAGGCTGGCAACCTGATACAGAGTTGACTAAATAGTAAACATTCGATAAATGTATTTGGCAGAATCTAGGTAAACCTTAAACATTTTAAGCTATTTGTGCTAAATAATAGTAGGCAACATTTAGAACTTTTGTGGATTAATCTAGTAATTTTGATTCACCTAATTTTTAATAAATTATTACACCAATAGTACTTCGGAAATTTTTCAATTTGGGAATTTTAGGCCCCTCTTGTATAAGCTCCATATGATAAAACTAACTCCATAAGAATCATTTAAAAGACAAATAGGTAGATTAGAATAATTTTAAAAAGCAAAGCTCAATTATATGCTGTCTACAAGAAACCAACTTTAAGATTTTTTTAAATTTTATTTTATTATGTTATGTTAGTCACCATGTATTACATCATTAGTTTTTGATGTAGTGTTCCATGATTCATTGTTTGTGCATAACACCCAGTGCTCCATGCAATACATGGCCTCCTTAATACCCTTCACCGGGCTAACTCATCCCCCCACCCCCTTCCCCTCTAAAACCCTCAGTTTGTTTCTCAGAGTCCATAGTCTCTCATGGTTCGTCTCCCCCCATCAATATCCCCCCCCTTCATTTTTCCCTTCCCACTATCTTCTTTTTTTTTTTAACATATAATGTATTATTTGTTTCAGGGGTACAGGTCTGTGATTCATCAGTCTTACACAATTCACGACGCTCACCATAGCACATACCCTCCCCAATGTCCATCACCCAGCCATCCCATCCCTCCCACCCCCCACCACTCCAGCAACCCTCAGTTTGTTTCCTGAGATTAAGAATTCCTCATATCAGTGAGGTCATATGATGCATGTCTTTCTCTGTTTGATTTATTTCGCTCAGCATAACACCGTCCAGTTCCATCCATGTCGTTGCAAATGGCAAGATTTCATTTTTTGATGGCTGCATAATATTCCATATATACCACATCTTCTTTATCCATTCATCTGTTGATGGACATCTTGGCTATTTCCGTAGTTTGGCTATTGTGGACATTGCTGCTATAAACATCGGGGTGCAGGTACCCCTTCGGATCACTACATTTGTATCTTTGGGCTAAATATCCAGTAGTGCAATTGCTAGATCATATGGTAGTCTATTTTCAACTTTCTGAAGAACCTCCATACTGTTTTCCAGAGTGGCTGCACCAGCTTGCATTCCCACCAAAGGTGTAGGAGGGTTCTCCTTCTCTGCATCCTCTCCAACATCTGTCATTTCCTGACTTGTTAATTTTAGCCATTCTGAGTGGTGTGAGGTGGTGTCTCATTGAGGTTTTGATTTGGATTTCCCTGATGCCGAGCGATGTTGAGCACTTTTTCATGTGTCTGTTGGCCATTTGGATGTCTTCTTTGGAAAAATGTCTGTTCATGTCTTCTGCCCATTTCTTGATTGGATTCTTTGTTCTTTGGGTGTTGAGTTTGATAAGTTCTTTATAGAATTTGGATACTAGCCCTTTAACTGATATGTCATTTGCAAATATCTTCTCCCATTCTGTCAGTTGTCTTTTGGTTTTGTTGACTGTTTCCTTTGCTTTGCAAAAGCTTTTTATCTTGATGAAGTCCCAATAGTTCATTTTTGCCCTTGCTTCCCTTGCCTTTGGCGATGAAGAAACCAACTTTAAATACAAAGACATAGATAGGTCCAAAGGAAAAGGGTAGGAAAAGATAAATACCATGTGAACTCTGACCAAAGGAAAGTTGAGTGGTTATATTAATATTAGACAAAGTAGGCTTCAGAAGGAGAAATATTACCCAGGATACAGAAAGGCATTACATAATTATAAAAGAGTCAGTTCACCAAGAAGATGTAGCAATCCTAAATGTGTATACACTTAAGAACAGAGGTTCAAAGTACAAGAAGCAAAAACTGATAGAACTGAAAGAAGAAATAGAAAAATCCACAATCCTGGAGCTCACCACAAGATCTGAAAGCTAAGACCCACATTAAATTGAATGCTCTGTAGGCGGCTAAATTGTCCCCCTTCTGGCACACACCGGAATGTAAAACAAATCCTTTCTGAAGAAATTATCCTGGGCTTAGGCCCCCATAATTCCAACTAATTAAAATCATCCAAATCTTGGGAATGCAAGCTGGTGCAGCCACTCTGGAAAACAGTATGGAGGTTCTTCAAAAAGTTGAAAATAGAGCTATGCTACAACACAGCAAGTGGACTACTGGGTATTTACCCCAAAGATACAAATGTAGTGATACAAAGGGGCACCTGCACCCCAATGTTTATAGCAGCAATGTCCACAATAGCCAAACTATGGAAAGAGCCCAGATGTCCATTGGCAGATAAATGGATAACAAAGATGAGGGGTGTGTGTGTGTGTGTGTGTGTGTATAAAGTGGAATATTACTCAGCCATCAAAAAGAATGAAATCTTGCCATTTGCAACAACATGGATGGAACTAGAGGGGATTATGCTAAGCAAAATAAGTCAATCAGAGAAAGACAATTATCATATGATCTTGCTCATATGTGGAATTTAAGAAACAAATAGAGGATCATAGGGGAAGAGAGGAAAACCTAAAACAAGACGAAACCAGAGAGGGAGACAAACCATGAGAGACTCTTAATCATAGGAAACAAAATGAGGGTTGCTGGAGAAGTGGGTGGGTGATGGACATTAAGGAGGGCACATGATGTAATGCTCATTGGATATTATATAAGACTGATGAATCACTGAACTCTACCTCTGAAACTAATAATACACTATATGTTAATTAATTGAATTTAAAAAATAGACTTATACATATTTATTAACTTAAAAGTGTTTATAAATACTTATTCACATTAATTTTGATTAATGGAAAAAACATTTCATCAATTGAAAGTACAGAAAGGTAATATTTGTATATAAATAAATAACTCTATTTAAAAAATAAAAGGTACTTCAAAGCAAAAAAAAAAAAAAAACAAAAACAATCAGCCAAATCTGAGCTCACAGTGCAAGATCACCAAACCTATAAGAAAATAAGCCACCATGACCAAAAGTCCAGATACAACAAACAATAAACTTAGAACTCCAAGAACTATAGTACTAAAATTATCAGACACAGACTACAAAATAAAGAGGGAACAAATGGTATAAAAGAAGGACAAAAATGAGCAAGGAGAGAGCAACAAAACATAGAATGAGTCATTTTTTAACGGAACCAAATTTTTTAAAGGAACCTCAATTTTTTAAAGGAACCAAATAGATTTTATAATGTAATCATTGACATTAAAGCCTCAGTGGATGGGTAAAATGGAAGATTAGAAGTAGCTGAAAAGTGAACTGGCAAACTTGAGGATAGGGTAGGAGGTAGCACAAAGTGCTTCAAAAAGAGATAAGAAAGTAAAGAATGTGTCATGTACCAAGTGACATGAATGAAAATAAATCTAGAGGTGCCTGGGTGGCTCAGTGGGTTAAGCGTCTGCCTTCGGCTCAGGTTGTGATCCCAGCGTCCTGGGATGGGCCCCGCATCAGGCTCCCTGCTCAGTGGGGAGTCTGCTTCTCTCTCTCCCTCTCCGCTCCCCCCGACCTGCTAGTGCTCTCTCTCAAATAAATAAATAAAATCTTAAAAAAAAAAAAAGAAATCTAATTCTAAACACATTTTGTGAAACTGAAGGGAATCAAAGAAGACCTTGAATGTCACAGTGAGTAACCATATTATTTATTGCCTAAAACAGATGTTTAGAGTCAAAGAGGGCATGCTTAATCATGATCTTAAAACAACAGACATAAGCTGGGCTGCGCTGGGCAAACCTGGAGCAAGGTCACCCTAGTAAAACAGCCAGTGAGACAAGATCACTTCCACAGAACGGTAATTAGACTGACAGCAGACTTCTCACCCATAACAATGGAAGCCAGAGGACTGCCGAACAATATCGAAAAATTAGCAAGAACAAAATATGGACATTGAATTATGAACTCAGAAAAACTGTTTCTTTTTTTTTTTTTTTTTGTAAAGACTTTATTTATTTGAGAGAAAAAATGAGAGAGAGAGAAAATGAGAGCAGGAAGGGTCAGAGGGAGAAGCAGACTCCCCGCCGAGCAGGGAGCCTGATGCGGGACTCGATCCCGGGACTCCAGGATCATGACCTGAGCCGAAGGCAGTCGCTTAACCAACTGAGCCACCAGGGGCCCAGAAAAACTATGTTTCTAGAATAAAGTTGAAATAAAGACATTTTCAGATAAACAAAAACTGCGAGTTTATTTCTAGTTCATCTTCACTGAAGGAGCTTCTAAAAGAACGTCAGAGTGAGAAGAAAAACAAAAACCTGCTGCAGGAGGAAAGTGTGAGATGTAAGAAGGCATAAATAAACAAAGAAACAAAGAAATTGGTAAACGTGTGAGTGTGTGTATGTGTGTATACCTGATGAAGATATTATCTGTAAAAAATAAAAAATGTCTAATTTGATGGGTTAAAAAAAAAAGAAAATGAAATGCTGGACAGCAGTAGCACATAAATTGGGAAAGAGTCATCAGAAGCGAATGTTCTAAAGCTCTTATATGACCCTAGGAGAGAAAGATGCTGATTAACTTCAGATAAATTTATATGGTAAATTCTAAGGATAACCACTAAAATAAACAAAGTAGGGCGCCTGGGTGGCTCAGTTGGTTAAGCGACTGCCTTCGGCTCAGGTCATGATCCTGGAGCCCCGGGATCGAGTCCCGCATCGGGCTCCCTGCTCGGAGTCTGCTTCTCCCTCTGACCCTCCCCCCTCTCATGCTCTCTCTCTCTCATTCTCTTTCTCAAATAAATAAATAAAATCTTTAAAAAAATAAAATAAAATAAAATAAAATAAAATAAAATAAACAAAGTATATAATTTCCCAACTAGTGGAAGAGGTAAAATGGAATGAGAAAGCTCAATTAAAAAAAAACAAAAACAAACCCAAGAGCAACAATGAAGAAGTCTGACAATAGCAAGTATTGGCAAGACCATGGAGTTACGGGAATTTTTCATGCACGCTATGGAAAACCCTTTGGCATCATCTTAAGCCACATAAGATATGTATATGGCACAACCTAGCAGTTCCACTCCAATGTGTATAGTAGAAAAACTCACATACATATGTATAGAAACAACAGTATTTTTAGCAGTACATTCAGAATATTGAAAACTAGAAACTAGGGCTAGGCTGTCATAAGAAAATACTAATGAGAGCCTTAAACATCAGAAATTTATTTTCTTACAGTTTGAGAGGCAAGACAGCAGAAATCAAGGTGTTAGCAGGTTAGGTTTCTTCTGAGGCCTCTCTTTTCTTGCTTGCAGATGGCTGCCTTCTTGGCGTGTCCCCACATGGTCCTTCCTCTGTGCCTGCACATCCCTGAATTTCCTCTTCTTAGGACACCAGTCAGACTGGATCGAACCCATCCTATGGCCTCATTTTAACTTAATCGTCTCTTCAAAGGCCCTATCTCCAAATCCAGTCACATTCTGAGGCACTGGGGGTTAGGGCTTCAAAATACGAGTTTGGGAGAACCCATTTCAACCCATAACAAACCCAAATGTGTATCAAGAGGAGAATAGACAAATTCTGTAACAATTACTCAAAGTAGTGTTAAACAACAGTAACATAATGAATAAGAACTGCATGTGAGAAGGTGGATAACGTTGAGTGGAAAAGGAAATCACAAAAGACTGTCTCCATTATGATACCTTTTTTGTTTGGGAAAAGAAAAGCAAAACTAAAAGGTATATAATTTAAGGATATATGTATGTATGATTCACTATTTTTAAGGCAAAGGAATGATAAAGATAAAAGTCAATATAGTGGTTAATGTCTTGGGGAGAAGCAGGGGGTTGGAACTCAGGAGGAGCCCATGGTATTGATAATGTTCTAATTCACAAGCTGGGTGGTAGGCTTAGGAATATTCATTTAATACATTTCATATACATGTATACAGGTATAAAATATATACAGGCATACAATTATTTATACATATTGTTTTGTTGTATGAACTATTGTTCAATAACATTAGATATTAAAAATACCTCTAATGGGGGAGCCTGGGTGGCTCAGTCGGTTAAGTGTCTCTTGATCTCAGCTCAGGTCTTGATCTCAGGGTCGTGTGTTCAAGCCCCATGTTGGGCTCCCCACTGGGCATGGAGCCTACTTAAAATGACAACAACAACAAAATCCCTCTTATGATAACATATTTTCACCTAGACCTATTTGGGAATGGATGCTAGCCTACTTACACTATTTCACACTTGCCCTAATTTCTTATTATATCCTTAGAACAATTCAGCATAAGGTGTAAATTATAATGTTTTTGTAGAGAACAGACCATGTCTCTAGCATGATTATCCATATATTAGACTCTCTTCCCTTCTTTTGTGCTTCAAATACAGTACCGTTGGGATTTCACCCCATGATCACAGCAATAGCACAGTCAAAATCTACCTATTGCTTTTAATATCCTTGTCTTGCAAATTAATTATTATAATAGTATAATCATACTGACTACTTTCTTTAGAGCTCTTTTTTCTATCTCAGCACTACTGACAATTTGGACTAGATCATTCTTTGTTGTGGGAAAGAAACTGTCCTGTGCTGGTGTGAGATGTTTAGCAGCATCCCTGGCCTTTACCACTAGATGTCAGTAGCACACCCTTACCCCTCACCCCCCGTCATAACAATTAAAAAATGGGTCCAGCAGTTGACAAATGTCCCTTGGGACAAAATTGCCACTGTTTCAAAACCAATGTTCTAGAGCATTCCTGATGCAAATGAAACTAGAATACCAAATGCTGGAATTACATTTTCTATCTTACTCTACTTTCCTATCTTGCTAAATAAATCCCTATTTTGTTCCTTAATGTAAGATCTTAGCCACCAAAACAATGTTGACCACACTGTGACATTGAAACCCTAATGATAAAGAATGTGATTTTTTAAAAATATTTCATTTCACAAAAGAGCTGTGCATGTAGAGTGAAGGCACCTGAACAACTGTGTTGTCCTGGTAACAAACCTTAAACTTCAATCTTCCACAGCTGTGGATAAATCCATGCTTTTACTTAAACTTTCCCAATTATGTCATGGAACTATAAAATACTATACATAAATTTTTCTTTCTACTCTTTCATATAAACCTCCTTATATACTGAAGAACATTTATTAGAATGGATTTATCAGAAATGAAATTATTGCTTCAAGGTTATGAACAGTTTTAGAGCCCTTAAATGTGTTGCCAAATTGCTATACCAAACGGTTGCACCATCTAACATCTCTGATTTGATATAATACCACTTACTAGGGAACACTACTAAAATGATAAGATTTTTTCTATCCACCTTGAAGATATTGGCTTTCTCAGTTCTTTGGAATGCTTTCCAATTTCTAAAAACTCAATTCAAGATATCCAATTTCTAAAAGGAAATTTCTTCAACATGATAAAGGCAATATACAAAAACAAAACAACAACAACAAAAACAAAACAACCAACCCAGGGCTAACATCACACTCAATAATGAAAGCTTTTCTCCCAACCAGGAACAAGACAAGTATGTCCACTTTTGTCACTTCTACTTCACATAGTCCTGGAAATTCTCACCAAGAAAAAGAGATAGGCATCTAAATTGGAAAGAAAGAGGTAAAGTTATCTGTTTTCAGATGATATGATTCTATATGTAAAAAACTCTAAAGATTCCACACAAAAACCTGTTAGAACTGATAAATGAATTCAACAAAGTTGCAGAATACAAAATCAACATGCAAAAATTGGTTCAATTTCTGTACACAAACAATGAACATTCCAACGATAAAATTAAGAAAACAATTCCATTTATAATAGCACCCAAAGAATAAATACTTATGAATAAATTTAACTAAAGAGGCAAAAGACTTGTACACTGAAACTAGAAAACACTCCAGAAGGAAATTAAAGAAGACATAAGTAAAAAGAAAGATATCTTATGGTCATGGAATAGAAAATTTAATATTAAGATGACAATACCATCCAAAGTGGTATACAGATTCAGTGTAATCCCTATCAAAATCCCAATGATGTTTTTTGCAAAAATCCAACTTAAAATTCACATGGCATCTCAAGGGACCCCAAATAGCCAAAGCAATCTGTAAGACAAGAACAAAGTTGGAAATTTTCATACTTCCTGATGTCAGAACTTTCTATAAATCTTCAGTAATCAAAAGAGTGAGATACTGGCATAAGGACAGACCTAAACCAATGGAATAGGACATAGAGCCCCAAAATAAACCCTCACATATATGGTCAATTGATTTTTTTAAAGATTTTATTTATTTATTTTAGACAGAGAAAGTGTGTGGTGGGGAGGGGCACATGGAGAGAGAGAATCTCAAGCAGACTCCATGCTGAGAATGGAACCTGATGCAGGGCTCTATCTCACCACCCTGAGATCCTAAACTGAGCCAAATCAAGAGTCAGCCGCTAGACCCAGGTGCCCTGATCAATTGGTTTTTGACAAGGGTGTCAAGACCATTCAATGAGGAGTCTTTTCAAGAAAGGATGCTGGAGGGCGCCTGGGTGGCTCAGTTGGTTAAGCGACTGCCTTCGGCTCAGGTCATGATCCTGGAGTCCCGGGATCGAGTCCCGCATCAGGCTCCCTGCTCAGCGAGGAGCCTGCTTCTCCCTCTGACCCTCCCCCCTCTCATGTGCTCTCTCTCTCTCTCTCTCATTCTCACTCTCTCAAAAATAAATAAATCTTTAAAAAAAAAAAAAAGAAAGGATGCTGGAAAAACTGGATAGCCTCATACCATACACAAAAATTAACTCAAAAATGAACAAAAATTTAATCAAAGACCTAAACTTAAAAGCTAAACTATAAAACTTTTAGAAGAAAATATAGAAATCTTCACAATTTGGGGTCTGGTGATGATTTCTTGGATATGACACCAAAGCACAGGCACCGAAAGAAAAAATACATTAGACAGCATCAACATTTAAAACTTTGTGCATAAAAGGACACCTGCCAAAGTAAAAAGACAACTCACGGAGTATATTTGCAAATCAAACATCTGATAAGATATTAATATCCAGAATATGTAAAGACCTCCAACAACTCAACAACAGCAAAAAACAATTCAATTCACAACTGGGCAAGGACTTGAATAGGTATTTATCTAAGGAAGATATACCACGGTCAATAAACACATGAAAGGATGCTCAGCATCATTAGTCATTAGGGAAATACAAATCAAAATCACAATGAGATACCACTTCACACCCATTACAGGCAGGCTATTATAAAAAAGAAAAGAAAAGAAAAGAAAAGTAAAGAAGAGAGGAGAGGAGAGGAGAGGAGAGAAGAGAAGAAGAGAAGAGAAGAGAGAAGAAGAGAAGAGAAGAGAAGAGGAGAGGAGAGGAGAGGAGAGGAGAGGAGAGGAGAGGAGAGGAGAGGAGAAGAGAAGAGAAGAGAAGAGAAGAGAAGAGAAGAGAAGAGAAGA
>NW_023270320.1:1455560-1517896 GCF_011800145.1 Mirounga leonina
GAGAAGAGAAGAGAAGAGAAGAGAAGAGAAGAGAAGAGAAGAGAAGAGAAGAGAAGAGAAGAGAAGAAGAGAAAAAAAAGGAAAAAGAAAAGAACACGTTTTTGCCAGAATATGAAAAGACTGGAACCTTTGTGCATTGCTGGTGGTAATTTTAAATGGTGCAGCTATTATGGAAAACATTTTAGCAGTTCCTCAAAAAGTTAAACAAAATCATCGTATGATTTAGGAATCTGACTCCCAGGCATGTATATATTTTCAAAGAATTGAAAATGGGGTAAGCATTACCTGTTCCCTGCACTGCCCTTTATCTGCCCTGCCCTTCCCCTCAACCAACACTGAAAGGTAAACACCTGAGCAGAATTCAGGCTCTAAACTGAATGCAAGAAAATGGATAATCTTATTTTTTTTTAATTTTATTCCATGTTTAATATACATCCTAAAAGATATATAGTACTTTTGGGGCACTAGGGTGGCTCAGTCAATTAACCATCTGGCTCTTTTTTTTTTTTTTTAAGGAACCCGAGATCATGGCCTGAACCAAAGGCAGATGCTTAACCAATTGAGCCACCCAGGCACCCCTGGAAATTAATTTTTAATAAAATTTAAGGGCTGCTTCAAATTATATTCCAGATTATTCAAGGGCACACTTGGTATCTTGGCTAAAAGAAAGCACATTTGTTTGTATAAATAAGATGGAGAGCACAACAAAGCAACAGAGAAAGGACTGGGGTCCTGGGGAGTTGTAGCTTAGAGACCATCATAACACCATGGATTTGCCACTAAGATGACAGTTAAGAAGGTAGCATAAATTTAGATAAAAATTCTTATATTGATGTGTGGTAGCATTTATTGTGGGACAGAGTGCTCAGGTAGAGTCCTAATAATAAGGAAAGAATAGTTACCCAAAGTTTATATTCCTCTCGTATTAGGCATTCTCTTAAGGCTTTGTCCTACCTCTAAATCTGTTTTCCTTGACTCCCTACTTCATTCATACATTATCATGCATTTTGTTACTTTCATAAGGGCTTGATTTATTTCTCCAATGAAATGTCAAGTTTTTGAGGTTATGCATCATGTTTTAATTCTTTATGTTACACACTATTGGGAACAGTTTTCTTTTTTTTTAATTAAAAAAAATTTAATTGAGAGAAAGAGACAGATAGTGACAGAGTGAGAGAGAGAGCACAAGCAGGGGGAACAGCAGAGGGGGAGGGAGAAGCAGGCTCCCCGCAGAGTAGCCTACTTTCAAAAACAAACAACAATAAAAGATATATAGTAATTTTTTGTTTTCATTAAACAAATTCCGGGGGGAAAATCTTTTACAGGAATGCACACATGAACTTTTTTGTTTTGTATGAAGAGAAATCTAGTCTTACCGAAGCATAACATTTATTTTTATGTAACACTTATTTTTTTAAATGACATTAAATTACACACAAATCAATAGACCTAGAAACACCAAAAGAGGTCCTCTTACACTTCAGATTTAAGACACGATAACGGAGGCACTGTAAATCACCGGGGAGGACTGGGATTATGCAGCCCTTGGTTTGGGGGGCATTGGGCTCACCATTTGGGGAAAAAATTGCATTTAGATAATCATCTCATAACATACATATCAAAATTAATTTCTTGAAAGACAAAATTACATTTAGATCATCACCTTATAGTATATGCCAAAATAAAAACCATAGTAAAAACTAGCAAGATAAAGAACTTAGTATTTATTGAGTCTTTAAATGAAAAGGCCTTTTTAAACTGAAAAGAACTCTTTTTTATTTATTTTTTATTTTTTTTATTTTTTTTAAAGATTTTATTTATTTATCTGAGAGAGAATGGGAGACAGAGAGCATGAGAGGGGGAGGATCAGAGGGAGAAGCAGACTCCCTGCCGAGCGGGGAGCCCGATGTGGGACTCGATCCCGGGACTCCAGGATCATGACCTGAGCCGAAGGCAGCCGCGTAACCAACTGAGCCACCCAGGCGCCCCGAACTTTTTTTTAAATCACAAAGGAAAATATCAGCAAATTTGACTGCAACCACAACAAAGGCAAAATTAAAGCTTAACAGAAAACAGGAAAAAATATTATACATTTCTAGCAAGCACAAAAGACAAGTTCTTCATAAAGAACTAACAACAAACTCATTACCCCCCTCACTACCACCACCACCACCACCAAAAAAAAAAAACCTAACTCCTAAATCTTAGAAAAAGGTCTGGAGATGAACATACCAAACCAGCCCTGGGGAGTGAGCTTAAGGAGATACATTCTATATTGTTTTAATTTTACAGTAAACATGCATTACTCTTGTGATTTAAAAAGACATACATTTTTGAGGGTAAAATGCAATATCACAATAGATAAATTATTCATTATAAAAGGAAATAATAGTAGCAAACATTGGTAAATGATTAAACTCAGTCATAATCAAAAAGAAACTAATGAAATACACACAAGGATTTTGCTTCTATCAAGTTAGGAAGGAGTATGAAACATAATTCCCAGTGCTGTCACACAAGTCTGTCGGCAGTATGAATCACCACGACCCTTTGGTAAGGGAATTTGAAAATACATTCAAGAGCTCTAAAACTATTCATTACCTTGAGCCAATAATTTCCTTTCTGACAAATCTATTCTAAGAAAAAAATCCATTCTAAGAATAAATCTATTCTAAGAAATAATATATAAAGAGCTTTATATGAAAAAGTAGAAATAATAAATGTTCAACAATATGGAAATAATTAAATGGATTCTATACATGCATTCAATGAAATATTAAACAATCAGGAAGAAGACAAAGACTTCAAAAAGACTATCTGATAATGTACTGTAAAATGACATCAAAAATTAGGTAGCATCACAGAAAAAATTTTTATGAAAAATCAGAATTCAAAACTGTTTACATACTACAATTAGAGTTCATACTTTTAAAAATACCTACACACGGAAGGAGAGGAACAGAAATTAATATTATGAATGTTACCCAAAAAATGATTGTGTCTTCATGCAAGTAAGCTCTTACCGCAGGGCAAGCACGTAGGCAATATTCATTATTGCCATTAGTATTGTTCTGATTATCATTATTGATGGGACTCCAGTTTGTTTGGTTTTTTATTTTTTAATTTTATTTATTTATTTTTCATGTATTTTGACAGAGAGAGACACAGCGAGAGGGAACCACAAGCAGGGGGAGTGGGAGAGGGAGAAGCAGGCCTCCCGCGGAGCAGGGAGCCCGATGCGGGGCTCGATCCCAGGACCCTGGTTTCATGACCTGAGCCAAAGGCAGACGCTTAATGACTGAGCCACCCAGGCACCCCTGTTTGGTTTTTTAAAGATTTTATTTATTTATTTGATGGAGAGAGACACAGCGAGAGAAGGAACACAAGCAGGGGGAGTGGGAGAGGGAGAAGCAGGCCTCCCCCCGAGCAGGACCCCAGGATCACGACTTGAGCAGAAGGCAGACGCTTAACGGCTGAGCCACCCAGGTGCCCGGTTTGTTTTTATTTTTAATAAGCATGTGTTACTTTAAAATAAAAACTAATCCTTTCAAAAAGCATCGAAAACTAAATATTAGTGGTGGTGACTTCTGGGTAGTAGAATTGTGAGTAATTTATACACTCTTTTTTGCTTGTCTGTTTTTTCTGAATTTCATACAAGAAACATGTATTGCTCATATAAACTTTAAAGGACTTTAAAGTTTTTAAATTTTTAAGACATATATTTCACATGTGGTTTTTACTGATTTGAAAACATTGCTGTTCTTAAAATCACCCTGAGCCAGTCTATGAAATTATATTCATTACAGTATGTTGATATTGCTCAAGATAAGTGTCCTGGAAAGTGAGACTTACATTTTTTCCCCACACACTTCTGTCAAGTTTTACATTTGTATACTGAACAAGTGTAAATATATTACCTGTGTAATTTTTAAAATAATTTAAAAGAAAACCTGAAGAAAAAAAACCCTGCTTTGTTCTCAAACTATAATCAGGCACACAATACTCTTGCTAAAAAATTAATCCAGTACTCAACTAGTCAACTCAAACTAGTAATCTCAAACAGATACATAGCTTTTAGGATGGAGATTACTGTATTTGGAAGGTAACTCAGAAAAAGGAAAAAGCCAAGTAGCCAGCTCTTTCTTCGTTTTGTTGTCTTGGTAACTAAGGCAGCTGTATGAACTGTTTTCTATTATTTTCCAATTCTGTCACAGAAAGAAAAGTTTCAAATGGGAAAACAGATGTGCCAAGGGTATAATTAATCTCCCTGCAAATGGCCTATTAAAATAATGTCAGTGGACATAGGATGAAAATGAATTCAAACAAAAGAACTAGAAAAATACAAGCCTAAAGCCAATGAGTGTTTCACATTTGGTTCCCTTTACACAGTAATATGAAAGATATTGCGACAGGCCAAAAATCTCTAAGGCTGGAATCTAGGAAGGCACAGGCAAGCTTACCCAAAAACCAGTCAGAGTGGGAAAAAGCTTCCTGGGGCCAACATCACTAATACAAAGGAATACAACTCCCACGGGTGAAAGCTCCAAAGAGGAAAGAGTATGACTTCATGGGATAAGTCCTTCTAAATGGAGCCTGTTTTCAACAGCCATGTTTAAAATGAGAAATTAATTCGACCAGAAGTTACTCAATCCAGAAAACACACCATTGTACGCAACTGCTCTTCCAGGGTCGTGTTAGTGTAAGGATGTATCACCTGCGTTGACACATCCATAGCTTTCTCAAACCACACAGATTGCACCAACGTCTGTGAGGTGGGCCTGTAAACAGACACAGATTGCTCTTAGGTTGCTCCTTGGTCAGTTTCAAGTCAGCCAAACTTGATGCAATTGGAAATGTTAACAAATTGGTTCGAGGCTTTGAGGGAGTAAGACAGGGCAGGGATCTTGTTTTCTACTTTGTTTTTCCCCCCTCTCCACATTGCCCGCACAGATGGATGATTTGTCTTTTAGTGAATCAATAAAGCAGCTGGGAAAATGTCAGAGATACTGGTTAGCAATTCAAAAAGAGATGTCCTCAGATTTAAACAATTGATACATAAAACAAGCAGCATTATTATCTGGATAGGCGAGCTTCAAAAAATTTTTTTAAGTTAAAAAAAATCTCAGGGCACTGCAAGAACCCTACATTTTGAGTTACCCTTGAGTGTAATTATAGGCCTTTTTTTTAATATTTAAAAAGTAAGTTTCTAGTTACTTTTCTTATTGCAAAAATAAACCATGCTCAGAAGCAAAAGGAGAAAAGAAAACGAACCCAATGAGACCCAGTCTCCCAGAGACAGCCGCTGTGGACCATCCTGACATATGCATTTCCAGATTCTCTTCCTTGCATGTACAAATTTCCCCCCCAAATATATTATTTCATAACTTTTTTTTTTACTTAAAAATTCATATTGTGTTTTCCTCTTCTTTCCCTTCCTTTCCCTTATTGAACAATTTGGTCCACGAGTCATGAGATCATTATGTGAGGCCCAGCAAGACAGGCATGGGCGTGGTTGAATGTGAGGGGTGCAGCAGGGTAGGGCCACCCAGAGCGCAGGATGTCAGAATCCTGGGGGGACAGTGGGACGATGGGGACAGGGGAAGTGACATGCAGCCTGGTGGCAGTATCAGAAGCTGAGTAGGTGAGGAGGACATCAGCCTGATGCACAGTGACCCCTCTCAGGGCCTTGGGGCCTAAGCAGGGTGAGGAGGGCACCTGTGAGACGGTGGGTCAGTAGTGTGCGGGAGGTGTCTGCATGCATACAGGGGAGGAAACGAATACACGTACTGAGGATAATGGGAGCCAGGTTTCTCACTGTTAGAGAAGACAGGTACTAATGTGGAAAGGGAGAAGAGTAGAATGAAGCTTGCAGTTGTAAATTGCAATTGGAGAGATCAGTGTGAATTCATGGTTTTTAATATATATACTTATTTATGAGTGTGTGTGTGTGTATGTGTGTGTGAATTTAGACATTTATACTCCCTAGCTCTGGGAACAGGGGACGCCCCAAAATAATGAGCATACCTGGCACTTGGATCTTGATTTCTAAATACCATTCTACATGCTAAAAGTACCAGGGCTCCTTGAGAAGTGGCTAATTCAAGACTAGAGCAAGGGAAGGGCGCCTGGGTGGCTCAGTTGGTTAAGCGACTGCCTTCGGCTCAGGTCATGATCCTGGAGTCCCGGGATCGAGTCCCGCATTGGGCTCCCTGCTCGGCAAGGAGTCTGCTTCTCCCTCTGACCCTCCTCCCTCTCATGCTCTCTGTCTCTCATTCTCTCTGTCTCAAATAAATAAATAAAATCTTTAAAAAAAAAAAAAAAAGACTAGAGCAAGGGAAAAGCGTTGTATTGATTTCTGAGAGTGCTATAACAAATGACACACACTTTGTGTTTTGAAACAGAAATTTATCCTCTCACAGTTCTGGAGTCCAGAAGTCCAAAATCAAGGTGTTGGTAGGGCTGTTCTCCCCCTAGAGGCTTTAGGAAAGAATCCTTCCTTGCTTCTTCCAACTCTGGTGGCTCCAGGCACTCCTCATGGCACATCACTCCAATCTCTGCCTCTGTCTTCACATGGCCTTCCCTGTGTCTCTGTTTTCTCCCCTTCTATCTCATATAAGGACATCTGTCATTGCATTTATGGCCCACCAGATAACCCAGGATCATCTTCCTATCTCAAAACCTTTAACTTAATTACATCTGCAAAGACCCTTTTTCCAAATAAGTTAATATTCACCAGTTCTGGGGAGTTGGACATGGGCATATCTTTTGGGGGACAACCATTCAACTTGCTCTAGACAGAATGATTCTGGAATACCTTGTTGTGCCAGAAAGTAGGGAAAAGCTCAAAGAATGATGGGGACATGCCAAAAGTACATAGAAGACATCGTGAAAGGGTTCCCACTGGCCAAATATGGAACAAATTGAACATCAAATAATAACAGTAACAAATTATAACCCAAAGAATAAAATGTGTCCATATAGATATAAAGAAATAAACAAACAAATAAATAATAAATGGAGAGTTTGACGAAGACTAAAAGTTTACAGTGTCAATGTATCTCTCCACAAAATATTTACTAATTACAAAGTGAAAAAGGAGTAATTTTACAGTGAAGAAAGTTGACAGACTCTACCTTAATGAAATATCCCAGTAATGAGAAACATTGAAGTTGTATGTTATACCACTTGATACAGAACGCAATGAGAAGCATCACTTTCTGAGATCTTTTTGCCAAAACATAATTACTAATCTAATCAAACAAATCCCAAATAAGGAACATTTTGTAAAACATGTGCAAAGGAGTCATCAGGTCAAAGAAAGACAGAGGGACTATTTTTTTTTTTCCTGAGGGACTATTCTTGATTAAAAGACACTAAAGAGACAGGACAACTCCATGCAACACATTGTTCTGAACTGGATCCTTTTGCCAGAAAGGACCATTATTGGGACAATCATGAAAATCTGATTGGTTCTAAGGATTAGATAGCAATAAGATATTGTAATGGTTAATTTTATGGTCAACTTGGATGAACCACAGTACCCAAATATTTGGTTAAATATTATACTTAATGTTTCTGGAAAGGTGCTTTCTGAATGAAATTAATATTTAAATTCGTGGACTTTGAGTAAAGCAGATTACTCTCCATAATTTGGGTGGGTCTCATCCAATCAGTTGAAGGCCTCCCTTGAGCAAAAAATGAATTCTGCCAGCAAGTGACCCTTGGACTTGAATGGGACTTACACTTTTCCCTGGGTTATATGGGAGAATGACCTATACTTAACCACAGTAAATAAATATTCAGGGAGTGAGGTGACATTATGATGGCAACTTATTTTAAAATGGGTAAAGAAACAAATATTTACTGTTCCTATGACTTTTTTGTAAGTTTGAGATTACCTCAAAATGAAAAATTTTTTTAATTCAACAGTGCAGTTTTTTTTAAAGATTTTATTTATTTATTTGAGAGAGAGAGTGAGAAAGCATGAGATGGGGGAGGGTCAGAGGGAGAAGCAGACTCCCCGCTGAACAGGGAGCCCAATGTGGGATTCGATCCTGGGACTCTGGGATCATGACCTGAGTGGAAGGCAGTTGCTCAACCAACTGAGCCACCCAGGCGCCCAACAGTGCAGGTTTTAAAAAGTATATTGTAAACACTTTTCACATCAGCAAGTCCATTCATGTAACATCATTTTAAATGATTGTATACACTGGATGTATATATATCATTACTCATTTAACCAAATCTTCTATTGTTAGGCATTTACATTCTTTCCAACTTTGCATTATTTTAACATTATTATAGTGATATATCTGCATATATTCTTAATTATTTCCTTCAAACAAATTTCCAGAAGTGGAATTTCTGGGTCAAAGACATTAATTTTAAACTTTTGCATACACAAATTGCCAAATGGCCTTTCAAAACACCAAATTCCTCTGCCTCCAACAAACCTACACCAGTACTTTATGTAAAATGATAGGTCACTGTTCAGCCAAAACTCACAATTCCTGAAATGCCCTAGCCTAGCTCTTGAAGTATCCAGATTCTAATTCCCACTTCTCTTTCCCACCTCAAATACATCTCCTCGTTAACGTGGAGCTGTCATGCCAGCCAGATGGTACTGATATTCAAAACCCTTCAAAGTGTAATGCACACATGAGGGCTTTGGAATCAGACCTGCATTGGAGTACCAGTTCAACCACTTACTAGAACCAGCTAGCCTACTTTGGAAGGACTACTTACCTGGTACATAATTTTAACCATATTATATGCTTTTTTTTTTTTTTTTTACAAAATTCTAAGATCAAATTAATTTTGCAATGCCCTGTGTGTTAGTCCAGCTCTTCTGAGAAGTAAATACCAAAATGGTATTAATATGTGAAGAAAACACCTGTGGGGAAAATGGGGAGGGAGCCAGGAGGCTGAGAGAGCCATCAGACTGGGATGCAAGGAGGAGGACCCAAGGAGGAGGACCCAAGAGAAGGAAAAAGGAAGGAAAGTGGAATGCAAATATCTTAGAGCACAATGGCTGTGCAGCAAGGCCTTTGAGGGCTCGTAAGGCCAAAGGCAGTTGGCAGGCAGGCTAGTGTTTCCCTGGGATAGGATATCTCAGTATCCCGATAAAATATTGTGATTTCTAAGAAATATATATTTGGTCTTCCCCCATGGATGCTGGCTCACAGTTTCCAAAACCCTTGGGTCTTTCCTGAATGATACTAGCAATGGGAGCATTTTGTGTTATAGTATTTGGTCTCTTATCCTCGATTCCTGAAACTGCTTCCAAGCCATAAAAGTAAAATGGGTGTCTTGTTATTCAAAACAAGCCCCTTTCCCACACTGTGTTTATGTTAAAGAAGTGACTCTTGGACATCCCCCAAAGATGGGGGCTGGTTGCCAGGGGAACCAACCATGAATAGAGGGTTGGAATTTTCAGTCCCACCTTCTTTCTGATCTTTGGGGAGAGGGGAGAGTGCAGGCTGCAGGTTGAATCAATCACCAATAGCCAATGATTTAATCAAGTATGCCTTTATAATGAGGACCCCATAAAAACCCAAAAGGAGAGGGTTTGGAGAGCTTCCAGGTTGGTGAACCAGAATGTTTCCATGTGCCACCATGCTGGGACCCAAACTCCAGGAGGACAGAAGCTCCTTTGTTCAGGACCTTGCCCTATGTATCTCTTCACCTGACTGTTGATTCATATCCTCTAAAATCCTTTGTAATAAACTGGTAATCTAGTTAGTAAATGAGTTTCCTGAGTTCTGTCAGCCACCTTAGCAAATTCATTGAGCCCAATAAGGGGCCTGTGGAAACCTCTGATTTATAGGCAGCCAGTCAGAAGCACAAGTATAACCTGGACTTGCAATTGGCATCTGAAGTGAAGGGCAATCTTGTGGGACTGAGCCCTTAACCTGCAGAATCCGATATTTTCCTGGGTAAATAGTGTCAGAATTGATTGAATTACAGGACACCCAGCTGGTGTTGGAGACTTGCTGGTTGGTGTGGGGAATCCCACCTCACCCCCCCAACCCATGTTGGAACTGGGCGCAAAACCCTTCACCCAGCCACACTGAGTCATCAGCCTGGAGCAGCAATGGATGTCAGGCACAGCTCTGGCCCTAGTGCAGTTATGTTCCCTGAAGTTAGAGGGTGACAAGGCCATGCCCTTAGCCACCACACCTTGCTTATCCCTGTGCTTGAGGGTTCCCGAATGGGAGCAGGACAACATTTAACCCCAATCGGGGGGGAGGGGGGTCAGCAACCCATACTTCAGAACCAATTCTATCTCTTGGGAGAAGGAGATAAGGAATTCTATTGTTCCAATCGGGAAAAGATTTGGAGGACCTATAGGAAGATATTGACAGAACTTTGTGGAGGACCATGAAAGAAGATTAGAAAAAATGAAGAAATATACTCTTCCCAAATGGAAAAGTTCCTACGTTATGAAAATATCATTTCTTCCAAATTATTTGCCATTCCAATCAAAAACCCATAAAATTGATGAACTTATTCCAATATTTATCTTTTTTTTAAAGATTTTATTTATTTATTTGACAGAGAGAGAGAGAGCGAGAGAAGGAACACAAGCAGGAGGAGTGGGAGAGGGAGAAGCAGGTTCCCTGCTAAGCAGGGAGCCCAATGTGGGGCCCGATCCCAGGACCCCGGGATCATGACCTGAGCCGAAAGCAGATGCTTAATGACTGAGTCACCCAGGTGCCCCTCCAATATTTATCTTAAAGCATAAATGGGAGAGAATAGTTAAGAAAATGTTGAAAAAAATGTATAACAAAGAAAGGTTTTTACACTTACCCGATGGGGAAAATTATAAAATTTAGTCATTAAAATAATGTGATGGTGGTCATGGAAATAGACAAACAGGTGGAAATTATTAGAGTGCTTAGCAACAGATCTAAGTGCAAAGAATATTTAGTCTATGATGAATGGGGCCTTTTAAATCAGCGCTGATATAAATGACTAAATGGTTTTGAAGATGGCTATTTGGAGAAATAAAAGCAGGTCACTAAATGCCACCAAACCCCAAAATAAATTACAGATCATTTACATTTTTTAATGTACCCAAAAAAGAATAATAAAGTACTAAAATGTATATGAGAAATTACTTATCTGCATTTAGAATGAAGAAAACCCTTTTAAGCATATAAGAAGAGTCATAAACCATAACATTAAAGATTGACAAATTTGACTATGCCAAAATTTAAAACTTCTGCAAGTCGAAAAACTCCAGAAAAGATTCTGCGAAGATTGTGGTGGGAAAGATGAAGTAGTTGTGGAGACTTCCTGAGTCCCCATATAGTAATAAACTAGATGACATACCAACATTTACAATAAATCTGGGTGACAGGATATTCCCCCAAAATCCCAAATACAAACAGATAGGGCCAAACCAGCAACAGCCACAGTTTCTCAGTGTATTAACATCTTTGCGGAAGGAAGCAGACAGAAGCAAGAGCAAGGCATTTATCGAACCTGGGAATAGGAACACCATAAAATAGCAAATAAATGTTCCCTATTAAGCACGGTAGATCACCTTGAGAGCAAAAACTAAAACTGTACTCCTATAGTGAGTAAGAGCAAGAACCCATGTTTAGACCTAAAAGGGATGGAACCATCCAGACCCTTCACACTCTCAAAACTGACCAGCTAGCATTCCCTTCCAGAACTAGACTTTACATTAATGAGAAGTTGTTGGAAATGGAGTAAAAATTGAGGTGGATAGGGACAATCGAGGCAAAGGAAAAATAAGGCATGGGAGGGAGAACTGAGCCAGGACATTTCAGAAGGCAAGCTGCCATATTTTTCAACCTACACAAAAATAACAGAAGAGGAAGACCTGTGAAGTTAGAAAAGCATGACTGAACCACTCCTCCTTAAAAAAATTCAGGAAAACGAATTTCATACAAAAATGAGCAGCTGACAATGATCAGGGTTAAAGCCCATGAAAAATCCCAAATGAAAATCAGGAGCAGAATAATATCCCTATGATCAATGAAAGCACTCCAGAAAGATGTGCGCATAAAACACAATTTTATCTGTTATTTTGTAATTCAAAATCTTTTAGACTCTTTAGAAATATAGTCAGTTGAGCATCTGACTTAACGAGGGTAAGGAAGTTAGATTATCATCAAACTTTTTTAAAGCAATGCTATATGTTAGAAGTAAATTTAAGATACACAAAGAAAGAAAATATGAGCCAAAGACTTTATACCCAAAAACTAACTTTCAAGTATAAAGAGCTAAAAAGACTATTATCAAAACAGGACTCAGGAAATAATTTTCCCATGAGCCCTCCCAGAAATATCCTCTAGAAGCTTCAGACAACCAAAATTACTAGAGAGACATTGATATAACTACTGGTCATGAGCATTAAATATATGGTTACTTTAAAACTAAATCTAAGTGAGGATAAAGACAGAGGTTATAGTGTTTAATGGCCCTATCCACAATATCACACTAACACTGACCATTAAAAAATGGGGGGAGGGGCACCTGAGTGGCTCAGTCGTTAAGCGTCTGCCTTCAGCTCAGGGCATGATCCCAGGGTCCTGGGATCAAGTCCCACATCGGGCTCCCTGCTCAGTGGGAAGCCTGCTTCTCCCTCTCCTGCTCCCCCTGCTTGTGTTCCTGCTCTTGCTATCACTCTCTCTCTGTCAAATAAATAAATAAAATCTTAAAGAAAAAATGGGGGGAAGACTGGGGAGAGCATAAGCAAAAAATTTTAAATAGTTTTCAGTAGCCAACTTAGTGATAAAAGTATTAGTATTGTTATTCTCAGATTTTTGTGTATAAAGCAAATTTGCAATATCAGATATTCAATCATTCCATGCGTCTTTGAGAATCAGAATAGTCAGTGTGGAAGGAAAAAAATGCAGTGATGTAGAAGAGATTTAAAATTCTAATTTTGTAAATACGAAATTTCAAATGGAATATATAAGATAGATGAGAGATGATAGATGATGATGATGATAGATAGATAGATAGATAGATAGATAGATAGATAGATGATAGATGTATGTAGTTACTAGATCTGTCCACTGAAAAGACTTATAAACAATAACCATCCAAGTAGCAATGGGCATCCATCAAACCCAGATAGTGATCTTAAAATACCATTTCCACTAAGTCGCAAAATAAAACAAATTAACAACAGTGACATAAATTCAGGAGGAAACTCACAAATCCCAGCTTCTCCCTGAAGAGTGAAGATTTGGACCCAACATCTAATGCCCTGACTTTTAAGACTTCCACCTAAGAGACAGGCCCCCAAAACATCTAGCTCTGAAAGCCAATGGGATGCCCAAGATTCTAACAAAGACACAGTTCTTAGAGGGCTTGTGAGGATTCACAGTGGCTATCCTCCCAGGCCTCAGAACAGAGGCAGCACCCGGAGGCACCCAGCCTTTCCCCGAAAGAGGCCTATTTGCATATCATAAAAGCTGCAGCCTAAGAATCAGGCTTCTAATTTTTTTTTTTTTTTTGAAGACTGCTTTTAATACAGGTCTGTATTTTCTTTTTTTTTAAATTTTTTTATTCTTATGTTAATCCCCATACATTACATCATTAGTTTTAGATGTAGTGTTCCATGATTCATTGTTTGTGCATAACACCCAGTGCTCCATACAGAATGTGCCCTCCTCAATACCCATCACCAGGCTAACCCATCCCCACACCCCTCTCCCCTCTAGAACCCTCAGTTTGTTTTTCAGAGTCCATCATCTCTCATGGTTCGTCTCCCCCTCCAATTTCCCCCCCTTCATTCTTCCCCTAATCAGGCTTCTAATTTAACACAAAAGTAGGGACTGACTCCAGTCCTTTCCAGAGCCCAGGGAGGCTGATGGGTGCCATCTTTGCACTCTTTCTCTGCTCCACTCCAGGCTACAGGTAGGGTGGGTATCTCCCTGAAAGGAGTTTGTGCACATATCTGGTGCCCTGGCTTCTGTGGCTGCTACCCAGAGGACCCACCTCTTGATTGCTTAGCCCTGGTGGCCAGCAGGGTTTATGCTCCTAGGTCCCATAGGACTGTAACAAACAGAGAAAATATTCTTAATCAGCTCTCACCCCAAGGCTGAGTGCACAGACAGCAGTCAGCAATACCCAACTCCCAATCTTTCCCTGAAAGAGGTCTATTTGCTTATTTTAAAAGCTATAGCCTGAGAGTCAGGCTTCTAATTTAACACCTATCTAGGGGACAATTTCATGGGGGGGGACACCAGGAGCAGTTTTCATATTCTCCCTCTGCCTCTTCCAAGTCACCAGTGTCTCTGTGAAAGGAGCTTATGCATACATCTGGGGTGCATACAGTTGATGCATGTGTCTGGGGTGCGTACAGCTTATGCATGCGTCTGGGGTGCGTACAGCTTATGCATGCGTCTGGGGTGCGTACAGCTTATGCATACACCCCAGGTTTTGTGGCTGCATCCAAAGGACACATGACTTGATAGCTTGGCTTTGGTGACCAGGAGGACTTGGGGTCAGTGGCTCAATGGGACTGTAGCCAACAAAGAAACAGTTCTTAACTGGCCATTCCTGTAGAGCTTAGAGCAGAAGGAGCAGAGAGAAATACTCATTTCCCAATCTTTCCCTGAAAGGGGTCTATTTGCATTCTTCAAGAGCTGCTGCCTGAGGGTCTGCCTTCCATTTAGCCTGCTTGTAGGTACTGACCATGATCCTCCCCTTCGGAACACTGACAGTTCTAGGCTCACCCTCAACTACTGGAGCCACTAAAAACAAAGAAGGTGGTTTGGATAATCACAAAAGTTTAAGACACAACGAAGAGCTAGGACCAGGCTGAATGATAAGGTTCATCTCCTACACAAGACCACTCATTCCAGACTGGGAGAAGGGGCTGTTTTATCTAATGCATAGAAACCAATACACAGAGTCAAGGAAAATGAAGAAACAGAGGAATATGTTCCAAAGGAAGGAACAGGATAAAACCTCAGGGTAGGGGGGAACATTAATGAAATGGAAATAAGTGATTTACCTGATAAAGAGTTCAAGATAATGGTCATAAAGACGCTCACCAAGGTCAGGAGAACAATGCATGAACAAGAAGTTCAACAAAGAGAAAATATAAGAAAGTATCAAATAGAAATCGCAGGGCTGAAGAATACAGTAACTGAACTGGAAAACTCCACAGAGGGATTCAACAGCAGCTTAATGAAGTGAAAGAAAGGATCAGCAAGCTGGAAAACAGAGCAGTGGAACTCATCCAATCAGAAGAACAAAAAGAAAAAAAGAATGAAAAAGGGCAAAATGGGTGAGGGGGAGTGGGAGACACAGGCTTACAGTTATGGAATGAATAAGTCATGGGAATAAAAGGCACAGCATAAGAAACATAATCAATAGTATTGTAATAGCATTGTATGGTGACAAATAGTAGCTACATTTGTGGTCAGTATAGTATAACATATGGAGATGTTGGATCACTATGATGTACACCCAAAACTAGTGTAACATTGTGTGTCAACTATACCCCAATTTTTTAAAAAGTTGAAAAAGGAATGAAAAACTAGTTTAAGGGACTCATGGGACACCATCAAATAGACCAACTTTGCATTATAGGGGCCCCAGAAGAAGGGGAGAAAGAAAGGGACAAGAAGCTTTCAAAGAAATAATGGCCAAAAGCTTCCCTGACCTGGGAGGAAAAACAGACATCCAGATCCAAGAAACATAGAGAGTTCCAAATAAGATGAGAGAAGAGTGATGGATCTATTAACTAGTTATGAGGAATCCTCATGTACAGTTGACCCTTGAACAACACGAGTTTGAACGGTAAGGGTCCACTTACATGCAAATTTTTTTATATATATTGCATAGTACTGTATATGTATTTTCTCTTCCTTATGATTTCTTATTAACATTTTAGCTTATTTTATTATAATAATACATATACCATACAAAATATGTGTTAATCAACTGTTGATGTTATGTTATGTTATTAGTAAGGCTTCCACTCAACAGTAGGCTAGTAGTAAAGTTCAGAGAGAGCCAAAAGTTATATGTGGATTTTCAACTGTGCAGGGTGTTGGCACCCCAACTTCCATATTGTTCAAGAGTCAACCATATATGTATATCAAATCATGATGTACACTTTTTTTTATTAGTTTCAGAGGTAGAATTTAGTAGCATATAACACCCGGTGTTCATTACATCAAGTGCCCTCATTAATGCCCATCACTCAGTTAACCCTTCCCCCACCCACCCACCTCCCCTCCAGCAGCCCTCAGTTTGTTTCCTAGAGTTCAGTGTCTCTTATGGTTTGCCTTCCTCTCTATTTTCATCTTATTTTATTTTTCCTTCCCTTCCCCTATGTTCATCTGTTTTGTTTCTTAAATTCCACATATGAGTGAAATCATATATTTGTCTTTCTCTGACTGACTTATTTCACTTAACATAATACCCTCTAGTTCCATCCATGTCATTGCAAATGGCAAGATTTCATTCTTTTTGATGGCTGAGTAATATTCCATTGCATATGTGTGTGTGTGTACCAGCTTGCATTCCCACCAACAGTGTAAAACAGTTCCCCTTTCTCTGCATCCTCACCAACATCTGTTGTTTCCTAAGTTGTTAATTTTAGCCATTCTGACTGGTGTGAGGTGGTATCTCATTGTGGTTTTGATTTGTATTTCCCTGATGCCAAGGGATATGGAGCATTTTTTCATGTGTCTGTTGGCCATTTGTATGTTTTCTTTGGAGAAATATCTGTTCACACCTTCTGCCCATTTCTTGACTGGATTTTTTGTTTTGGGGTGTTGAATTTGATGAGTTCCTTATTTATCTTGGATACTAGCCCTTTATCTAATAAGACATTGGCAAATATCTTGTCCCATTCAGTAGGTTGCCTTTTAGTTTTGTTCCCTATTTCCTTTGCTGTGCAAAAGCTTTTTATCCCAAATAGTTCATTTTTGCTTTTGTTTCCCTTGCTTTTGGAGATGTGTCTAGCAAGAAGTTGTGGTCAAGGTCAAACAGGTTGTTATCTATGTACTTCTCTATGATTTTGATGGATTTCTGTCTCACATTTAGGTCTTTCATCCATTTTGAATTTATTTTTGTGTATGGTGTAAGAAAATGGTGCAGTTTCATTCTTCTGCATGTTGCTGTCCAGCTTTCCCAACACCATTTGTTGAAGAGACTGTCTTTTTTCCATTGGATACTCTTATCTGCTTTGTCAAAGATTATTTGCCCATATAGTTGTGGGTCCTTTTCCAGGTTTTTGATTCTGTTCCATTGATCTATATGTCTGGTTTTGTTACATTTGGCTTCTTCTACTCCCTCTTGTTGCACATAGAAGTCATTCTTCCTTGTTAAATATTGAAATGGGGAAAGCCTTTCTAAATAGTTGCATGAATATACCATGATTTATTTATTCATTCTGCTTTTGAAGGACATTTGGAGCTGTTATGGATAACGCTCCTGTGAACATCCTGCTCTATGTGTCTCTTGCACAGGAGGACACATTGTGTGAAGGAAATATTTAGGAGTGGAATTGCTAGATGAAATGATACATGAATCTTCAGTTTTAGTAGATAAGTCAGTTCTCCAAATTGCCTATAACCAATTGACACTCTCATGAGCAGAGTATGGGTATTTTTCATAATACTGGTTATTGTCAGTCTTTCATAATTTTAATAGTCATATGGTTATGTAGCAGTATCTTATGATTTTAATTTTCATCTTCCTTATTTCTGATGGATTTATTGGTCATTTAGACAAGACTGTTCTAATCTCTTGCCTACTTTTTTTTTCTGTTGGATTGTTTCTCTTTTTCTTTAAAAGTATAGAATACAAGAAGGAAAAAAGATTTTTAAAAAAACAACTGCATAGATAATAAATCATGGTAATAATAGCTATTTCTGAGTGATGGAATTGTCAGTGATTTATATTTTCTTCCTTGTGTTTTTCTGCCTTTTTCTAATTTCCTATACTGATTATGTATTATTTTCAGAACATTAAGTGTTGCACCATTTTAATGAATAAAAACAATAGGTTTTTGCAAAAGATACCATCTAAGGAATAAAGATTGAATGCTGAACTGGTAAATTTATGAGATATTTGGATGATTTATGGTAGTGATTTTCAAATGATTCCAAAGTGTTCTATAGCTAAAATTGAATAACAGTGCCCTTTTCCAATTTTCAGTGCTTTCCTTTATGTTGCTTAATGCCTTAGAACCAAATTTAATACATTAAGTTTCCAAACTATACATACATCAATGAATTATTAATATGCCAAATAGGACTCGGCAAAAACAAAAGTTATGGGAGAAGTATGAACCATAGTTAGGACAATCATACTCCTATATCAAGAAGAATTTCTGCTTTCACTCCCATCAGAATTCCTATTAATGTAGCAGCTTCTAAAATAAAAATATTTGCATCCTGCAAATCACAAATTAAAAGGTTTTAGATTTCTCATACTCTGTAAAATTAAGTATCAAATACTGGTTGAATAAAACTGTTCCCTGGGCACCTGGGCACCTGGCTGCCTCAGGGTTGTGAGTTCAAGCCCCACGTTAGGAGTAGAGATTATTTAAAAATAAAATATTTAAAAGAAAACTGTTCCCTGGGGCGCCTGGTGGCTTAGTGGGTTAAGCGTCTGCCTTAGGCTCAGGTCATGATCTCAGGGTCCTGGGATCAAGCCCCATGTGGGGCTCCCTGCTCAGAAGGGAGCCTGCCTCTCTCTCTCCCCCTCCCCCCTGCTCATGCTCTTTCTCTCTTTCTCAAATAAATAAAATCTTTTAAAAAATTAATTTCCAGCTACCACTCAATAATTCTAAATTCCACACAGCAATTTGCAGTCAGTTTTCATAAGTGTTTAAGTGGAATTTTGACACTGAGAATTTAAAATGAACTGTTCCCTAATGTAAGACTAAATAAGCCTGGGCTCTCAGGGAAGATGGTAATGGAGAAAGTTCCAAGAATTTGTCTCTCCAGCTGGACAACACTGTATTGGCAAAATCTGTTTTGCATAATCATTTAAAAATTCTATAGTCTAAAGACTCGCAGCTTCCAGGGGATAAGGTGCTGGGTAAATTGTGGTTAGTCTTGATCAATTTCACCCCAATACAGTAGTAGCTGCACATCCTTCCACTCCCAGCCCCATGGCGGGAAGCCTTACCAGTTTTCTGGAGTAGCTTGCAGGAGCCGGAGTGAGCAAAAGAACTTTGTCCACCAAACACCAGGGATCTGTGTTCTGACCACCAATTGCTGCATCTGATGATGAAAATGTAGACACAGAGGTAGGCAGCCACTGTTGACCACTCCCACCGCCATCATTTCATGCTCCTCCAACTGAAGCAGCTTCCAGGAGATTTAAAGAGAAAACGGTTATTTTATTTTCTTCCCTTTCCCCTTTTGTCCCTTTTGGAAGCCAGACATTTAGAGATTAGTTACATACACAGGAAAAGTTAGAAAGTCACCATACACGCCCAAGATGCAGGCTCAGAAAAGACCTAAGAAGACCTTAAGTTACACCTCAGCCTGATCCCTGACACAGACATCTTAAAAAATATTTGTAGAAAAACAAACCAAAACAGCACACCCTGGGGAAGGAGGAAAATCTGGTTTCCAGAATTACCATATTATAAGATTTCAATGTCCAGTTTTCAATTAAAAATCACAAGGAATAAAAATAAATAGGAAAGTGTGGCACATTAAAAAGAAATAATAAAAAAATAAACAGAAACTATCTCTAAAGACCTGATATAAGAGATGGGATTTATTTCAAACTGAAAAAAAAAGTTATAATGACAAAATAGTCATAGTAATTTTCTAGTGTAAGTTCTGGTTCTGGCCTTGAAGTATGAATTCAAATTGCACTTACATTCCTTCTATAAAAAGCAGTGGTGAATAAATCTAACCAAAGAGGCAAAGAATCTATACTCAGAAAACTATAAAATACTCATGAAAGGGGTTGAGGAGGACACAGAGAGATGGAGGGATGTTCCATGCTCATGGATTGGAAGAACAAATACTGTGAAGATGTCAATGCTACCTAGAGCAATCTGCACATTTGATGCAAGCCCCATCAAAATACCATCCACTTTTTTCAAAGAAATGGAACAAATAATCCTGGGGTTTGTATGGAACTAGAAAAGACCCCGAATAGCCAGAGGAATGTTGAAGGGGAAGGGCAAAGCTGGTGGCATCACGGTTCTGGACTTCAAGCTCTATTACAAAGCTGTCATCATCAAGACAGTATGGTACTGGCACAAAAACAGACACATAGATCAATGGAACAGAATAGAGAGCCCAGAAATGGACCCTCAACTCTATGGTCAACTAATCTTTGACAAAGCAGGAAACATTATCCAATGGAAAAAAGACAGTCTCTTCAACGGATGGTGTTGGGAAAATTGGACAGCCACATGCAGAGGAATGAAACTGGACCATTTCCTTACACCACACACAAAAATAGACTCAAAATGGTTGAAAGACCTAAATGTGAGACAGGAGTCCATCAAAATCCTAAAGGAGAACACAGGCAGCAACCTCTTTGACCTCAGCCACAGCAACTTCTTCCTAGGAACATTGCCAAAGGCAAGGGAAGCAAGGCCAAAAATGAACTATTGGGACTTCATCAACATAAAAAGCTTTTGCACAGCAGAGGAGACAGTCAATGAAACTGGAAGACACCCGGTAGAGTGGGAGAAGATATTTGCAAATGACATATCAGATAAAGGGCTAGTATCCAAAATCTATAAAGAACTTCTTAAACTCAACACCCAAAGAACAAATGATCCAATCAAGAAATGGGCAGAAGACATGAACAGACATTTTTCCAAAGAAGACATCCAAACGGCGGATAGACACATGAAAGAGTGCTCAGCATCACTTGGCATCAAGGAAATCCAGATCAGAACCTCAATGAGATACCACCTCACACCACTCAGAATGGCTAGGATTGACAGGTGCAGCCACTCTGGAAAACAGTATGGAGGCTCCTCAGAAAGTTGAAAATAGAACTACCATATGACCCAGCAATTGCACTACTGGGTATTTACCCCAAAGATACAATGTAGGGATCCAAAGGGGTACGTGCACCCCGATGTTTATAGCAGCAATGTCTACAATAGCCAAACTATGGAAAGAGCCAAGATGTCCATCAACAGATGAATGGATAAAGAAGATGTGGTATATATACACAATGGAATATTATGCAGCCATCAAAAGGAATGGGGTCTTGCCATTTGCAATGACGTGGATGGAACTGGAGGGTATTATGCTGAGCGAAGTAAGTCAATCAGAGAAAGACATGTATCATATGACCGCACTGATACGAGGAATTCTTAATCTCAGGAAACAAACTGAGGGTTGCTGGAGTGGTGGGGGTGGGAGGGATGGGGTGACTGGGTGATGGACATTGGGGAGGGTATGTGCTATGGTGAGCGCTGTGAATTGTGTAAGACTGTTGAATCACAGACCTGTACCTCTGAAACAAATAATACATTATATGTTAAAAAAGAAGAAGAAGAAGAAGTAGAAGATAGCAGGAAGGGAAAAATAATGGGGGGGAACGGGAGGGGGCAATGAACCATGAGAGACTATGGACTCTGAGAAACAAACTGAGGGTTTTAGAGGGGAGGGGGGCGGGGGGATGGGTTAGCCTGGTGATGGGTATTAAGGAGGGCATGTACTGAATGGAGCACTGGGTGTTATACACAAACAATGAATCATGGAACACTACATCAAAAACTAATGATGTAATGTATGGTGATTAACATAACATAATAAAAAAAACTAAAAAGCTAGAAAACATATAAAACAACTGTGTTCAAGCACTAGGCAGTACTCAGCATAGGGCTACCATCCTGGAGGAAAGGAGGTACAGTAGGTGAGCTCCAAAAACACCCGGACTTTCTCTCTGAAGGCATTTTCCAAAAACAGTATAGGAAAATGGAGGTCAAGCAGAGAACTATCTCTAAGCAAAGAAACAGAGGTTGGAATTCAAAGTTGCTAAGGCACATGAAATTTGAGGGGCAGGTTATCAGAAGGGAAGGAGCTGCAGAGAAAGAATCTCCAAAATCTGCCTGGGGTTCCCCTGGAGGTTTTTGGTTTTTTGTTTTTGTTTGGTTGGGTTTTTTTTTGTTTTTTTTTGTTTTTTTTTTTAAAGATTTTATTTATTTGACAGAGAGAGCACAAGCAGAGGGAGAGAGAGGGAGAAGCAGGTTCCCTGCTGAGCAAGGAGCCCGATGTGGGACTCAATCCCAGGACCCTGGGATCATGACCTGGGCCGAAGGCGGCCGCTTAACCAACTGAGCCACCCAGGCGTCCCTGTTTTTGTTTTTTTTACATATCCTAAGCTATGTATGTGAAGGATGAGGCCCTGAAAAACCTAACAGAGAAAGCTGCTAAGGGATTGAAAGCTGACGAGAAATGTCAGGGATTTCACAGTGCCCAGGAGACACTGACCCAGCCAGAAAGAAGAAGCATTGGTCAATATCTTTGCTATTTAGTTTTGACATCAGAATGCTCATTTCTTAGAAGAAAAGACCATGCTCTAGAATTGAGGGAAAAATTGAAATAACTAACATTTAAAAACCTAAAACTAAGCTTTAATAAGGTCAAGGTGGGGGGCGCCTGGGTGGCTCAGTTGGTTAAGCGACTGCCTTCGGCTCAGGTCATGATCCTGGAGTCCTGGGATGGAGTTCCGCATCAGGCTCCCTGCTCAGCAGGGGGGTCTGCTTCTCCCTCTGACCCTCTTCCCTCTCTTGCTATCTGTCTCTCATTCTCTCTCTCTCAAATAAATAAATAAATAAAATCTTTTAAAAAAAAATAATAAGGTCAAGGTGGTCCACATTAATTTAGCTACCTACAAAAATAAAGTTCAACACTCTTTTAAAGAAAATAAAATAATCCAGAGCCTTTAAAATAAGTCATCAACTGTCTAGTATACAGTCAAAAATTACTAGAAATTCATGGGTCACCTGGGTGGCTCAGTCTTTAAGCATCTGTCTTTGGCTCAGGTCATGATCACAGAGTTCTAGGATAGAGCCCCGCATCGGGCTCCCTGCTCAGCGGCGAGCTTGCTTCTCCCTCTTTCACTCTCCCTGCTTGTGTTCCCTCGCTCACTGTCTCTCTGTCAAATAAATAAATAAAATCTTTTTTAAAAATTACTAGAAATTCAAAGAAAATCAGAAACAGACACACAGATATCTCAGATGTTGAAATTAGCAGGAATTAGGATTTTAAAATAACTATAGGGGTGCCTGGGTGGCTCAATAGGTTAAGGATCTGCACTCTTGATTTCGGCTCAGTTCATGATCTTGGGGTCATAGGATCAAGCCCTGCACTGGGCTTCACACTCAGCAGGGAGTCTGCTTGAGATTCTCTCTCTCCTTCTGCCCCTCCCCCTCTCCAAAATAAATAAATAAATCTTTAAAAAATAACTATAATAATATGTAAAAGAATCCAGAGGAAATGTTGAATATAATGGGTAAAAAGATAAGGAATTTGGGGGGCATTCTAAATATTTATTTATTTATTTATTTATTTATTTATTTATTTATTTATTTATTTATTTATATAATCAAAAAAGAAACCCACCAACAGGAAAAATCAATGAAGCCCAACCAGAAAAGAAACGACAACTAGAAAGAAATACACCTAGAGGGATGCCTGGGTGGCTTAGGTTAAGCGGTTAAGCGTCTGCCTTCAGCTCAGGTCATGATCCCAGGGTCCTGGGATCAAGTCCCACATCGGGCTCCCTGCTCAGCAGGGAGTCTGCTTCTCCCTCTCCCTCTGCTGCTCTCTCTGTCAAATAAATAAATAAAATCTTAAAAAATAAAAAGAGAAATACACCTACAAAGAAGATCACACCTAAGCACATCATAGTCAAATTGCTGAAAACCAAAGATAAAGATAAAATCTTAAAAGCACACAGATGCAGGGTCTTAAAGAGCTATCTGTACTCCATGTTCATAGCAGCATTATTCACAATAACCAAAAGGTGGACACAACACAAGTGTCCATCAAAAGACAAATGGATAAAGTAAATGTGATACACACACACACACACACACATTGGAATATTATTTAGCCTTAAAAAGGAAGAAAATTATGACACATGCTACAATATGGATGAACCTGAGGACATCACACTATGTGAAATAATCCAGTCATTAAAAAATAAATACTATTTGATTCCACTTATATAAGTTACCGAGAGTAGTCAAACTCATAAAAACAAAAAGTAGAATGTTGGTTGTCAGAGGCTAGGGGGATGGGAGATGGGGAGTTGTTTAATGGGCATAATTTTGCAAGATTAAAGTTTTGGAGATTGTTTACACACAATGTGAATATACTTAACACTAATGAACTGTACCCTTAAAAGTTGATAAAGTGGTAAATCCTGTGTTATGTATATTTTACAACAAAAATTCTTTTGAAAAATTCAAAAAAGAGATATTAAATACAAAGCAAAAGCAAAAAAAAAAAATGCAGGTGACTTCTCATTAGAACAAGTAGAGGGCAGAAAACAAAGCAAGGGCTACTTTACTTTTTAATTGACCTATAGTTGACACACAATGTTACATTAGTTTCAAATATACAATGTGATGATTCGACAACTCTATACATTATGCTATGCTCACCGTTGATTATATTCACTATGTTGTGCCTTTTATCCCTGTGACTTTTTCATTCCATAACTGGAAGCTTGTGCCTTCCACTACCCTTCACCAATTTTGCCCATCCCCCTTGCCTCCTTCCCTCCCTTTTGGCAACCACCAGTCCTCTGTATTTATGGGTCTATTTCTGCTTTTTTTTTGTTTGACTTTGTTTTTTAGATTCCACATATGAGTGAAATCATTTGGTATTTGTCTTGATCTGTCTGTCTTACTTCGTTTAGCATAATATCCTTTAGGTTCATCCATGTTATCACCAATGACAAGATCTCATTCTTTGTTATGGCTGAGTGATATTCCATTGTATGTATGTGCCACATCTTCTTTGTCCATTCACCTATCAATGGACACTAAAGTTGCTGCCATCTTTGGCTATTGTAAATAATGCTGCAGTAAACATGGGGGTGCATATATATTTTCAAAAACAAAACCAAAAACAAAGCAAGGGCATCTTTCAAGTCCCAAAACAAAATTAAAACTATCAACTATCAACCTAAAATTCTACATTGAGTGAAAATATCCTTCAAAAATGAATGTGAAATAGAGACATGTTCACATAAATGAAAATTTAAATAATTTGTTGCCTACAAATCTACACTACAAGACATACAAAAGAAAATTCTTTAGGCTGCAGGAAAATGATACCATATGGAAATTCAGATTCATAAGAAGGAAAAAAGAGCACTGGAAATGGTAAAGATAAAAGTAACTTTTAGTTTCTTAAATTTTCTAAAGGCCAAACATATAAAGAAAAATCATTTAAACTGAATGACCTGTGGGAGAGTATCATATGATCTACAACTAATTAACAATAATTAACACTACATGATACCATTTATAACATACACAGAGGTAATATATGTGACAATAATAGCAAAAGAGTAGGAGAGAGGGTAAGTGGATTGTGCTGTTTTGTTTTTCTTTAAGAACTGGTATAACAAAGAAAAAATGCAATGAAATGTTGGAAGCATTATTAGAATGGACTTGCATGCAGCAGGAGCAAAACAAAGGACAATAGTCAGTTCCTTCCAGCATATAGTGAAGAGATGAGTGCTGCTTTTATCCTCTTCTGCCCTTTATTCTCCAAATGGCTGAAACCTAGAGACTGTTAGCTGAGTTCCCTCTAGCTTCTTGTTAGGGACATCCAGTGGGAAGTACCATGAGATCTTGGAGGGCAGAAAGAAAGAGAAGTAGAGTATTTCTTGTCCACTCTCTTCCTGTATCAGCACAAGAGGTTTGGCCGTGGCTATATCCCTCTGTAACAGCAGCTTCTGCTAGGATGCCCCTCCTCCATGAGCTCAGCATTCATCCTTCAGATAAAAAGGCTGTAATCCTGCTGTCACTAGTTCCTGGTCACTCAACATCCCCTGTTGGTTCTCTTAACTCTGTGCACACTGCTGTAAATGGCTCCTTCATTAAATACACACAGGGAAACGGAACACTGGAAAACAAGAGCACACCGTGGCATCAGGCTTACTCAAATTATGGTGTCTTGGGCATGGGATGGAGTACAATGAAGAGAAAAGACTTGGAAAATCACTGGATTCTGTGGCACTGATATGTGGGTTGGCATCTTTGAAAAAGAGAAGCTTGATGTCTTGAACTTTCAACTCAAGGCATGGGTTGAAATGAGATGGTCTCCAAGGAGTTTGGTATCTCTTTGCTGCTGGGCTGCAATGACTGAGGACAGAGTCATCCCATTATCCCTCACTGTCTCCAGGCATAGAAAAAGAGTTAAGTTCCAAAATGGCAGAGTACTTGTATTGTCTTGAAGTGTCTCTCTACAGTTTGCTCATTGTTGCAAGGAGGAAAAATAATAACAGTGGAGAAATCAGACAACACCTTGAATGAGTGATCACCATAAACATCACCAGTGAGGGGCAGATGGACATCATACGCTTCCAGATGTGATTCTTGAGAAGGCTACACCATGTATGTAGTATTCATTCCACCTGGGAATGCATACCTAAATCTAGGGAAGGATCAGATGAGGCCAGAATGAGGAACTTTCTATTTAAAAGAAAATGGAGGGGAGCTAAATTCTTCAAAAAATGTCAATGCCCCCATAAAAGACAAAGAAAGACTGGAAATATTCTAGACTGAAGAACACTAAGAGAAAAGTAAATGCAATACCTGATCCAAGACTGGATTCTTCACTCAAGGGGGTGGGGGGAATGCTACAAAAACCATTAAAAATTGGCAGAGAGGGGCGCCTGAGTGGCTCAGTCATTAAGCGTCTGCCTTTGGCTCAGGTCATGATCCCAGGGTCCTGGGATCGAGCCCCGCATCCGGCTCCCTGCTCGGCAGGAAGCCTGCTTCTCCCTCTCCCACTCCCCCTGCTTGTGTTCCGTCTCTCTCTGTCAAATAAATTTTTTAAAAATGGCATAGAGATGGTAGCTTGGATAAAACAATTTTATTAAGCTTAAATTTACTGAACTTGATAACTGTACTGTGGCTAATGTGAGAGAATATCCATATTTCTAGAAAACACATACTGAAGTATTTAGGAGTAAAGGGCCATGACATGCAATCTAGTCTCAAATTGGTAAAAATAGGTATTACGTACACATACATATATATGCATAAATACATGTGTGTGTGTGTATGGAGAGAGAGAGAGAGGAAATCCATGCATATGACATAGCAAATGAAGTAAAATATTAACAGTAAGTGAAACTGGGTAAAGGGTACATATTAGTTTGCTAGAGCTGCCATAAACCAAGTACTACACTAGGTAGCAGTACTCTTGTTGACTTAAACGACAGAATATATTGTCTCACACTTCTGTAGGCTAGAAGTCCGAGGTATCAGCAGGGTTTGGTTCCTTCTAAGGGCGTGAGGGAGAATCTGCTCCAGGCCTATCTCCTGGCTTCTGGAGGTTTGCTCACAGTCTTTGGCATTCCTTGGCTTGTAGTTACAGCACCCTGATCTCTGCCTTCATGGTCACCTGGGGTTCTTCCCATGTGCACATATGTCTCTGTGTCCATATTTCCCCTTTTGTTTAAGGACACCAGTCATATTGGATTAGGGCCTAAGCTCATGCAATGACCTCAAGTTTAAAGCTCGATTACCTCCGTAAAGACCTTGTTTACCTTCTACAGTACTAGGGGTTAGGACTTCCACATACCCATTTTGGGAGGCACAAGTCAACTTATAACAGATATACAAATAACTTTTATAGTATTTTTATTCTTGTAACTTTTCTGTAAGTTTGAAATTATTTCCAAGTAAAACATATTTTTAAAAGGGAAAGAAATTCTCGGGGTGCCTGGGTGGCTGAGTTAGTTAAGCAGCTGCCTTCTTGGAGTTCTGGGATCCAGCCCCGTGTCAGGGTCCCTGCTCAAGTCTGTTTCTCCCTCTCCCTCTGTCTCTCCCCCACTCATGCTCTCTCTCTCTCTCATAAATAAATAAAATCTTTTTTTTTAAGGAAAAATTCCTGTATGACCCAGAGTGAATTATAAAACCTATTTCAGGAATAGACAAAGGAATATATCCCAAAGGAATCATAAGATCCTACCAATTCACATCCACAAGACACTTGGAATGGAAAATCAAGGCATTGACCAGAAAGGACAAATTGTGAAATTAGGGAGGGCCAAATTTGTCAATATGAGGCACTTATCAAGAATTCTAGATTCAGCTTCTTCTCCGAGAGAAGAACACAGTAGAAGGACTTTGCAACTTAGCCACAATTTCATAAATTGATTAAATTCCTTAAAGCCTTCCACAGAGGATGTACAGCCATTTATCAGGGTGATGGGCACTGGGGAAGAGAAAACCTGGGTTCGTCAGGGTTATTAGATAATGAATTAATTTGAATTAATTAATTCTGAGTTAGTTCATTAACCCTGAATAACATTAACTGCTGAAGGCCCACAGCACCACACCAGCCTACCAGTCAGGTCATAACTGGTGTCTTTGTCCAAGGCTATCTCACAGCATGTCCAACAAATCTCACAGGAAATGATCCTGTAATTATTTCCCCACAGACATGTTTAGCAACTAACAGAAAGAATTGGTTTCCTAATGGAGTAAGAGCCATTGTGTAGGAAAGGTAGAGTGAAAGTCTCTATTACTGAAAGACGCATGGAAGGTGATTCCCATTACATCCCATTTAATTCAACTGATGGTTCATCCTTGAAAAAGCAAGATGGATCTTAGAGAATGACTATGAGTTGTCATGAACTTAATCAGGTATTGGTGTTAACTTCAGCTGCTTTTCCAGATATATATCTTTACTCTGTAGTAAAAGAAATTAGCACAGCTTCTGATACTTGGTAAGCAAATGCCAAGTTGAGTGGAGCCCAAAGGGGCAGAGATTCCAATAGAATCCTATGCCTGTGACATGGAAATATTGTGTGGAGCCTCTGACAAGGGCTAATGGGAGAATCACAGTGTGAACCCAAAGCAAGCTCATGTGAAAAGCAGTTCCTAGGGGCCCCTGAGTGGCTCAGTTGGTTAAGCATCTGCCTTGAGCTCAAGTCATGATCCCAGGGTCCTGGGATGGAGCCCCAGCTTCTCCCTCTCCTTCTGCCTGCCGCTCCCCCTGCTTGTTCTCTCTCTCTCTCAAATAAATAAAATAAAATCTTAAAAAAAAAAAAGCAGTTCCCAGATTGGTACTGGAGCCTGGTGGACATTGACCCCTGACCTGTGGGATATCGACTGCCTGTGATCTGAGATGCACATCATGAACTTTCCATTATCTAAAACATCATTTATGATCCCATTAAAAAATTAGGAGTGTGTAGAATCATTCTACTATTTAGTGGAAATATAATAGATAAGAGAGAGCCTGAGCAGGTCTGAAAATCACAAGAAATTTTCATGAGTATGGCTCAGAGTCCCCTGTAGATATGTCTACAGCCTTACTACCTCTCCCTGAGCTCACGTCTGTGGCCTCACGAGAGTACCTGGTGTACACAAGGGTGTGCACAGAACGCTGGCATCTGGAAGTGGGTGACCACCAAATGACAGCCGTACTCAGGGTTGGCCCTAAGACACAATAAAAGGAAATATCTCCAGCAGGTAGAACTTTGGGCAGTTCATCCAATGGTCCATTCTGGATCTGAGGTATGAATCTCTACGGACATGGGAAGTCACTGACAGATTATCTGATAGATCAGGGGCTTGGAAAGAGCAAAATTGGAAGATTGGTGACAAAGAGATCTGGGCAAGTAATAATGTGGACTCTCAGAATGGGTACCAAATGTAAAGGCAGTTGTATTTTACATAAATGCTTCCCAGAGGACATCCACAGCGAAGAAGACTCTCACTAAATCAGGTGGAAACAAGATGACTCATCCCATGGATGTCAGTCAATCTCTTTTCCCCAGCCATTCAGTGTTTCCCCGAAAAAGTGGCCATGGCAGCAGGGATGCTATGTGTGAGCTCAACATGAACTTCCCCTCACCAAGGATGATATGGCTGGAGCTACCACTGAGTGCCCAAATGGCCAATGGCAGAAGCCAAAACAAGACCCCCAATATGGCGCCATTTCCCTCAGGTGGAGGGTGAGGGGAGCAGCCAGCTACCTAGTGGAAAGCTGATTACTTAACACTGGACCTGTTCTTCATGGAGAAGGGAGTGATTTTTCCTCATGGGAATTCATACTATTCAGATTTGTCCCCATAACATTCTGCCCGTTCCACCATTCATGCACTTACAGAACACCTTATTCATCACCATTGTATCCCATACAATATCACTTCAGGCCCAATAACTCATTTTACGGCAAAAGAAATGTGGCAGAGGAAACAGGCCCAGCACATTCACTGGTCTTACTCTGTTTCCATCACCCAGAAGTAGGCGGCCTGACAGAATGGTGGAATATGGTCTACTGGAGGCTTAATTAGGGTGTCAGCTAAACCACACCCTGTGAGGTTGGGGAACTGTCCTATCAACATAGGATATGCTTTAAACTAAGCAAGGGTAGGAGGAGAGAGTAGCCCCTCAAAATACACCCAATAATCCACTAATGGAATTTTTTCTGTCCCCCTTAAATCTTGTGCTCTGAGGATTTGGAAGTCCTAATTCTGAAGAGAGGAGGGTAACCATAAGGGAACATAGTCAGGGTTCCACTGAGTTGGAAGCAAGACTGCCACCTGACCATTTGGTGCTCCTTCCACCACTGAACCAATAGGCAGAAAGGAAAGGGGCTACTGTATTAGATCACTGATCCTAATTCCCAAGGGAAAATGGTTGCAGCTACACAAATGATGCAAGGGGACTAGTCTAGGACCCAGAGGATTTCTGAGGTACCTCATAGTGCTCCCATGTCCAGGAGTAATTACTGTCTGAAGCTGGGTTACCTAGAAATCCTGAGACAGGGATTTGAGAACACATGATTCATTGAGGGAGTGTCCTTCAAGAAAAGCTTCTAAGGGAAGGAAGCAGGATAGGGAAGAGGAAAGAGCTGAACATACATGCGGTCTCAGACAAACTTGCCCCGAACATAAAGTATACCAGAGATTTCCTCCCTTTGAGGCAAGGGCACTACCTTTTGTACCTTGTATCACTCCTGTGGGAATGGCCAACTTTTGAAGGAAGCTGAAGGCAAGTCTCTACAGAAGGAGCAGCTGTGGGCGGTTAGCAGCCCATACAGCAGTGGGAATGGGTGTGTCGCCTGGGAGAGGGGACGGTGCAGGGCACACAGCCTCTACTAGAAACAATGGGAAGCTGCAGCAGCCCCCCTAAAATATGTCCTCTGCTGGTAGGAATCGGTAGAAATAGATGGACACTGTAGATGTGAGGATAATGGATAAAGCAGATTTTCTGAGGAAGCCAAGGCTACAGGATTCAGAGCATGGGTGGTTTTGGCCTGGAACAAAAGGGACCCTCTATCCTCTGAAACCAGAGGGAATGAAATCTCTAAAATTAAAGGTTTAGGCAAATTGATAAGCAAAGGGTGAAAAAAATTCAAAACTCACCTAAATTGTATTGAAAGCCTACATGCCTGGCATATCTTAGGGTTGAGATAGTAATAGCATAAGAGACAGGCCCCTGATCTAATGGAGCTTAATGTCTGGCAAACCATCAGTTATAAAACAGTATAAGGACGATGGAACCAAGGAGGGACGGGTCAGGGAAGTGTTATCTGAGACACGAAGAATTAGTTCCTTCCGCGCTAGCAGTAGGGAGTGTTCTGAGCAGAGCAGATGTGATAGCCCACGTGAATGCCTGGGGATGTCGGAGAAGACACCACAGGGAAGAACTGAACGTTCTGGGATTGTGGGGGGAGGGGTGGTAGCAAAAGGTAAGGCAGAGCCATGCCTGCAAGCCAGGTATCAGCGCATTGGAAACCATCAGAGGGTTTTAAGAATATGTACCCCATGACGTGTTTGGTGTTGAACAATAAATAGGGCCGTGGTTCCAAAATTGAAGGAGGTAAGTAAGGCCTGATGGCCTCAATCTCCTCGACTGAAGGCAAAATCTTCTGCTCAAGGTGAAGAGCGTATGAGCACTTGAGAAAAATTACAAAGGCTTTAAACAGCTGGTGAAAGAATGGGAGGTGGGAGTAGTTGAGGGCTCAAATCGATACTAAGCCCTGGAATTTGGTGCAGCATCAATCTGCACCTGTGTGTGCTATGCACCAAGAGAACTCAGCCTCCTCTGCATTCATTGAACGTATATTTATTGCACCTATTTCAAGCCAGTTGCAACATCTGGGAAGATGCACATAGGCTGGATCCAGGGTTGGTAACTTGAAGAGTGGATATAGTGGTGGGATCAGAATGCACAGACCTTGAACATGCTGCATGTCAGAGCACAGACTTCAGCATCAGTAGGAAAGGAGAAGGACCAGGAGGAGTCAAATATACTAGAAGAATGTAGGTGTCAAGGAAATAGAAATCCGCGAAGCTAAAATCCAGGAGAAGAGAAATGAGGGAATTGCTGAAAAGAACCAAGTGCTGGCAAGTTAAGATTTGCATTTGTGAATTGGAAGTTTTTCAGGTGGAAGGTAAAAAGCAACATAGAGTTTAATACAAATCACTGAACTGAGTTTAAGGAACTTCAGGCTGGATGCCGGGCATTTTACATGACTTAGAAGTTGTGGTGGAGAACGTGAGCCAGGAGCTCAGATTCTTAGTGAGCCTTCAAGATCACAGCAAATAGGTCAAAATATGGCAACTCTCCTTGTGTGGTACCTCCTTTCTGTACTTCCAGATGTCAACATGACATCCTAGGAGAAATGTTTAGCTGGACACCTTTCAAAATTAGGAAGTTGGCAAGAAAATAGCTACAAATCTTACATTGTATTCTGGCAAAAAGTAAGAGGCTATTTCAACTGGTTGGTACCTAAATACAACCAGAGCTCCCTTATTTAGCCCCTAGATGGAAAATATTAATTTACATCTGTAATCTAACATAACACTAGAGAACTAAAGACTTAGGGACGAGTGTACAATTTTGTTTTGGTAATTCCAGACCCAAAACATGAAGTTTAAAAACCAAATCAGTTACTTTTGCCACTCGAAAATCCTTACATAGCACTTTATTAAAATAAATAATGAAAAAATTTAAGGCAGCAATGTTTTCATGACCTATAGGTTATAAGATAAAAATTACTCTGAGCTGTTTAATTTTCTACCTTCTTTTCTACAAAGCCAAAAGAATTCTGTCACGGGGCAATCCTGGCCTACAAAGTGATGGCACGATTAGGCTATTGCTGTGCATAATCAGGGGACATTAAAGAGCATCTTTGGAACCAGAATGCTTCCTCAAGTACGCTATCAATAGATAATGACTGATGTTAATGCAGTGAATCTAGCTAAGATATCTTTGGGGCTACTAATGAAACAAAATCAAATTTTAAAAATTTTGAGTAAAACGGGCGCCTGGGTGGCTCAGTCGGTTAAGTGTCTGACTTTGGCTCAGGTCATAATCCCAGAGTCCCAGGATAGAGCCCCACACCAGGCTCCTTACTCTGCTAGGAGTCTGCTTCTCCCTCTGACCCTCCCCCACCTCGTGCTCTCTCTCTCAAATAAATAAAACCTTTAAAATTTCTGAGTAAAGGGGAAAATAATTAAAAGTGCTATTTTTAGAATGGTATCATAAACTAAATAGCAAAATAAAAGAGCTTGGATTTGACAGCAGTGGTGCTTTATACTATTTCTTTGTGCCTGCCCTTCTTGGTACTTATCTCTAAAGTTAGCATACGAACTCACTATTAACTTTAAGATCATTTATTTATAAATTATCACAATTAGTAAGAATAATTAGACCTTATATATACCCATGAATAGTAATGTATATATTCATATTTATTTAAAATATGATTTTTCATGTATATAAGTACCTAGTAATTTCTATTTTTAAAACATACCAGCTTTGAATCCTTAATCTCTTGGCTTTAAATCAAATAAATCAAAGATATCAGTGGTAAATAGAACTTGCTAAAACTTTTTGTATATAGAACTTGGATTGAAAACTAATGAATCCACATTTGGGTACATTCTTCCTAGTAGGCAGGTAAGTATTGCTACTCCAGCTCTTAAATGCGGCCTCCCCTTCACCAGAGGAGGGAGACTATTTCGTTTTCCTTCTCTCAAATGGAAAACAAATCTGGAGTTTTGGTGAAAATGACACTGATTTGATGGGAAGAGATCATTAAAATGGCCTATTTTTCTGTAGGCCACATGTCCGTATCATTGTAAAACCTCTGCTGGGACAGGAATAATCTTTGTAGCCCCTACTGCATGCAGCAAAGCACTTTTCAAGTACTAATTACCGCAATTACTCAAAGTTTGTTGCAGAAATCAGCGAATAAAGGCGTAACAATATAACGTGGACATACTTAGAAAAGATAAAATGCACCAGAACGAACGCTAGGCACTACGTTGCCCCTCTGTGCCTTGGCCCCTTATCTGGCCTCAGACTTTTTCCCATAAACCTAATCCTGGGCAATGACCCAAGGACAAGTTCCTCAACTCCGCCCGGGGCCGAGGGAGCTCTGCGCGCTCCTTCCCGCCGCCTTCCAGGCCGCTCTCTGCCTTTTCCTCTCAAACTTCTTCCCAGCCTGGTCCGGGATACCAGACCCGAGGACACCCCGGGACTGCCCTTCCGCAGACCTCCAGGAGAGGGATAGAAGAACCCGCCGAGGCGACTCGGCGAGTATGGGCTCTCGCGCATGCTCCCTGACTGGACGAGAGTCACGCTGGAGCCCGCAAGAGTGGGAATCCACTTCTCCACATTTTGCAGGTGACCTGGAAAAGTCGGTACCAAAACACTAGGTCCTCAAAGGAGGAAGGGGCCGGACGGTTACTGAGAGCTGACCGGAGGAGGCTGCTCGCAAAACCCGGAAAACACTTCCGGATTAGCCAACCTCGACATGCGCAGAAGCCTCCCCCGCGGCAGCGGCGGCGGCGGCTGTGGTTCCAGAGCCGGAAGGTAAACGACTTCAGCTGCCCGCGGCCTGACGCCTCCTGGGTCATGTCGGCCCAGGGTGACTGCGAGTTCCTGGTGCAGCGAGCCCGGGAGCTGGTGCAGCAGGACCTGTGGGCAGCCAAGGCTTGGCTGATCACAGCCCGCAGCCTCTACCCCGCCGACTTTAACATCCAGGTGAGGTCAGGCCCATGCACGCGGCTGCCTCCGCGTAGGTGTGAGCACTTCGCCGCACCGGGGCTGCCCTGGCCGCCAGCTCTTCCCGCCTTGGAGGGGCCGGCCGCCTCCAGTCCGGCCCGCCCCGCACCCTCTCTTCCCACTCTCGCCACCTCCTCCGCCCCGCTCACCGACACCCCTCACACGTCCCCTCTCCCGCGAGGCCGGCACCTGGAGACACAGCGGACCCCGCTCGAGGTCCGGGTGGCTGGAGGCGTGGGGGTGTTTTGCTGCTCGGTGGCCGGGACGGCACCGCATCGCCCCTGGGAAAGGCCGTTCTCGCTCCTTCATCATGATGGCAGCCATTTGTTTGGTGCCTGCTACTTTTGAGACAGTATTCCTCCATTCTTGGGTACCGAAGGATTGTAAGTGAGCTCCAGGGTCGCACTCGTAAGCCCCGTGGCTCTGTGCCACCAGGTGATGCTTTGCTATCAGGCCCTCCCGGGTTGGGAGTGCTGAGTGAAGGCCAGCTAGCGCTGCGGGCGGTGAGCTGGGACCAAGCCCCGGGCGGAGGTTGTGACCCTCTGGGCTGATATGTGTTTCAGTATGAGATGTACACCATTGAGCGGAATGCCGAGAGGACCGCCTACGCTGGGAGACTGCTGTACGACATGTGAGTTCAGCCTGCAGCGCCCGGGATCTCTCGTGAGGTTTTGTCTGTGTGTGGAAGTGGGAGTTGGGGGAGGATCTTCAAGTTCATCTACATCTCTGGTATCTAAAGCTTACTTAGTCTTACGGCTAGGCCTTCAGTTAACTGCTGACATGCCTTCTGCAGAGAAGTCTTCTTATATTTTATTCTTGGGAAAACTTTTATTCACAATAATTTATTTTGCTTTAGAAATAATACGTGGAAATAATACGTGCTCTTTGCAGTTCAGACAATACTGAAGTGTAGAGAATAACAAGTGCAAGTCCCTCCAACTCAACCAGTTAAGTTTTGTGTGTCTGCGTATACACAAATGTACTGTGTACATGTGTACACAGTACAATACATGAAGGTTGGTTTTTGTGGGGAAGGGTTACAAAAGTGAAATCATGCTACATGCCTCACACTGCAGCTTGCTTTCTTCACCCCCGGCCATGGAGGGATGCCTTTATTTTTCAGTATGTAGAGCTCTTCTTTTGCATATTTGCATAGCATTTCATAATACTGGTGGACATTGAGGTAGTTTCCAATTATTTGAGATTATATTCAGTGTCAGTAAGCAATTTTGTACCCATATTTTAGTGTTTTTCTATAGAGTAGATTCTTAAACATTGATTTTCACAGTCAAGGGTATACACAATACACTATCAAATTACTCTTCGAAAAATACTATTCCAATTTACATTTCTACTAGCAGTGTATAAGAGTGTCCATTTTCCCACACATTTGCCAGCATTGGATATTATCAGTCTTTCTATCATATTTTAATTTTTGCCAGTGTGATAGAAAGTGGTATCTTACTATTTTTTAAAAATTTGTGTTCATTGTATTACTAATAAGACTGAGTATCTTTTCAAGGGTTCTCTTTGGCTGTATTCTTTCTGTGATTTGCCTTTGCCCACTTTTTCTTTTGGGTAGTTTTTTTTTTTTTTTTTCTTTTAGTTCTTTTTTCTTGTTGATATTTAGGAACGCTTTATATATTATGGTCATTTGTTTTTTCACTTATTAAAAACTCTAAAGACTTTTGTGATTAACTTCATTTTCCTTAGTTTTTATTTTTATATCTTTATTTTGGCTTGTTTCGGTACATCTACATATTCACTTGTAATAAAGAAAAATGTGTATTTCTCCATATGCTAATGTTCTTTTCTTTTTGTAATACTATATAGAATCTGACATTTTAATTTAATGCATTAATTTTAAAATAGGTTTGTGAATTTCCCAGATCAGCCGGTGGTGTGGAGAGAAATCAGCATTATTACATCAGCATTAAGGAACGATTCACAGGATAAACAAACCCAATTTTTAAGAAGTAAGAATGGAGTGATAACTAATGGTGTATAAATTACCGCTTCTGAAATACTAAGTTATATACAGAAATTTCACAGAAAATTCAACGTCTGTGGTATTGGTACCCAAATGTGTGTTTGTTCTTGACAATTGAAGTCTCTTCAAATGGTGTTACTTGGTCCCTTGAGTATTTGTATAGAAACCTCTAAGCTTCCTTAAAGGGTGTAGATTTATCAGTTAGCCCAGGGAATTGAATATATTTTTAACAGATTTTATAGTGATCAGAAAGCATCTGTAGATTAGGCAGATCTCCACAAAACAGGAGAGAAACTTTTAGTGATTTATGACCTTTCTCATTAACCTTCACTCTGTGTTGGTTGCCATAGCCAATCAAAGATTTCAAATTCTGGATAAAAAAGTGGGTGGTTTAGGTCATTTCACCTTAAACAAATGCATCCTCTTTATCTCAGCCAACAAGCACTGTTGTGACCCTTCACTTATGCCATTCTTGTCTTCTGGATCCAATAAGGCCTCCAAATGTTTTAGGGTCATTCAGCAAACATCTGTGTCCAATACCATCTGACCCAAAGGCCTTCTAGGTTGTAGGTAAAACTCAAACAGTGATTCTAAATGTAGTATTTACTGTTCTGTACATGAAAATGCCTTATTTCCACTTTAGCTTCGGGATTTTCTTTCTGAAAGAAATTTTTAAAAGTAAAATGTGTTATGTACAGGTTTATTTGAAACTCTCCCTGGTCGGGTCCAGTGCGAAATGTTACTAAAGGTTACGGAACAATGCTTCAACACGTTGGAACGATCAGAAATGTTGCTTCTACTTTTGAGACGCTTCCCTGAAACAGTGGTGCAGCATGGGGTATGACTTGATCCTTTCCTTTTTGTCAAAAGAAAATAAAATCGATCACCACATTCATCAGTTGGGTTAGAAGCTATAATGTGTATTATTCTAAAGCAGAAATTCTGAAGAACACTAGGTAAGATTGAATTTAAATCAAGGAATCTTCATCAGTAAAGCTGAAAGGATGTCACTGTCCTCAAACTTTATAAATTTCCAGTGGAAGTAAGTTTCCCATCAGTATAAGGAAACAGTCACCAAGCTTTGACAGTGCTATTTATTTGCAGTCTGTAAAGTACAGTAAAGATTTGGGGTTTTTTTAATCCTATTCTAGAGGTGCCTGGGTGGCACAGTTGGTTGAGCGTCTGACTTTTGATTTCGGCTCAGGTTGTGATCTCAGGGTGGTGAGATTGAGCCCCACGTCAGGCTTCCAGCTCAGCATAGAATCTGCTTGAGAGGGCGCCTGGGTGGCTCAGTCGTTAAGCGTCTGCCTTCAGCTCAGGTCATGATCCCAGGGTCCTGGGATCGAGTCCCACATCGGGCTCCCTGCTCTGCGGGAAGCCTGCTTCTCCCTCTCCCACTCCCCCTGCTTGTGTTCCTGCTCTCGCTATGTCTCTCTCTCTCAAAAAAATAAATAAAATCTTTAAAAAAAAAAAAAGAATCTGCTTGAGATTCTCTCTCCCTCCCTCTCCCTCTGTGCCCATCCTCCCCCGTGTGCACTCTCTCTCTTCAAATAAATAAATCTTAAAAAAAAATCCTATTACATTCTAATCAACAATGTTTGAATTTAACTGAGAGCCATAGTCTTTTCTCTTCACAGGCATGTTTTTCATGTGCTTTTCCCTCTATTCCTTTTATCTGTAATAATTATTGAGTGCTATTGGCAGGCATTAGTAAGTGTTAGGTATCTCCTTCCATACTCCCTGGACCCCTTGAGGTAGACAGTATCCCACTTTACAGATGAGGAAACAATCTTAAATATGTTCGTAACTTCCCATAGCTAGTAAGTGGGAGATTCAGGATTCAAATCATTAACTCTATTTTTTTCTTTCTTTTTTTTTTTATGTTATGTTAATCACCATACATTACATCATTAGCTTTTGATGTAGTGTTCCATGATTCATTGTCTGCATATAACACCTAGTGCTCCATGCAGAACGTGCCCTCTCCAATACCCACCACCAGGCTAACCCATCCTCCCACCCCCCTCCCTTCTAGAACCCTCAGTTTGTTTCTCAGAGTCTATAGTCTCATGGTTCGTTTCCCCCTCCGATTCCCTGCCCTTCATTCTTCCCCTCCTGCTATCATCTTCTTTTTTTTTTAACGTATAATGTATTATTTGCTTCAGAGATACAGATCTGTGATTCAACAGTCTTGCACACTTCACAGCGCTCGCCATAGCACATACCCTCCCCAATGTCTATCACTCAGCCATCCCATCCCTCCCATCCCCCACCACTCCAGCAACCCTCAGTTTGTTTCCTGAGATTAAGAATTCCTCGTATCAGTGAGGTCATATGATACATGTCTTTCTCTGATTATTTCGCTCAGCATCATACCCTCCAGTTCCATCCACGTCGTTGCAAATGGCAAGATCTCATTCCTTTTGATGGCTGCATAACATTCCATTGTGTATATATACCACATCATCTTTATCCATTCATCTGTTGATGGACATCTTGGCTCTTTCCACAGTTTGGCTATTGTGGACATTGCCGTTATAAACATCGGGGTGCACGTACCCCTTCGGATCCCTACATTGTATCTTTGGGGTAAATACCCAGTAGTGCAATTGCTGGATCATATGGTAGTCTATTTGCAACTTTTTGAAGAACCTCCATACTGTTTTCCAGAGTGGCTGCACCAGCTTGAATTCCCACCAACAGTGTACGAGGGTTCCCCTTTTTCCGCATCCCCGCCAACATCTGTCGTTTCCTGACTTGTTAATTTTAGCCATTCTGACTGGTGTGAGGTGATATCTCATTGAGGTTTTGATTTGGATTTCCCTGATGCCAAGCAATATTGAGCACTTTTTCATGTGTCTGTTGGCCGTTTGGATGCCTTCTTTGGAAAAATGTCTGTTCATGTCTTCTGCCCATTTCTTGATTGGATTCTTTGTTCTTTGGGTGTTGAGTTTAAGAAGTTCTTTATAGATTTTGGAGACTAGCCCTTTATCTGATATGTCATTTGCAAATATCTTCTCCCATTCTGTCATTTGTCTTTTGGTTTTGTGGACTGTTTCCTTTGCTGTGCAAAAGCTTTTTATGTTGATGAAGTCCCAATAGTTCATTTTTGCCCTTGCTTCCCTTGCCTTTAGCGATGTTTCTAGGAAGAAGTTGCTGCGGCTGAGGTCAAAGAGGTTGCTGCCTGTATTCTCCTTTAGAATGTTGATGGACTCCTGTCTCACGTTTAGGTCTTTCAACCATTTTGAGTCTATTTTTGTGTGTGGTGTAAGGAAATGGTCCAGTTTCATTCTTCTGCATGTGGCTGTCCAATTTTCCCAACACCATTTGTTGAAGAGACTTTTTTCCATTGGACATTCTTTACTGCTTTGTCGAAGATGAGTTGACCATAGAGTTGAGGGTCCATTTCTGGGCTCTCTATTCTGTTCCATTGATCTATGTGTCTGTTTTTGTGCCAGTACGATACTGTCTTGATGATGACAGCTTTGTAATAGAGCTGGAAGTCCGGAATTGTGATGCCGCCAGCTTTGCTTTTCTTTTTCAACATTCCTCTGGCTATTTGAGGTCTTTTCTGGTTCCATACAAATTTTAGGATTATTTGTTCCATTTCTTTGAAAAAAGTGGGTGGTATTTTGATGTGGATTGCATTGAATGTGTAGATTGCTCTGGGTAGCATTGACATCTTCACAATATTTGTTCTTCCAATCCATGAGCATGGAACGTTTTTCCATTTCTTTGTGCCTTCCTCAATTTCTTTCATGAGTATTTTATAGTTTTCTGAGTACAGATTCTTTTCAAATCATTAACTCTATTAATTCAAACTCTGTTGTTTATTCTTACCCACACTATCTTTCAAGCTTCTGGCCCCAGTTAACCTTTTCTATACCTCCTTCTATTAGTTTCCTAGGGCTGCTGTAACAAAGTACCAGAAAACTGAGGGCTTAAAACAACCAAAATTTATTCCTTCACAGTTCTAGAAGCTGAAAGTCCAAAAGCAAGGTGTAGGCAGAGCCATGCTCCCTCTAAAGGCTCTAGGGAAAAATCCTTCCTGCCTCTTCCTGGCTTCTGGTGGTCACCAGCAATCTTTGTCATTCTTGCGCTTGCAGCTACATCATTCCAGTTCCAGTTTCTGCCTCTGTTGTCACATGGCTTTCTTCCCTGTGTGTCTGTTCCTGTGTCTTTACATGACCGTGTAAGGATTGTAGTCATTGGATTTAGGGCTTGCCCTAACCCACTGTGCCCTCTTCTTAACTAATTGCATCTACAAAGACCTTACTTCTTTTATAAGATAAAATTTATGTAGGCTCACATTCTGAGACTCTTGAGTGGATATGAATTTTGGGTGGATGCTATTCAACCCAATACATTCCTTGATCATTACTCAACTATTAGCTTTTCGTGTTTTATTATCTTTTCCATTGTTTTACCCCTCCCCCGTGCATCGCCAAGTGATCCCAAGGAAGATAATGCAGATGTCTGGGTGGATTTTGATAAGCCTGCTTTCTACTCTGCTAGGGAATACATGGTAGAAAGTAATGGAAAGGTGGCCTTAAAAGTCAAACAGTTGTGTCCAGCCTAGCCGAGGCTGAATGACTGGCTACTCCTGACAACTCTTAAAAGTGGTAAGGTTTGTCGACATAATACATCTTGATGTAGAGAATACAGTTTCTACATTTTGTAGAAAATCTCTACATCTCCTTTATCATTCTAACTAGTTCCAGTGCTTCCTTTAAGTTTCTGTAGACATTTTAACGTTTTTTTTTTTTTTAAAGATTTTATTTATTTATTTGAGAGAGAGAGAGAGAATGAGAGACAGAGAGCATGAGAGGGAGGAGGGTCAGAGGGAGAAGCAGACTCTGCCGAGCAGGGAGCCTGATGCGGGACTCGATCCCGGGACTCCAGGATCATGACCTGAGCCGAAGGCAGTCGCTTAACCAACTGAGCCACCCAGGCGCCCCACATTTTAACGTTTTAATTTTGCTAGTTCAGAGGAGAATAACCAAGACAAAGTAGTCAGTGGTCAGGTGAATTTGGGGTTTCCTTCTGAGCTGTGTTGCTGATATATTTTGTTTTCTAGTCCTTAAAATGAGAATATTTGTTTCTTGAGGAAGATTGCATATACAAGCTGTTTGTTAAATTTAAAAAGCCATTTCTTTATGTAATTCTGACATCTTAAACTGTAACACGTTTAAATGATTAACTGTATTTTGAAACAGGTTGGCCTTGGGGAAGCATTATTAGAGGCTGAAACTATTGAAGAACAAGAATCTCCTGTTAACTGCTTTAGAAAATTATTTGGTAAGAAAAATTGTATTTTGTGGGCGCCTGGGTGGCTCAGTCATTAAGCTTCTGCCTTCGGCTCAGGTCATGATCCCGGGGTCCTGGGATCGAGCCTCACGTCGGGCTCCCTGCTCCGCGGGATGCCTGCTTCTCCCTCTCCCACTCCCCCTGCTTGTGTTCCCTCTCTCGCTGTGTCTCTCTCTGTCAAATAAATAAATAAAATCTTTAAAAAAAAAAAAAAAGAAAAATTGTATTTTGTATTAATTCCTTATGTAAGAATATGGCAGAGTAAGTATCATTTCAGGGATAAGGTCATTTGTGGAAAGCAAAGGAACTTTTCATATTATGAAATTTAAATCCTTGTTTATTTTTTTAGTCCAAAAAGCATTTAAACAACTTCTAGGGACCCCTGGGTGGCTCAGTCAGTTAAGCATCTGCCTTTGGCTCAGGTCATGATCCCAGGGTCCTGGGATTGAGTCCCGCATCAGGCTCCTTGCTCAGCAGGGAGCCTCCTTCCTCTGCCTCTGCCCCTCCCCCTACTTGTGCGCACACTCTCCCTCTTTCACTCACTCTCTGGCAAATAAATAAAATCTTATATAAAAAAAATAAACAACTTCGGGGCGCCTGGGTGGCTCAGTTGTTGAGTGTCTGCTTTCAGCTCAGGTCATGATCCCAGAGTCCTGGGATCAAGCCCCGCATCGGGCTCCCTGCTCCACGGGAAGCCTGCTTCTCCCTCTCCCACTCCCCCCTGCTTGTGTTCCCTCTCTCGCTGTGTCTCTCTCTGTCAAATAAATAAAATCGTTTTTAAAAAAGATAAAAAAATAAACAACTTCTAAATTTTTATTACATAACATTTGATTCCTCTGAAAGAATATGTGTAATAATATATTCAAGTATGAGGCATAATAATAAACATCTGAACTGTCACCCAGTGTAAGAACTGGACCCTTACCCATAATGTAAAATCTGCTTGTGTATTTCCTTGCTCACTCCATCCACTAGTGTCCCTGTGCACTGCAATTTTTAAATAAATGGGCCATAAAGGTTTTTTCCCTATGTATTTTATTTTATTTATTTATTTTTTTTATAGATTTTATTTATTTGACAGAGAGAGAGACAGCGAGAGAGGGAACACAAGCAGGGGGAGTGGGAGAGGGAGAAGTAGGCTTCCCGCTGCCGAGCAGGGAGCCTGATGCAGGGCTCCATCCCAGGACCCTGGGATCATGACCTGAGCTGAAGGCAGATGCTTAACTGTCTGAGCCACCCAGGCGCCCCTTTCGCTATGTATTTTAGATACTACATAAAGTGAACTCTAAAATAAATTTTGTTTCTATCAGAATTGTAGGGTAGACAGACAACTTAATTGTTTTTTTCTTATTTTTCCTCTTCAACAGTTTGTGATGTCCTTCCTCTAATAATTAACAACCATGATGTCCGATTGCCTGCCAATTTATTATATAAGTACTTGAACAAAGCAGCTGAATTTTATATCAATTATGTCACTAGGTCTACTCAAATAGAGAGTCAACATCAAGGTAAGTGAGAATACCCTGCAATTTTATTTATACAGACTTTAGTAAATTGCAAACTCAAAAATCCCTCATCGTTCTGATTATTCTCTGGATGCGTACCAAGATGGTTCCTGGAAAAAAATACTGCAGGTAAGAAATAAGACTTTTCTGGAACCAATTATACACTTTGAAACAGTCAGCTTGCTGAACCATAATATTAGGGTCCTGAGCTTCATACATGTACCACAGCTCAAAGGTCATTTCTTGCTATACCAGTAGCCAGTTGTGGGTCCTTCAACAAAACACACAATGTGTTGGGATTCTGTGCTCTTGCCTTTTTTATATATATATTTTTTAAGATTTTATTTATTTATTTGACAGAGACACAGCGAGAGAGGGAATACAAGCAGGTGGAGTGGGAGAGGGAGAAGCAGGCTTCCCGCGGAGCAGGGAGCCTGATGCAGGGCTCGATCCCAGGACCCTGGAATCATGACCTGAGCCGAAGGCAGACATTTAACGACTGGGCCACCCAGGCGCCCCTAGGATTATTTAAAATATATATATATATATATTTTTAGATTTTATTTATTTGCGAGAGAGAGAATGAGAGACAGACAGCATGAGAGGGAGGAGGGTCAGAGGGAGAAGCAGACTCCCTGCTCAGCAGGGAGCCCGATGCGGGACTTGATCCCGGGACTCCAGGATCATGACCTGAGCCGAAGGCAGTGGCTTAACCGACTGAGCCACCCAGGCGCCCCTAAAATATATTTTTATTTATTTATTTGAGAGAGAGAGAGAGCACAAGCAGGCAGAGGGGCAGAGGAAAAGGGAGAAGCAGACTCACTGCTGAGCAGGGAGCCCAATGAGGGGCTCGATTCCAGGACTCTGGGATCATGACCTGAGCCAAAGGCAGACGCTTAACGACTGAGCCACCCAGGCGCCCCTCTGCTCTTGCCTTTTGAACAGGGATTCAGACTTTGTCTTTCTCTGTCAAGTACTATATACATAGTAAATAGTAAGATTAATTATAGGATTCTTTTTTCTCATTTCCCAGGTGCCCAAGAAGCATCTGATTTAATGTCACCTAGCAAACGGAGCTCTCAGAAGTACATAATAGAAGGGCTGACTGAAAAATCATCCCAGATTGTGGACCCTTGGGAGAGGTTGTTTAAGATTTTAAATGTTGTTGGAATGAGATGTGAATGGCAGATGGATAAAGGAAGACGGTAAAAAATTGTTCATTTCTAGAATTGCTTAGCAAGCCTCCTGATACTGTAATCTCAGGATTTTTAAAAACAAAAACACTTTCTTAAGAAGCATATAATGTGTAGATATACTTTCCTTTGGTCAACTTCTATAACCTTGGTATTTATGCAAAAGAGAGTGGTTTTTCACTTTATTAAAAGATTCCCAATGGAAGTATGAACTTGTAAGATGCTGTTGAGCTTGAAGCACTTTTTGTCATTCAGAGGAGAGAGTAGCTACTTTGTCATGTCTCTGTCCTGAAATAGTGGTCTGATCACTGCTGTAATTCGGAAGGGGAATTACCCATGCCTCCAGCTACATTTGGTAAAGGTCACGCTTCTTTTGGGGCTTTTCTCTAGACCTTTTGCTGATAAGCCGAATAATTACTTTTTATCATCCTTCATCTTTCAGAAGCTATGGTGATATTTTGCATAGAATGAAGGATCTCTGCAGATACATGAACAACTTTGATAATGAAGCTCATGCAAAATATAAAAACCAAGTGGTTTATTCGACTATGTTGGTCTTCTTTAAGAATGCATTCCAGTATGTCAACAGCATACAACCATCTCTATTCCAAGGTTGGTTAAAGAATTCTAGAGTCTCCCAAAATACTGGCTTTAGCTGGGGTGATGAAGGTGATGAAAATGTTTACCTTAACATTGTTCTTGGATCCAGATCATTGTGGGGTGACACCAGTGCTTTTTTTAAGTTGTTGGTAGTTTTTATGTAAGTATGTTTTCATTTAAAATTTCTATGTCGGGGTGCCTGGGTGGCTCAGTTGGTCAAGTGTCAAACTGTTGATCTGCGCTCAGGTCTTAATCTCATGGTTGTGAGATCAAGCCATGCATTTGGGCTCCACGCTGGGCATGGAGCCCACTTGATTAATTAATTAAATTTTTATTTTAAAGGATGTAGTGGTACTGTGAAACTAAATACAGATATTTAGTGCTTCTATTTTGAAAAAGCAGATGTAGCAAAGTACTGAAGTAGATTTCACAAAGGCTTTGCATTAGACAAAGATTTTTTTTAAATAACATTTTTGCATATAAATTGTAAAAAATGTGAAAAATAGAAAGGTAAAAGAATGAAATCACCTACCCATCCAATACAATACAGCTCTCATTTTTGTGTATTACTTTGTAGTCTTTCATATATTTAGATTTTGTTTGGAATTTATAGCTGTAAGATATTATACATATAACTTCATAGTCTTGAGTTTTTGGCTAATATTATGATTCATGATCACTATGAAAAATTTGTAGATACATAAGAACAAATATAGAGAAGGAACTTTCACTTGTAATCTGTCATTGAGAAAGAACCTTTATTAATAATCTCGTGTATATCTGTACAGTCTTTTTTCCTATTCATGTATACTTGTTTGTCTGCCTAACTGGGATCACACTGAACATACTTTTTAATGACCTGTATTTTCAAACGACAGCTGAGTAAACTTCCACCTGATATTAAGTTTTATTTTCCTTGCCGCATTTTTAAGTGTTGGTGTTTTCCCCCATCCATAGGTCCTAATGCCCCAAGCCAAGTTCCACTGGTTCTTCTTGAGGATGTATCAAATGTGTATGGTGATATAGAAATTGATCATAACAAACATATACATAAAAAGAGGAAACTAGCTGAGGGAAGAGAAAAAACCATGGTAATCCTTTCAGATATGATTATTAACAGATTATGTGTTTGTGGTTTGCTGGAAATGAATGTAAAATACAGCTTTGGAGCTACATTGATAAAGCTTAGGTCTTTTAATTATAATTAATGTAAATGAGCAGTTCTCAACTGGAGGTGATTTTGCCCCCCAAGGACATGTGGCAGTGTCTAAGGACACTTTTTGATTTCCACGGCTTGGTGGGGAGGAGTTGCTGTGACTGTCTCCCATGTAGAGGCTAGGATGCTGTGAACAGTACTACAATGCACGGGACAGCCCCACAACAAAGAGTTGTCCAGCTCAAAAGGCCGATGTTGAGAAAGCCTGGTATAAGTTAGTTCTACCTGTCGTGACTGAATGGCTTCAATTAAAGGTGAAAAGCAGAGCCAGGTGAACTACATTGAACATCTAGGCAGGGTGCTGTGCTGAGCCCTGGCCTCAGAATGGAAAGGGCCGAGGTGTTCTGGCTAGGAAGTCATTACAAGCCAAGGGGAGATGTTGGAAAGGTTTCATGGAGGAGGTCAGCATTTGAAATCAGCCTTGAAGGATGTAGCAGTTTTGTCATTTGGAATTGGAGGGTGGATTTTGTGAAGAGAAGACAGTTTGCACAAAGATGTGGAAGGCCAGAGAACATGAAGAACCATTGGTCTTCTGATGGGACCAAGCAGCAGGCCTGGGCAGAACAAGTGATTTCTAAACTTATTTTAAAGCAGAGGATTCCTTTCAGTGATAGCTTTCGTGGAGGCCCAGCCTGTAACAATATGACAGTGGGGGTGCTCTAGGTCAGGAATCAGCAAACTTTTTCTGTGAAGGGCCAGGAAATAGTGTAGGCTTTACAGGCCCAACAGTCTCTGTTGCAGCTGCTCAGCTCTGCTGTTACAGTACAAAAAATAGCCATAGACAATAGTAAACAAATGAGGTGGCCATGTTCCAGTAAAACTTTATTTACAAAAACAGGATCTGGTCTGCAGGTCATAGTTGGCTAACCCCTGCTCCAGGTGAAATACCACAGGGGAGCCAAGAGTCTCACCCACTTTCTGTCCCCTCTCCTCTCCTCCTGTCAGTCCCCTTACCGCTTCTTCAGCCCCTGAGTTACATTCACTAGACGCGGGCGTGAGGAGAGATGTGCCTTAAAATCAGTTCAATCTGATGTCCTTGTAAATTGTACTGTATAATATAGAATGGAGCAGGGAAGACGAAGACTTTCTGAAGGCTTGTGAGGTTATTAAACCTTCTGATAAACTCATTTGTTTCCTCCCACAGAAAAATGCACACATGCACGATTTCACAAATAATTTCCAAGGTTGAAGGATGCTTTGAAATCCAGGCATGAATCCCAGGTTGAGAACTCTGCTAACCAGGCTTTCCCAGGTGCTCTCTGATTCATGTTTTAAAAAGATCACTAAGGCTGCTGGGTAGCTCCTCCTTCTTTCCTGACATTCCCAGGTGGGGTCACTCATTAGCTCTCCCTTCTGGTTTCCGTGAGTGTGTGGTTTATCCAGGTACTTCACATTAAGACCACAGACACCCTTCTTGCTGTGTGGATAATAGGTCATCCAATACTAGTTTTAACTCAAAGCAGTGACATGTCCCATACAAATCAGTATAAATAACGAGGCTCCATCCGTCTGTTTCTCTCCGTCCCCACCACGTGCTCCCTGTCCAAGCCATCCCAGTCTTTCATACGTCATCAGGGATGTCCTCTTGTCTCCCTGCTTGCACCCTTGCTCCCTACCGTCTCTTCTCTACCCAGCAGCTTTAGTGAGGTTTTTAAGACCTGAATCAGACATCACTCCCCTGCTTTACTACCTCCAGTGTCTTCCCGTCATGCTCTTCACATTGGCTTCAAAGCCATTACTGAGCAAGCCTTTGCGTGCCCCAGACACGCTGGCCTCTCTGCACCTCCCGCGCTCTGAGCCCCTTTCTGCCCCTGGATCTCTACCCCCGAGCTGTGCCCTGAGGTTGGAGTACGTCTCTCTGCCAGGCTGTGTCCTTGTCACAGCTCTCAGTGTGGACATTTCTCCCTCTGAGGCCTCCTCGAAATACCCATCCAGTTTTCTCTATTAGTCTATTTTAATTCTGCATAGCCCCTATTGCTATTTTCTTGTTTCTTCATTTGCGAGTCCAGCCATGTCTGTGTCTCCCTCTTAGTTCTGTACAAGCTCTGTGGGGCCAAGGACATTGTCCGTCTTGTACCCTGGACATCTGGACAGTGCCTGAGCCACAGCTGGTGAATGAGTGAACCCCCACTCTTCCCTCAGCCTTGTCGTCCGGGCCATGGCATAGCTGTTTAAACCCTCTGGCTCTCTGGTTCCTCCTGTTTCTCACCTCTCATGTGTCATCTAGCAGGCCCTGCTCTCATACTCTGGCCCTCCAACCAACCTGGGTTTCCATCTGTTTTTGTTTTTACTCCATTAACTGATTTTTCCTGGTTTTCATTCTATCCCACAGTCTGCCCCTGACCTGCCGTGAGTCCAGCCATGTCTGTTTGAGCCCTCACAGCAGAGGACATAAAGCTCGGCTTATAGATTCATCTTGTTTTACTCATTGTGTTTTGCTTCTTTTAATAACCGAACATCTAAAAATTGGGAGATTTCTCACAACAATCGAGATGTCTGACTTCTTTAAGAATTGGAATATCTGATACACTGGCCCCTGATGCTCGCCCACAGCTGGGGCCAGATGGAGGCTGCCCATTTCAGACAGGCGTACATTCTCCATGCAGCCTGATTCCCTGGCTCACGTGACGTGCCAGTGGCTGGAGCTGGGGGACTGTCCTCTCCTATGGGCAACCTATTCTCCACCTACACATGCTATAGTCAGGGTTCTCGCTTACAGCATCCGCCCAGAACTTCAGAGTGTACTTTTGCATTTCAAAATCAATTTCTCTGAATTATAGAAACTATTTGGAAACTACTCTCACCACACCTGAGGTCCCTTCCATAAACTCCCAATCCTGTTTTGAGGCAGGAATGTTTTCTATAAAATTGCAACAGTGAATACCCCACTCATGTTAGTATATCCTATTAGATTGGCAACACGTGGCAAGGAACTGGACCCTGATGAAGTAGGATACCTAACAGGTTTTGATTGTGAAAGGGATCTGGGTATGTGTCATTATTGGGGGAGGATAAGAATATGGTAGCTAAATAGAGTGAGCAGTGGGGGGGGGGGTCCCCCAAGCATCAAGGACTGGCAGGAGAATACCAGGCTGTGAAAGTGGGGGGAGAAAGGTGGGTAGTGGGAGGGAGGTGCTTATTTTTTCTGAGATCAGCTTGAGGAATGGAGCTTTCAGCTGAAATATTTGTACATATTTTTGAATCAGCATAGTGGTGTGAAAATCTGTAGGGAGAATTTAATTTGGGTCATTAAGTTAGTAAAGTAACGTAGGGATAATAAGAGTCAAGAAATTCTCAGCAAAATAAAATTAAGTGGAGCTGTTTTACCTTTACTATTTTTTGGCAAAATGTCTGACCATGCTCACTGGCACTTAAATAGTTGCAGTTCTCTGAGACCTCCCTTTGGCTTTATATTTCTTGAGATGAAGAGCAAGAAAAGTGTAGGGTTCTTTATTATAAACTACAGAAGGCCTTAATAGATAAGTGCAGGCAAATGTAATTCCTGGCCGACATCTTGCATTGGGGGAGCAGAGCTAGAGAGGGTTGGAGTGGGAGAAGTTATATATAGGGAACAAAAGATTAGGAAGAGTCATTTCTCTGATTCTTAGGGCATTTGGGTTTTAATTTTAATTCCTCTACATGATAAACTTATTTGGAAGCAAATTAAATTATTTCACATACTAAAAAAAAATGAACGATAAAACATATGCCATGTAAGCTGTATCTGTAAGAATCTAATTGGGGGCTTTTATAACATTGATATGTTTTTAAACTATTGGACGTTTTAACTCCATGGCTTTACTTAGAAGCCAACATAAGCTTAGAATTTATCATCAGAAAAACATAAGCTTAGTTTTTAAGGTAAAAATTGAATGTGTGAGAGTGAAACTATCCTCATGGTAGTATCCTTTGATATAAAATCCATACAGTAATCAGAATTGGCGGTAATAAACATAACAACCTCCAAGTACAGTTGACCCTTGAACAACATGGAGGTAGGGCGCCAACCTACCCCACCCTGCACAGTCATAAATCTGTGTATAACTTTCGACTCCCCCAAAACTTAACTACTAATAGCCTACTGTTGACCAGAAGCCTTACTGATAACGTAAATAGTTGATTACCCTATATTTGGCACATTCTATGTATTATATACTGTATTCTCGCAACACAGTAAGCTGGAGAAAAGGAAATGTTATTAAGACAATCATAAGGAAGAGAAATACATTTACAGTGCTGGACTGTAAAAAATCCATATGTCAACGGCTCTGTGTAGTTCAAACCTGTGTTGTTGACGGGTCACCTGTATATGACTAAGTTAATCACCTTCTTCACCTTCTCTAAGCAGAGTTCAGATGACGAAGACTGTTCAGCAAAAGGAAGGAATCGTCACATCGTAGTCAATAAAGCAGAGCTTGCTAACTCCATTGAAGTGCTTGAGAGCTTTAAGCTAGCCAGGGAGAGCTGGGAGTTGCTCTACTCCCTGGAATTCCTTGACAAGGGTAAGAACATGCTTGTCGTATTAGTGCTGTTTAATGTGTTATGTAAAATCAGTGTGCTTAAAGCATTCTACTTGGAACAGCAAGGCACTTAGAGCTAAATTGCTTCCAGTAGTTCACACAGTTTATAGGATCTTTCTTGAGCAGGACATCTAATCAGTGATTAATATCCAAATGATCAAAAAAAAATTCAAATGATCATTTACATCTTAGCTTCTACTCTGAGTGTTTATTATAATTAGAGTCGGGGTGGAGTTTGAGGGAGAGTTTTTGATCTTTTAACATTTGTATTTCTGGCCTCCTTTCTTTCTCTTGCTGGGTTTGTTTTGTATTTTTAGTTGTTCTGTCTGCCTTGTATCTTCCTTAGGTCACGTGTAGCTAAGCATACAAAAGGTAATGCTGTTTTTATCTGCATTAACTCTATTGCCTGAAAAACTCACCCTACAGAAAGCCTGTTTTCCTTTGAGAATAGACCTAAATCTACAGGGAGTTTTACAACTATTAAGTATTTCAACATTACTTAGAAATTACTAGCGCGTTGCTAAGCCATGGATTTTTACTCTGCTTTGGAATCAACAGTGTATTTTTATTTTCCTTCTGGCCAATGGACCTTCATCCTTGGGCCTGCTTCTGTCACGTGCCTGTACAGAACCCTTGGTCAGAAGTGTCATGTCATTTTTTTCTAGGTAGATAGAGCATCATTTCATCTCTCCCGGTCACATCTAGAATTATAAACGTGTATGTGACCTTTGGGGGTAAGGGGGAGTTTTCCTTTAGTTATAACTTGACTTTTTAAAAAATGAGTAAAAGGGTGCCTGAGTGGCTCAGTCATTAAGCGTCTGCATTCGGCTCAGGTCATGGTCCCAGGGTCCTGGGATTGAGCCCCGCATCGGGCTCCCTGCTCGGCGGGGAGCCTGCTTCTCCCTCTCTCATGCCCCTTGCTTGTGTTCCCTCTTTCGCTGTTTCTCTGTCTGTCAAATAAATAAATAAAATCTTAAAAAATATATTTAAAATAAATAAATAAATAATGAGTAAAACTCTTACCTTGTATCTTTTGTTTTCTGAGCTGGGTGAAAATAAAACAGTATCTTTTTCTGAGGAGAGCAAAATAATTTACAAGATAAATGAGGTTGAACAGCTCTCAGGACATGGTGTGTGCTTAGTATATGTTGGGGCCTAATAAAAATACTGCTTGTGGATTACTGATAAGTATTATATTCTAACTTTACTATCTAATTAAAATTCTAGACCATTGTTTTAGAAATCAAAGTCAATAGTTACCCATTTTTTGGAAGGTTGTCTCTGTTGTTTTGCTGGGTTTGTTTTGTTTTCTGCTTCTATGTTAACATGTTTTTGGTAAATTTGCTTTTGAATTCTCAGAATTTACAAGAATTTGTTTGGCGTGGAAGACAGATACTTGGCTTTGGTTAAGAATCTTCCTCACCGATATGATCATCTATCAGGTAGAGTGATGTATATTTTAAGTTACTCTGTATAAGATGATTGTTACTGTGAACCAACTATAGCATGCAGGATGTGTATGTTCCTTCTCTAGACTAGTAATGCTCTGAAGACATGTTCTGTCTTCAGTGGCAGAAGGATTATGGTCCACTTTCATCTCAAAAAAAACCCAAAATGACAAGGCCACCTCTTCTGTGTTACTTTTAATATGTCCAGCCACACCCCTCTGTGAAAGTAAGATTTTTACTTTTCAATAAAAGATGACCACTTCTCGCCCCTCCTTCTCTCTACTCTGATGGAGTCCTTCTGCCCTGCCCCACTGTTCTTGAGCTACTTATGCCTGGAATGGAGAGAGCTAATAATTCCCTAAGAGGATGCAGAGCTTCCAACCTCTGTTGTCGAAACAGACAGGTTGCTGCTTCCATCCTACATAAAGGAGAAATGGTATGAGTAGTAAAATATTTATAAGAAATGGTATATCCAAAATGTGTTTTATCCAAAGCTTGTGTTATTTTATTTAGTCTTAAGACTTAAGACCCAGCGTGCCTGGATGGCTTAATCAGTAGAGCATGCGACTCTTCATCTCGGGGTCGTGAGTTCAATCCCCATGTTGGGTGTAGAGATAATTAAAAATAAATAAATAAATAAACTTTAAAAAAAAGAAAAAAAAAAAAAGAATTAAGACCAGAAAGAAAAATCTTTGTACATATGAAGTACCTCTATAGAGAACCTTCCACCTAGCTTTAAATAAGTTGGTTTGATTATTGCTAAGTCTCCTTTTTCCTCCTCAGATGATCAAACAGAGCTACTTTATTTGTAGTTGCTTAATTAACTCTGGCGATTTTTATTTATTTATTTATTTATTTGAGGGAGAGCATGGGGGAGGGGCAGAGGCAGAGGGAGAGAGTCTTAAGCAGATTCCACGCTGAACACGAAGCCCAACTCGGAGCTTGATCTCACAACCCTGAGATCACAACCTGAGCCAAAACCAAGAGTCAGATGCTTAATCGACTGTGGCACCCCAACTCTGGAGATTTTTTTTTTTAACGGCAGTGTTTTTCACCTCCTTGCTGTTATGTCTTTCTTAGGGCCAATATAAAAAAGCAATAGCCAGCCTGCATCATCTAGCAGCTCTCCAGGGGTCACTTCCTCAGCCACAGATCACAGGACAGGGGACGCTGGAGCATCAGAGGGCGCTCATCCAGCTGGCAACCTGCCACTTTGCTCTAGGGGAGTATAGGGTGAGTAGTGTGCACCTGGCCCAGGGACCCTCAGATGCACTCAGCTACCCGGGGGCTTCCTCTTTTCCTAGAGTGGCCTTTTAATTCAGTGCATGTTTATTTGAAATAGGATTTTTCTGCCTAGATTTTATCACCTAATCTGCTGGTAAAAATCTTGATAATTTTGTTTTGCTTAGTTTTCTCTTTAGTTATAGCTTCCCTGAAATTAGGCTTTGGTACTTTTCAGATTTCCTGTTCCTTTTCCGTTTTGTTGGAGGATGGTTTCTTTTATTCTTTGCTTTCTTATCTGGAATCCCTTTAGAGCAGAATCAGTCCTATTGTACTTGGACAGAAGAGGCATTTCCTAAGTGGGAAATGGAGGATTTCCATTAGCTATCTGAGCCTCAAATTCTCTTTTTACATGATGATGACACCTCATAGGGGTGTTGTAGGAGCAGATATGTAAGCAAGTCTGTTTCCTCTGTAATTGTGAGGCCCTTCTACCACAGGGTGGAGACCATGTGCTTTACCTTCGATTCTCTCATAGCACCTACCACAGGGGTCTGCACAGCTTTGATACTTAATAAATGTTTGAATTCAATGAAAATGATAAGCACATTCTTTATTCTTTATACAGTATAAATTCAAGGCCACAATTTAACACACAAACTCTGATTTCTTCTTATCTTTCTATATGTTAATTACTTTGTGATTAGTAACCCTGAATAAAGTTTTTAAACTTCAACTTTGAAATATGATTTATAATTTGCTATGATGACATTTAGGAGGAAAGAATTCGAGAGCACGTAAAGTTTGTGCATTGAAAATTGAAAATACTTTTCTGTCATCATTTATGTAATTATCAGGTACCTAATTCTAAGTTTCAGTGAATTCCTCCTGAAAACTTGAGAGCACATATTTATCCACGCAGATATCCATATATTGTATAGAATTAGAGAGTTACACAAGGCACTGCTGTTCAGCATCATATTAGGGAATATAAAATAAGCAGATTTAATCAAGCTGGGCAAACTCATTCTCTGAGGGCTTCAGTCAAAGCTGATCATTATTAGGCCTACATCCTTAGTTTCTCACTTAACCTGCTTCCTTTTTTTTTTTTTTTTTAAGATTTTACTTATTTATTTGACAGAGAGAGAGAGATAGCAAGAGCAGGAACACAAGCAGGGGGAGTGGGAGAGGGAGAAGCAGGCTTCCTGCCGAGCAGGGAGCCCGACGTGGGGCTCAATCCCAGGACCCTGGGATCATGACCTGAGCCGAAGGCAGACGCTTAACGACTGAGCCACCCAGGCACCCCTTAACCTGCTTCCTGAATCTCAGCTGCCTTCAGCTGTCTGTCTTCAGCTCAGACCCAGTGTATCCAGATGTGAGTTTCCTTTGTTCTCTGGCCCTTAGATGTAAAACTCTCAAGTCATGGTTGACTCTTAACTCTGGCTAATCATTTTGATTCTTCCAGTATGAAGCTAATATCTTTGGTGTAGTGCCTTTTATTTCCTTTGCCACCACCCTAATCCATGGCTCTGAACTGAGATTTTTGCCGATAATCTTTTTCCCTCTCTAAGTTATGGTCATTGCTTTCTACAAGATTGTTGTCATTGTTCCACTTAACTGAAATATTGACTTCCTCAGTGCCCAGAGTTGAACCATGTGCTGGGGGTGGAGATATAAGCAGGGTATGGGGAATGGGGGATCCCTGATTCAGGACATATAATTTGAGTTACAGAGAAAAGTGCAAGTATTTATAGAAAACAGTTAAAAATCAAATACTAAGTGGTATGCCCCTGACATATGCACAGTAGGCATTCAGGAAAGGGTGTTTTCACCAGGGTCCATGTAGTCAAGGAAGAAATTACAGAAAAGATTGGCTGGAGTTGGGCATATGACCCTGGAGAACACATCATGGCCCCACCACTTACTAGCTCTGTGACCTGGGGCAAGTTACCTCAGTGAGCTATCTAACTCCAGTGTTCAAGTTAACTACCAAGCTGTCAAGCTCTTAAAGCTGGAGTTTCACAACCCTATGGCCTAGGTGGGTTCTGGATGTGCCAAGATACCGACGCTCTCAGTTAGCTGTGGCTTGAGGCAGCTAGAGCCCCCAGGTTAGTGCTGCCAGCTCTGAGCAGCCTTACAAGTATTTTCTGAATGCGCCAAGACACAAAAAAGGGTGGGAAGCATAGGTTTAACACTCCACTTCCTCATCTGTAAAATAGGGATAATAAGAAGGTTGTGCTAGATGCATAGAGCACACTCCCCAAATGGAATCTAGCTGTTATTAGAATTTGAACAGGTAGACCGAAGGTAATGGCTCACTCTATGGATCAAGAGCAGCCTGCTCAGTGTGGCCCTTGAGGCTTCCCTCCACACAAGCACTGCATCAGACCGGTTTTGTCTGTGTTATTTCCTAAACCACGCCTTCCTTCCCCTCACCTAATCACCTAAACAGTACCCAGTCCTTCCCTACGTCTTTCTCTCCTCTGAAAACCCTTTTATCTCTTTTCCACATTCCAAATTCTTCCCTCCCTTTAAGGTTGAGATAAGGGTAACCTTCCTATCTGAACCTTTTCCAGCTAGTTTAGCCTGTGTATGTTTCTCCTTCATTTTAAATTATGCTCTGTATTATACCATGTAGTTCAGTACTTTGTGTCCCCATTTTGTTGATTTTTCTATTCAGTTGAGTAGTATTTTCTATTCATTGAGTTAGTAAATGTCTTTAGGATGGGCCACTGTGCTGTTAAACACGTTGGTAGTTTGGTTAATACTCAACTAATTTTTAATTTTTGTTCTTTTGTTTTAATAGCAAAGAGTGAGTTATTATTCCCCCAAAGATCTAGTACCTCGATTCAATCTCAGTTACTTTTTCTACATTTGCTGTTGAGCAGACAGTAATGATCTCATAGAGTCTTGAGGTAGTGCTACAGCCCTCCATGTACACACATTGCCCAGTTGTCTGCTACACATATTAGTATTCTGTTGATTTGCTTTCAATGAGAAAATTTCAGATTGGTGCTTTTTCATCTGATCTTCTTTAGATGACATGTGAAAAAGTCCTTGATTTGATGTGCTACATGGTACTCCCCATTCAAGATGGAGGCAAATCACAGGAGGAACCCTCAAAAATAAAGCCCAAATTTAGAAAAGGTACAGTGACAAGTTTTATTCTTATTTTGTAAATATGGCTCTAGGACCCAAGGCCGGGAAATTCTTTGAAGATTCCTGATGAAATAATACTGTGTGATCTGAGGGGTTTGACAAACTGTATAAAAAGTTAATCCCTTGCCAAGCTTGTCCTTGGCACTGATTTCATAAGCAGCTGTAAATCTGTCTTTCTTCAAAAGTTCTCTTGACTTCCTGAGTTTGTTATCTCTGAAGAATATCCATGAACTCCTTTTCCTATCTTTACCAATTCTCAGAAAACTTGCAGATGATTCTTAGTTAAGAAGTGTCTCCTAGCATTTCCCTTTCAGGCTATTTTGAGCTTTACCTTAAGTAGCACATTGCTTGAAAAACTACATAAATTTAGTTGTAATGCTTATATAAGAATGGAAGAAAGATTCACTGTCAGGGTTCTAAGTTTCCACATTAGAGGTTAGAAAAAGATAAACAAATGAAACCCAAAGAAAGTAGAAGACAGGAAATAACAAGGGCAGAAATCAGTGAAATAGAGGAAATTAGAAAAGCTAAACGTTGTTTTTTTGAGAAAAAATTGATAAACTCCTAACAAGATTGATGAGAAAGTGAACACAAGTTACCGATAGCAGGAATGAAAGAAGGAATGTCACTACAGATCCTACTGAAATCAAAAGGACATTAAGAGAATAAATTATTAATAACTTTATGCCAATAAATTCAACAATTTAGATGGGAAATGGAAAAATTCCTTGAGAAACACAACTTGCCAAAACTGACTCAGAATGAAATAGAAAATAAGAATGTTCCTACATCTATCAAAAAAATTAAATTGTTATCAGAAACTTTCCCACAGAACTCCAGATCAAAGTGGCTTCACTGGTGAATTCTGTCAAGCACTTAGGAAGAAATAACATCAACCCTACACCTTGGAGAAAACAGAGAAAGAGGGAACGCTTCCCAATTCAGTTTTTAAGGTCAACATAACCTAACAGCAAAACCAAATAAGAGCATTACCAGAAAAGGACATTAAAGGCCAGCATCCATCATAAACATAGATTCCAAAATTCTCAAAAAATCTTAGCAAATTGAATACAGCAGTTTAAGGATAACACATATGACCAAGTATGCTGGGAATGCAAAAGTGGTTTAACATAGAAAAATCATACACTGTAATATCACCACTGTAGCATAGTAAAAGAAAAATCACATGATTCTCTTAATAGCTACAGATAGGTTTTGTTATGTTTGCATTTATCATTCATGATTTTTAAAAAATCTTAGCAAACTAAAATAGTTGTTCCTCAACATCATCCTTAACTATGAAATAGCAAATGCTTTTCCCAAGATCAGCAACAATACAAGAGTGTTTGCTCTTACCACTTCAATTCAGCATACTGGAGCTTGTAGCCAGCACAATAGGGAAGAAAAAGGAAGGCATAAAGGTTGAAAACAGAAAATGTATGTAGACTGTGGCTACGTATGTGGCTATATGAGACAAGCCTACGGAATCTCCAAATAGAATAACATCAAAAAACCTGAAATCCTTAGGGACAAATTTATTGAAAAGTGTGCAACATCATGTTCATAGATTGGAAGACTCATGTGTTAGGGTTCCAGTTCTCCCCAAATGTATTTATAGACTCAGTGTAATCCCAATCAAAATCCCAGCAGACTTTTTTTTGTAGAAATTGACAAATTTGATTCTCAAATCCATAGGGAAGTGCAATCTAGAATAGCTGAAACCGTTTTGAAAAAGATAACAAAACTGGGCAACTTACCCTACCTGATAGCAAGACTTTTAATATAAAGCTACAGTTATCCAGACGGTATTGGCATTAGAGTGAAAAATCCAGGAGACCCATACAAATATGGTCAGATGATCTTCAGTGAAGGCACCAGAACAATTCTTTGGAGAAAGGAAGGACTCTTCAACCAATTGGTGCTGGAACAAAGGGCCTCTGGTGTAGAAAGAAAAAGGATCCTCAAGCAATCCACATCCTCAAGCATGTCACATTATTCACAAAAACTAATTTGAGATGGAGCTGAGACTAAATGGAAAAGCTAAAATGATAACATTTTTTGGAAGAAAAAGTATTGCTGTCCGTGCGGGGGCCCTGCAAGTGGCAGGCTTGGAGCAACCCTCCTCCCTTCCCTGGGACGATTGGTGGGGGTGCAAACCACAGGAGCCTGCAGAGTTTGGCATACACAAAAGTGAAGACTGCTTTTCCCTGAGGGCTTACTGAAGAGAGGGGCCACAATCTTTCAGCTCCGGGGCTGGAGATCAGCTATTTTTATTTTCATCCTCTAAAGTAGCACAGAAAGCCTTCAGGGAACAAAAGCCATATAGAGCAACCCAAAATAGCTTACACGGAGCCCACCCCCCTGGCAAGGGGCAGTGCACCTCTGCCCAGGCAAAGACACCTGAGAATCAGGGCAGCAGGCCCTTCCCCCCAGAAGACCAGCTGGAACGTCAGGCAAATACCAAGTTTACAGAGCACACAGAACTGCAAAACTCCAGTGCTAGGAGAAAATAGTATATAGAATTTGAGGGTTTTTTCTGATTCATTTTATCTTTCAGTTTAAAATTTTCCTTTTTTTTTTCCTTTTCAGCGAGTTTCTTATTTGATCAACTCTTTGTTTTTAAGTCTTTTTTTTTAATTTTCATTTTTACATTTACATTTTATAAATATATTCTTCATTTTTGGCTTCCTTTCACTGTATTCAATATATATATAATGTTTTGCTTTCTTTACAATTTTGGGATTTAGTGTCTTCTAACAAACAGACCAAAGTAACACCCAGGACCAAGTGGATCACCCTGTTTTGTCCACCTGGGAGAGTATATTCTCTTCTTTTCTCTTTTTTTTTTCTTTTTTGGTTTCTGACCTCTTCAGATGCATGTAGTGTGTATTTGTCTTGGGTCGTGGTTGATATTTTTGATTTTGTTCTCTCGTTCATTCGTTCTTCTCTGGGCAAAATGACTAGAAGGAGGAATTCACAACAAAAGAAAGAACCAGAGGTAATACTCTGCCACAGATCTAATCGATATGGATATAAGTAAGATGTCAGAGATGGAATTCAGTATAACAATTATAAAGTTAATAGCTAGGCTTGAAAAAAGCATTAAAAACTCTATACAGAATTTCTTAGTGCAGAAAGGAGATCTAATCAGGTTGAAATTAAAAATGCTTTAACTGAGATGCAGTCTAAAATGGATGCTCTAACAGCTAGGGTATATGAGGCAGAAGAGAGAGTCAGTGACATAGAAGACAAGGTGATGGAAAGGAAGGAAGCTGAGGAAAAGAGAAAACTAATGGACCATGAGGGGAGGCTTTGAGAAATCAGCGATACCATAAAGCAAAACAATATTAGAATTATTGGGGTCCCAGAGGAAGAAGAGAAAGAGAGGGACAGAAGTTATATTTGAGCAAATCATAGCTGAGAACTTACCTAATCTGGGAAGGAAACAGGCATTCAAATCCAAGAGGTAGAGAGAAATGCACCCCCTCAAAAATCAATAAAAATAGATCAACACCCTGACATATATTAGTGAAGCTTGCAAACTTCAGTGATAAAAAGAAAATCTTGAAAGCAGCTCCAGACAAGAGGTTCTTAACCTACAGGGGTAGGAATGGCAGCAGACCTATCCACAGAGACCTGGCAGGCCAGAGGGGCTGGCATGGTATATTCAGGGTGCTAAATGAGAAAAACATGCAGCCAGGAATACTTTATCCAGCAAGGCTGTCATTGAGAATGGAAGGAGAGATAAAGAGCTTCCAGGACAAACAGAAACTAAAAGAATTTGTGATCACTAAAACAGCCCTGCAAGAAATATTAAAGGGGATCCTGTAAGCAAAGAGAGAGCCCAAAAGTAAAATAAACCAGAAAGAAACAGAGACCGTCTATGGAAACAGGGACTTCGTAGGTAATACAATGGCACTAAATTCATCATCTTTCAATAGTTACTCTGCATGTAAATGGGTTAAATACTCCAAACAAAAGGTACAATGTATCAGATTGAATAAAAAAAGCAAGAGCCATCCATATGCTGTCTACAAGAGACTCATTTTTGACCTAAAGACACCTCCCGATTGACAGTGAGGGGGTGGAGAACCCTTTGTCATGCTAATGGACATCAAAAGAAAGCTGGGGTAGCAATCCACATATCAGACAAATTAGATTTTAAACCGAAGACTTACTAAGAGATGAAGATGGACACTATATCACACTTAAAGGGTCTATCCAACAAGAAGATCTAACAATTATAAATATTCTCCTACCTTGGGAGGAGTCAAATATATAAACCAATTAATAACCAAATTAAACACATTGATAATAACACAATAATAGTAGGAAACGTCAACACCTCACTCAGCAATGGGCAGATCATCTAAGCAGAAGATCAACAAGGAAATAAGGGCTTTGAATGACACACTGGACCAGATGGACTTCACAGATATACACAGAGCATTTCTTCTTAAAGCAAGAGAGTGCACATTCTTCTCAAGTGCACATGGAACATTCTCCAGAATAGTTCACATACTGGGTCACAAATCAGGTCTTAGCTGGTACCAAAAGATTGGGATTATTCCCTGCATATTTTCAGACCACAGTTCTTTGAAACTTGAACTCAATCACAGAGGAAATTTGGAAAGAAACACTTGGAGATTAAAGAGCATCCTACTAAAGAATGAATGGGTCAACCAGGAAATAAAAGAATTAAAAATTCATGGAAACAAATGAAAATCAAAACACAACTGTTGAAAACCTTTGGGATACAGCAAAGGTGGTCCTAAGAGGGAAGTACATAGCAATACAAGCCTTTCTCAAAAAATTAGAAAAGTCCCGGGGCGGGGCACCTGGGTGGCTCAGTCGTTAAGCGTCTGCCTTCGGCTCAGGTCATAATCCCGGGCTCCTGGGATCAAGACCCACATCGGGCTCCCTGCTCAGCGGGAAGCCTGCTTCTCCCTCTCC
>NW_023270320.1:1517906-1629616 GCF_011800145.1 Mirounga leonina
CCCACATCGGGCTCCCTGCTCAGCGGGAAGCCTGCTTCTCCCTCTCCCACTCCCCCTGCTTGTGTTCCCTCTCTCGCTGTGTGTCTCTCTCAAATAAATAAATAATCTTTAAAAAAAAAATTTAGAGAAGTCTCAAATACACAAGCTAATCTTACATCTAAAGCATGTGGAGAAGAAACAACAAATAAAGCCTAAACCGAACAGAAGAGAAATAATAAAGATTAGAGCAGAAACCAATGAAATAGAAACCAAAAGAATAGTAGAACAGATCAATGAAACTAGAAGCTGGTTCTTGAAAGAATTAATAAGATCAATAAACCCCTAGCCAGACTTAGAAAAAAGAAAGGACCCAAATTAATAAAATCATGAATGAAAGAGGAGAGATCACTACCAACACCAAGGAGATAAAAACAATTTTAAGAACATGTTATGAGGGGCGCCTGGGTGGCTCAGTTGTTAAGCGTCTGCCTTCGGCTCAGGTCATGATCTCAGGGTCCTGGGATCGAGCCCTGCATCGGGCTCCCTGCTCTGCCAGAGGCCTGCTTCTCCCTCTCCCACTCCCCCTGCTTGTGTTCCCTCTCTCGCTGTGTCTCTCTCAGATAAATAAATAAATCTTTAAAAAAAAAAACATTATGAGCAACTATATGTCAACAACTTAGGCGATCTGGAAGAAATGGATGCATTCCTGGAAACTTATAAACTACCAAAACTGTAACAGGAAAAAATAGAAAACCTGAACAGACCCATAACCAGCAAGGAAATTGAAGCAGTAATCAAAAATCTCCCAACAAACAAGAGTCCGGGGCCGGATGGCTTCCTAGGGGAATTCTACCAAACATTGAAGGAAGAACTAATACCTATTCTTCTGAAGCTATTTAAAAAAAAAAAAAGTAAGGAAAACTTCCAAACTCGTTCTGTGAGGCCAGCATTACCTTGATCCCAAAACCAGACAAAGACCCCACCAAAAAGGAGAACTACAGACCAATTTCCCTGATGAAATTGGATGCCAAAATTCTCACCAAGATCCTAGCCAGTAGGATCCAACAGTACATTAAAAGGATTATTCACCACGACCAAGTAGGATTTATTCCTGGGCTGCGAGGCTGGTTCAACATTCACATCAATAACATGATACATCACATTCATAAAAGAAGGACAAGAACCATATGATCCTCTCAATTAATGCAGAAAAAGCATTTGACAAAATACAGCATCCTTTCTTGATTAAAACTCTCCACAGTGTAGGGATAGAGGGAACATACCTCAATATCATAAAAGCCATTTACAAAAAGCCCACAGTGAATATCATTCTCAATGGGGAAAAAATGAGAGCTTTTCCCCTAAGGTCAGGAACACGACAGGGATGCCCACTCTCATCAGTTGTTCAGCATAGTACTAGAAGTCCTAACCTCAACAATCAGACAACAAAAAGAAAGAAAAGGCATTCAGATTGTCAAAGAAGAAGTCAAACTATCTCTTTTTACAGATGACATGATAGTTCATGTGGAAAACCCAAAAGACTCCACCCCAAAATTGCTAGAACTCATACAGGAATTCACCATGGCAGGATATGAAATCAATGGACAAAAGTCAGTTGCATTTCTATACACTAACAGTGAGATAAAAGAAAGAATTTAAGGAATCAATGCCATTTACAATTGCACCAAAAACCATAAGATACCTAGGAATAAGCCTAACCAAAGAGGTAAAGGATCTGTACTCTAAAAACTACAGAACACTTACGAAAGAAATTGAGGAAGACATAAAGAAATGGAAAAACTTCCATTCTCATGGATTGGAAGAATAAATATTGTTGAAATGTTTATGCTACCCAGAGCAATCTACACATTCAGTGCAATTCCTGTTAAAATACCATTCACATTTTTCACAGAGCTGGAACAAACAATCCTAAAGTTTGTATGGAACCAGAAAAGACCCGGGATAGCCAGAGGAGTGTTGCAAAAGAAAACCAAAACTGGTGGCATCACAGTGCCAGACTTCAGGCTCTATTACAAAGCTGTCATCATCAAGACAGTATGGTACTGGCACAAAAACAGACACATAGATCAATGGAACAGAATAGAGAGCCCAGAAATGGAACTCTCTGGTCAGCTCTCTGGTTGACTCTCAACTCTCTGGTCAACTAATCTTCAACAAAGCAGGAAAGAATATCCAATGGAAAAAGGACAATCTTTTCAACAAATGGTGTTGGGAAAACTGGACAGCAACATGCAGAAGAATGAAACTGCACCATTTTCTTACACCATACCTAAGGATAAACTCAAAATGGATGAAAGACCTAAATGTGAGACAGGAATCCATCAAAATCTTTGGGGAGAGAACACAGACAGTAACCTCTTCGACCTCAGCCACAGCAACTTCTTGCTTGACACGTCTCCAAAGGCAAGGGAAACAAAAGCAAAAATGAACTATTAGGACTTCATCAAGATAAAAAGCTTCTGCACAGCAGAGGAAACAGTCAACAAAATAAGAGGCAACCTACTGAATGGGAGAAGATATTTGCAAATGACATAACGTAAAGGGCTAGTATCCAAGCTCTATAAAGAACTTACCAAATTCAGCACCCAAAAAGCAATCCAGTCAAGAAATGGGCAGAAGATGTGAACAGACATTTTTCTCCACAGAAGACATACAAATGGCCAACAGACACATGAAAATATGCTCCACATGCCTGAGCATCAGGGAAATACAAATCAAAACCACAATGAGATACCACCTCACACCAGTCAGAATGGCTAAAATTAAGTTAGAAAACAACAGATGTTGGCGAGGATGCAGAGAAAGGGAAACCGTTTTACGCTGTTGGTGGGAATGCAAGCTGGTGCAGCCACTGGAAAACGGTATGGAGGTTCCTCAAAAAGTTAAAGAACTACCCTCTGACCCAGCAATTGCACTACTAGGTATTTACCCCAGAGATACAGATGTAGTGATCCAAAGAGGCACGTGCACCCCAATGTTTATAGCAGCAATGTCCACAATAGCCAAACTATTTTGTCCATTGACAAATGAAAGGATAAAGAAGATGTGGTTCATATATACAATGGAATATTACTCAGCCATCAGAAAGGATTAATACTTACCATTTACATCGACATAGATGGAACTGGAGGGTATGATGCTGAGCGAAAGAAGTCAGAGACAATTGTCATATGGTTTCACTCATAAGTGGAATATAAGAAACAGTGCAGAGGATCATAGGGGAAGGGAGGGAAAACTGAATGGGAAGTCTTCAGAGAGGGAGAAAATCCATGAGAGACTCTTAAGTATAGGAAACAAACAGAGTTGCTGGAGTGGAGGTGGGTGGGGGGATGGAATAACAGGGCAATGGGCATTAAGGAGGGCATGTGATGTGATGAGCACTGGCTGTTATAGGCACCTGATTAATCATTGAACACTACATCTGAAACTAATGATGTACTGTATGTTGACTAATTGAATTTAAATAATAAATAATTTGTAACAGAAAAGTAAACTATGTGGCATAATACATAATTTCAAATAAACATTTTTATTTAAAAAAAAAAAAAAGAGAGAAGGTCTTTGTGACTGGTAGGTAGATTTATTAGGACACTAAAATTTCCTAGAAGACAAAAGCATGATAGTCTTGATCATTATTGAAGCTGTTTAAGGTACGTGGGAGGTTTTAAAAAAAAAAAGGGATAGCCCAGACCCCTTTAGAAAGTGTGTCTGTGAAACAGAAGCAAATCAGGTAGGTTAAGGTTGGACCTAGCTGACTTCAAGACTTACTTTAAAGCTATAGTAATAGAGATACTGTAGTGTTGGCATAGAGACTGATGGATGGAACAGAATAGAGAACCAAGAAACAGGTGGTATTACAATTCGGTGGGCCAAGCATGAGTTTACCCAATAAGTGGTACTGGGGCAATAAATCCAAATCTAAAAACAACAAAAATGTGATCCCTCCTTCACACTGCAAAATAATTATTTAAATTTTAAGATTAAAAATGGAAAGTAGGGCGCCTGAGTGGCTCAGTTGGTTGAGCGACTGCCTTCGGCTCAGGTCATGATCCTGGAGTCCCTGGATCGAGTCCCACATCGGGCTCCCTGCTCGGCGAGGAGCCTGCTTCTCCCTCTAACCCTCCCCCCTCTCATGTACTTTCTCGCTCTCTCAAATAAATAAATAAATCTTTAAAAAAAATAAAAATAAAAATAAAAAAAATAAAAATGGAAAGTAAAACTTTCAAGCTTTTAGAAGAAAAGATTATTTGGGTCTTCTAAGTAGAGAAGGATTTAGGCTACAAAAAGCACACAACAGAAAGGAAAAGATTAGTAAATTTAGTCACATTAAAATTAAAATACCAACAAAAGATACTGTGATCAAAGTGACAGGATAAGCCTTAGGCTGCAAGAAAGTTATCCAGCACATAGAATCAAAATTTTGAAAGAGCTTCTTCAAACCAGTAAGAAACAACCAGCCAACCCCTCATAGAAAAACAAGCAAAGAATATGAACAACAGATTCACAGAAGCAGAAATCCAAATGACCATAAACTGTTTGAAAGGATTCTCAACCTATTAGCAATATGGGAAATACAGATTAAAACCGTAAGCTACCATATCAGACATGTCAGAATTCACAGTGGCAGTACTGTCAGATGTGAAGACACACATTGCCCATCTCCTTCTGGAAGGTGTATAAACTCATACCATCACTGTGGAGACCAGTTTAGCTATTCCAGGTTGAACATCTCATTACCTAGTTACATACCTCTTCTAGTTAAATCCCTTAGATCAGTGCTTTTCAAACGTGGGTCCTCACCCCCCCAGGTAATGAATTTCAACCATTTTCTTCTTTTAATGAGATAGAATATAATATTATTACTAAAATGAGTTCATCTCCTGTAAAAAGGGTAAATTGTATTTCATGAACCTTTTGTTTTAGATACATAAACATATGTAAATAGGTATATACAGGATCTCCATGATTTCTTGCTAATTTCATCCTCAGGGTAGAGAAGGATTTAGGTTATAAAGAGCACACACCATAAAGGAAAGGATTAAGGTCTTGGTCTGAAAACTATTGCCTGAAGTTTCTTTCCCACAAGTGCACAAGAAAATATATATAAGAATGTTTATTTTAGCATTGTTTGTAATAGTGAAAAATTGGACATCTCACTGCCCACCATAAAAGAATGGATAAATGAATTGTGACATATGTAAATAGCAGAGTACTGTATAGACATTGAAAATCAATGAACGAGAGCTATAGTATTAGTATCAAAAACAGTTTGCAGAAGGATGCATACCATATGACACCCTTTATGTAGTAGACTGAAAACTTGCAAAACTTTCCTGTTGTTGCAGAGGAATGAAAAACAGCACCTTCAGGATAATAGTTACTTTAGGGAGAAGGGAAGAGGGCAGCTGACAAGGTGCACAAGAGGTTTCAACTAAATTTGTGATACTTTATATTAAAATCTTTAAAGCAAAAAGTTAACATTTTAGACAGCTGAGTGTTGAGCACAGTATTACAAACACCTGTGTTTGTTTCTACATTTGAAAGGTTTTGTAATAAAAAGTATTTAAGCAAGGTTAGGAAAGAAGATTGATAAATGAAATCCAGAGATCATTCAAAAACCAATTTCACCATCACTAAATATAATCGTGGTTTAACTATATTTGAAACCATGTGACTGTTGCTTATCTTTTTTTTTGGAAAGCATCTTAAATATGTGCTTTTCAAAGCTGTTTTCTGTGCTCATAACAGACATATTGTGGACTCTTGCCCACAGGTTCAGACCTGAAGTTGCTGCCTTGTACCAGCAAGGCTATCATGCCGTTCTGCCTGCATCTGATGCTGGCTTGCTTTAAGGTAAGCTGAAAGCCGATTAGCATGAACGCAGTTCAATTTGGAACACTGTTCTGGTGATCTGGAGTGCCTTGGTGTCGTGGGGAGAGCACACGGGCTAGCGATGACCAAACACCAACTGTGGACTGCACTAGGCACAAATGAGTAGGAAATGATCCCCATCCTCGAGCAGTTTACCAATAAGCGTGACAGTTATCCAAATAACCTGCCCGTAGAGATGGTCAGTAAAGATGTTATGAATTAACGTATATCAGAATATATTAGCTAGAAGAAGAGATTACAAATGTCCTTGGGTTCATAGAGGGATGGCGAGTTTGTTATCCTAAAGACGGGGCGGGGGGTTGGGGTGAGGTGGGGCGGGGGGTGAAAGCATTTCAGGCTTTAAGATGAACACCAGCAGAGCTGGGAAGGTTTACAGGCTGTTGGAAGAACACCAGGCCCTTGGCTGCAGGTGGAGCAGAGCCTTAGTGTGCATTTCACCAAGGTTTGTGAGCAAGAGAACAGCAGTACTGGGTCTCTGTTTTAGGGCTGTAATTCCCAGACTTCACTCATTGCCAGAATCCCTTGGGGCAACAGAAACAATTTGAAGTGTGATTTGGGGCCTAGCTGCTCATTTAGTCCTTGGGCCGGTTCTGCATTTCACACTGCCACTTCCTTGTTGCTCACTGCCTTTCTGCTCCCCAGTCCATGTTCTCCTCAAACCCTTCTCTCCTACTCGCCTCTGGCCCACCCTCTACCAGCAACTGCCCCCTTCAAAGAAATCCCCAAATCCTTCTCTCTGCCATACAGAACCACTCAGCTTCTCTCGCCCTTTTCCCAAAGTCGAGCTTCAGGCCTGCCAGGCGTGTCCAGCTCCTGTCAGGATGCTCAGTGACCTTGTTCCCAGCACAGAGGGAAGCCAGGCTTCTGTGGTTGGGACCCACCCTCCTCAGAAGGCAGTCGTGTTGTTTGCGTGGCAGGTGTATGTTCTGCTTGTTCCCTAGATCAGACATTTTCATATAGCGGCATTTTTTCAGGAAGTGCTATTTGGTATATTTAAGATCACCCCATGATTTCCTTTTCCTTCCATGTCTGCACAAATCCTTGTCTTGCAGCTCCGAGCTTTCGCGGACAGCAGGGACGACATGGCGCTGGGCCACGTGATTGTCTTGCTTCAGCAAGAGTGGCCACGGGGAGAGAATCTTTTCTTGAAAGCTGTCAGTAAGATTTGCCAACAAGGAAATTTCCAATACGAGAATTTTTTCAACTATGTTACAAGTATCCTTTTTCCTGTGTGAGCATAAGAAATTCTGACTTTTTTTTTTTTTTTAAAGAATAAATGCATGGTACAAGAGTGAATGAATCATTCCAGGTAGAAATACTGGTTTTCAGTATTTGGGGGGAAGAGAGGAAGAATGACGATTAAAAATGGGCCTGTGGCAGCTGTTCTCAATGAGAGTCCTAAAAGGCTTCACAGAGGTGATGCACGGAATCAGGAATACCAGTCAGCTCAGCTCCACTTCGCACCTCCATCCACTTCTAGGCAGGTACCCGAGATGCCCACATCAATAGCCTTCAGGTTCCCGAGAGGCCCAGAGCAACTGGTGAGGCCAGAGAATAGAATAGTTCATGGGCCTTCATCTGTCAGCACAGGGCCTCGTGGGGCCTCTCCTGGGGGCACTGGCTGTCCCCCGGGGTCAGCTGTTAGAGCACCGTGTCACAGCTGTTACAACTGCCACTGAGAACCCACCACACGTGCGGCCCGGCCCAGCAGCTGCTTTCGGCCGTAGGGAGTGTCGTGTTTCACACTGTTGTTAGGGAAAGACCACCTTCGACTTGTGAGGAACGTGCTGCCCTTGTCCAAGCGCCGTTTCCGGGGATCCAGCACCCCCACTGCCTCTTTCATTTCTTACTAAGAAAACAAAAGATTTTGCTGTTATGATCATATAGAATCTGTTTAATTAGCATCTGTAGGAGAAACATATTTATCTTTACGAGGTGGTCCGGTTGGTACAAGAATCGTCAGTTTGGGAATCAGACCGGCCTGGGTTCCGGTACTGACTCTGGTTAGCGTGGTGGCCTTGGGCAAGTCACTCGGTCCCTGCCAGCCCGGTCCTCCTCCGAGAGAGCAGGGCACCTTGTTTCTGCACGTGGTTAACCTGAATCTGGCCTGCAGATATCGATATGCTGGAGGAATTCGCCTACTTAAGAACTCAGGAAGGTGGGAAAATTCATCTGGAATTACTGCCCAATCAAGGAATGCTGATCAAGTAAGTATGCTGTCTTGCTGTCCCATGCTAAGTGCTCACCTTTCATGTGCTTGTAGGAAATATTTGTAAGTTTCTGTAGCTTTGAGAAGCTTCATAGAAAGGAATCCAAACCTGGCCCCTGTTTTTGAGAGTAGATTTGATTCTGGGTACCTTTTGAAATTTGGTGTTTCCTTAACTACATTTCTGATAAAGCATTGTTTAAATTGGGATATTTCTGTCACTTTTGAAACCTTTTCACTAAACGGAAGTCTCATTCGTGGTATCTTTTCCTTTCCAAAATTTACAGGCTAATCCTATAAATTTTTGGTGAGACATAAATGTTTTTAATTAAGAAAGAGCCATGCTTAATTAAAGTTGTAATGGATTAGGAAAAGCTACAGACTTTATTTATAAACTGTACTTGGATTTTAGTATTTATTTGAAGGCTTCCCAAGCAGTCATTGCTTGCACAGTGCAAGGGAAACTAGCCGGGTCTAGTGCCTCTAAGAAAAACACCCCTGCCCCAAGAAATGGTGGTGGGGGGCCTGCTCTTGGGCAGTGCCCTCTCACACCTAGATGAAGTTAATGACCATTTATGATTTTTAAATAGCTCATAAATCTTGCTTCTATCCTTCAGTACTCATTGTAGTTTGGGTAATAGATCCTCTGTGCTGTTAATGCCACGTGTAGCTTTATTTTCATACTTCCTCCTTTGCGTCCTGGAGACTCAGCATGGCCGTTAGTCAGAGTCACTGCAAGAGACTGAGCCCCGAGTGAGAAGGGAGTGTTGCTAAGGCTGAAAACCTTGTCCTTTTTCTCTCAATTGCAAAATGAATGAGTTTTCAGTTGTTGAGAGCAAAAATCCACACCTTCTGTCTTTGTAGAGCCTTAGAAATGTTGAGAGGGAAGCATGAGATGTGCATTGTGGATATGTGTAATCGCAAACATTACTTTACTCCTATTGAGAAGAGGGTCTTAGGGAATCCATTCTAAAGAATGGGAAGATTAAGTGGGGTTTTTGTCCTTTGTCTTGTAAATAGTATTAATGGATATTCTAAACGTCTAAATTAAAAGAACAAGTGCTGTTTTTTGAAAACACGAGACCTTTATGCATTAGGTGGCTTAGGCAAGATGGGCTGGACATGCTCATCTTCCCATCTCCATTCCCTTCCCTAAGACTGCAAATAAAAACTAGGGGCCAAATAATTGCATGGTAAAAATATTCTTAACAGTGGTCAAGAACAAAGATGACTTGTTGATATGGGAACTTAGGTAACCCCTTTTGTGGGCTTAACAATAAAAGATTTCTAGGTTTTGAGGCTGCATATATAAAACATACCTAATATTAATAACTTTTTAGTTAATTCACATTAACGTTTACTGTACAAATTATCATAATATAGGAACAGCCTTAGAATCAACTACATTTGCTTAGGGTTAAGCTTATAGATGATATCTCACTTCAGATAGTGCTTAACTGTGGAAATATGAGTGAATGGACTGTTACAAAATCAACAGTTGGATCTTGAACTTCATTATACTGAACCTTTCTTCTGTAGCCAGTTTGTATCAAGCCCAACAGTGACATGGTTTCATGCAGACAACCTCTAGGACAAGGGATGAAAGCAGGCGCTCTCGGACACCCAGATAATATCACTGTAAAGAGTTGTTTAGGGCAAGGCAGGGATACACAGCATGCATTTCTAAAGACTTTGGAGAGAATTCCAGGCTCTCCCACCTTGGTCAGTATAAACTTTAATGTCTTTTAACACCCTGTAGAAGACCAGTAAGCCTCTTAGGAAACCTGCTGTTCTATCTGTTTGGAAGCAAGAATAGGGACTGTTATGTAGGGAGCTGACCTTCTAGAAATTTGCCCAGTCTTCACCGTGCGAGTCTCAAAGTTCAGTTGAAGCCTGCATTTCAGATTACTTATGCCTAACCAGCGGGAGAAGCAAGCTGCATAAAGCCAGAGAGCTCTTACTAAGGGGGTAGGACTAGAATCTTGAGTAAAACTATCTATATTCCTTTTCCCTTTGGGTTCCAAACAAATGCTCTGACGCCATCGCAGACCTTTTGGGTGGTGCCTCCAGCCGAGTGGCAGAGGTGTTGTGAGCAGTGCACAGCCCTCCCCTTGGGTAAGGTTGTGAGTCCGTCTGGTCTGCTCGGATGCTAGCGGGTCCCAACCTGAGGGCGCCCGGGCCCTGACCAACAGAACAAAGACGCTTTGTCCTGACGTATTTTTAAATAGAGAACTATTTCTTTGCCGATATTTGCAGTACCATAGTTGCATTAGACTGGGTGAAAATGGAAAAACCATGTCCTGTGCACAAATCTTTGTTTCGAATTCTGTAAAGCCATGGGTCCCAGACTTCTTCCCTCCCCTCCCCCCCCCCATCTGTTCCTTTTTCTCAGTACTTTTTGAAATTCAGGCTCAACCTTTCTTGATCAAAAACATTCCCAGCCCCTCTAGTCGTCCTGGAAGGGCCTCTTCAGTTCGGGGCTTCAATCCTGGCAAAGATAGTTATCAAAAGCCCACAAGTTTATCTCTGGGATTGGCGGGGGCATGAGCAGAATGGAGAGTGAAGGAGGCTGGATTCAAAAATGTGTCTTCTCAAGTGTGACCCCCTCTCCGCACTGCTGTTCAATTGCGTCTCGTCATCCTCTTCCTTGGTGGTTGCTTTTACACCAAATCTCGAGTGGCCTGAGCTCGGGGCCCAGGAACAAGATGCTCTGGACGTGCCCCAGCAGCAGGTGCAGGGAGAGGACTGCTAGCTTCTCCCATCCTCCCGAAAGACACCGCTGAGGCCGGGGGCCCGTGGAGGTTCAAGGGTTGCTGCATAGTCTGTTCCAGTCTTGTGCATTTTCTCTGGCGTGTTGTTTTTGCAGTGCAGGGTGAGTCGGTGTGGGTGTTTGAATGCTGCTGTTTGCTGTTTTTTAAAGGCCTTCTAGCCCTCCCATGGGGTTACTGCAGCAGGAATTCTTACCTGTGCTTCAGCCCAGCATACAGACTGCTGACAGGTACCACGTGGAAAAACACCTGCTCATAGTGTGCCGTTTTGTCAACATGTCGTACTGCCCATGGTTTCCAGCTCTCTGTTCCTCAGTGCTCTTTTTCATGCTTTATTTATTTTTTTAATTTGTTCTGCATTCCTTGGCAAACCATCTGGTTGTAATATTGTAACATTTCTTATTTTTTTTCCATAAGTTGCCAGTGTTTTTGTGTTCGATTTAAAAATCATTATGGATCTGGAAAAAAAAAGTTATATAAAACCGTGTAGATTAAGCACACCGTAGGTTAGGCTCTAGACTGTGATTCTCTTTTGATAAAACATAAGGCATTCAGTCATAAATATTTAAGGATGCCGGAGCTCATTTTAAGTAAATTTTGTTCGTGGATTGTCATATTAGTGAGCAGTGTGGATGTTCTGGTCTAACCGGGCCTTAGCACAGCATTTACTGATTTTTCAGACCTTCCCTTTCTAAACTGAAAATACTTGGTATGCTGCATTTATTAGCTGATTTCTCCTGTCCTTAACCACAGAAGCTAACTAATGCTCTTCTTCATCCAAACTCACCAGAGGGATAGAAACTGATAGAAATATAATGGAGTTGTACTGCTTTATCTGTAGAAACAATACCATTGAACCATGATCAGCAGGACACGACATTTTATTATATTTGTACTAGCACGAAGGGAAAAGTTTACTTTGAGCTTTCAAAGCCCTTTAGCTAGTTGTCTGCAAATACCAGTAATTCTCCGTTGCTCAAGGGTTGGCTCCCATCAGGGGTTGCAGTCTGGGACCCAGAAGAACAGGATCTCGGTGGCTTCAGTGGGTCTACGCCTCTTCCCAGTGGGCCTCATGGGCTCAGCCTCACTGAGGCCACGTCCTTATTACTGAGTTAACCAGCCGACTTCACTAGAAACGTCCACCGAGAACTGTGTTTTCTCCCTGGCCCTGCTGCCGTCGGCGTAGTTCGTCCGAATGCCCGTGGGCGTTGTAGACTGTCGTGTAGTATCTTTGCTAGTCTGACAGAGCCGAGTTTTGTTTTCTCTTCTGTTGCACTGCAACTTTTTGACTTCTGTTGTACTGTTTTATATGACAATAAACAAGTTTTAAAAAAAAAACAACAGGAACATTTTAGAGTGGTTTCGACAGTTTTGTTTTGGCCAATACATAAAAATCTAATTTTAAATCCCTGCTACTGTGTCTGAGGGAAGTTAGGCAGTCAAGGTGGGGAATGGAGGTGCCTTCTATTGGTCTAATCTACTAAACTACTGACCTGGTAGTTGAAACTCCTTTCCTTTTAACAACCCATTGAGTTTTGCTAGATTTTTCTTTTCCTTTCTTCATTTTGACGTCTTAAGTTTTCTGGGATTTCCTTTGTGAACTCCTTCTCCACAGCACAGCTTTCGGGTGTAGCTAGAACTTTTCTCGTGCTCCCACTGATCCTTCCACAGACGTGCACGTCTCCTGAGCACGTGGACCACATCTGGTCCCCAGTAGGCTTTTGCAGGGCACTGGCTGTTCTTCAGGGAGTCAGCCTCTCTCCCCCCACCCCTGCCAGACTCTTGTCTTGGGACCTCCAACTCCCCCCGCTGCTTCTCAGACAGACGTGAGTCTGGATGGGCTCAGCACTTAGCAGAGCTGTCCTGTTCCGGCTCCACCGGGGAGCAACGCACTTGGAACCCCAGTGGCCCAGCACAAGCCCCCGGCCTTTCTGAGCCTCAGCACAGAGCCCCCGGCCCCAGCTCAGTGTGGTGACTGGCTCATTCTGGCTTCCCTCCTCCCTGCTGCTGCCTGTGCACTCGGCTGCCTTGTCCGGACACGAACTGTGGGGCCGTGTGCACTGGGCCCAGTTGGCCCAAAGTGACAGAACCGTGCACAGGTCAGCACAGGGATGCGTAGTGTCAGAGCTGCAAGAGTCCAGAAGCAAAGCAGCTGGCATTTCACCAGACGTTTAGATGTTTAAAATAGCCTTTTACTGAGTGGGAAACATGTCTCTAGTTTTATGTCTTTCTGAGAAGGAACGGGTAGGGGGATTGTTTGGTTAGGGCTTTTCTTCCTTTTTGAATTTTTTTTACTTAAACTTAGATTTCAGTCAGGTTTTACTCCTGCCCCAGAAACACTGACCAGTGATGCCGGCGCTAAGTGGTGTCCATCTGTTTCCCTGTCGCTGCCCTCAGGCACCACACGGTCACTCGGGGCATCACCAAGGGCGTGAAGGAGGACTTCCGCCTGGCCATGGAGCGCCAGGTGTCCCGCTGTGGCGAGAACTTGATGGTCGTGCTGCACAGATTCTGCATCAACGAGAAGATCTTGCTCCTTCAGACTCTGGCCTGACCGGAGCCCTTTCCGCCAGAGGAAAGGCAGCTCCGAGCCGTGGGATTTCTTGTGAAGACATAAAGCATTCATAGATGTTGCCGTTACAACTCTTAGAAAGAAGAAAACCTTCTGAGTTCCAACTCCTTGGTTGCTGAAAAGTAGTTCCCAAGAGTCTGAGACGCTATTTCTATTTTTCAGAGTCATTTTTTGTAATTTTTGTAAAACAAAAGAACCTGTTTTGTAAATAAAGTTTGGGGCTTTTAAAAATGTATTTCAGTTCTTGTGAGTTTCTGAACAAGAGTGTGCTTTACTTAAATGAGTATTATTCATGATTTCAAGGTCTTATTCATAGTTAGGCATTGGTAGGTATTACATATCAAGCTACTTTCAGACCTTTTCATTCAGGAAGTTTTAATACCAAAAACCTTTACGCCAGAATGAACTTGAGTGCACTTCCAGTGAGGGAGCTGTGGGCGGGGGTCTGTGCAGCAGCCAGGGGAAGGTGCCTCCTCCCTCCTGCTGAGCCCAGGTGCCCTGGGGGCCGGCTCCCAGCCCCGGCTCGGCCGGGCCTCTTACTGCCCTGTACTGAGACAGGTTAACTCCCCTGTGCCTCAGGCTCAGCCTTGAGACACAGATGATGGGACTTGCCTCACAGGCTGTGAAGACTAAGGTTTCCCTCACGTGACATCTGTGGAAGGGCACCTTGTGTGTCCCGCTGGGCCAGTGTTAGTTCGCAGGTTTATTTTCTTCTTTGCCTGTCCTGAAATATATCAGGTAAACATGTAACAAGTATTTGTTTCTAGGGGCTACTGAAGAATGAGAGGGCTAAGAAGTTAGTTACTTTGCATTAAAAGTTTTAGATCTACAGTTGACCCTTGAACAACAGGGCGGGGGCATCTGGGGGCGACAGCACCCCCCCCCCCCGCACGGTTGAAAATCCACCTATAACTTGATTCCCCAAAAACTTACCTACTAATAGCCTACTGTTGACTGGAAACCTTACTGACCTGGGGTTACTCACCTTACAGTGAGACACAAAATGTTGATTAACACGTATTTTGTATGTTGCATGATTTATATACTATATTCTTAAAGTAAGCTAGAGAAAAAATGGTAAAATCATAAGAAAAATACATTATAGTACCGAACTATAAAAAATCTATGTATAAATGGACCCATTTTCAAACCTGTGTTGTTCAAGGGTCAACTGTATTAAAATCAATAAAGTGGTTTAAGTAGTAGACACCTGATCTCAGAAAATATTCCACCTACCTCATTTTAAAGTGTTTATCAATTTAATATGAGTTGATTACAAATATATAAATCATCCTGTTGTTTTGATTGAGGAATGTGTTGGCCCCTAATAGCTTTCAAATTAAACACTCTTACCTTTTGGTTTTATACCTTCCTCAGATTAGTATTTGGGGGCAACATACATCAAAACAAGACTTTCTGATACCCAAATGTGTAGGCACCAGATAAAAAAGAATGAATCTTTTTTTTTTTTTCAATTCAGTGGTGCCACCCCCGTGTGCAGAATTGCAGGGGAAATGCCATAGAATAAAATGGGAATGCAGACCAAGTTTGCAGACAAGACAGGGCGGGGCAGGACTGCTGACCTCTGGCTCGTGAGGACCCATCCACACCTCTTGCACTGAGACATGACCAAACTCCAGCACAGCTTCTAGCAGTGTAAGGCCGCGTACCCAGGATGACCCTAGACCCCCTTACAATGCCCACCTGAGAAAGCTGCACATTCGCAGAATGTATTTGATTCGGCCAAAACATGGTGATGAGCAGATAGGTCCCTGAACCCCCTCCTAGAGTTATTTTTAGAAAGCTGGCAATTATAAATCCTTCTGCTGCCCTTTGAGATGTGAAACTACCACCGGAAACCATCTCCATAAGGACCCAAGATGTCTCCGAAACATAAATATCCAGGAGGAGAAGGGCCTAGTTCAGGTGGGCACCTTACCTTGCTTCAACATGCCCCACCACCTCCCATCATAAAGATGGGAGAAGCGCCAACTCACAAATCCAGATGGCCTTGTCACACAGACGAACCCCATCACACCCCTCGCTGCCTTTCCCTTAGCACCCCCAACCTTTAAAAAAGTCTCCAGCCTTTTTTTCCAGGGAACTGGCTCAGTTCACATTGGACCCCCAGTGCAGTCAAGTCTGCCCTCACCCCTCCGTTAGAATGGCTTTGTTTCTCTTTGACCCAGGTCAGGCATCACCTGGGATTAAACTGACTCCTGGGCAGAACTGTGTCACAGACAGGATTTGGCTAGATGGAGGTACCGGTCTACAAGCTAAACGACGCTTGGAGTTTAATATCAGCAGGAAAACTATCCTGGGTTGAAATAAAAGTGCATGACTACAAGCAATCAAGGACAAGAACAAACAGCCTTAAAAGGTGGGAAAACCAAAGACCTGATTTTCTGTCCAACTCCAGTAGTCCGGACAGAATTCCACCAGAACCTGGAATGGGACACTGCAGGAAGCCATGTGCTCCACACTGCAGGGAGCAAGGCCAGCTAGCTGTCCACACGGCTAGCACTTTGGATGGAATTCTGCAGAGGAAAGCCAGCAAGATAATGGCATCTTTTGTCAATGGCAGTGTTCTGACATACACAATTAGATAAAGGGTTTATGAGGTCTGAGGCATTTACGACATAAGGCAAACATCTAGCATTTCCATCAACTTTGAATTGGAAATGCATGTAGCCTAAAAAAAAAAAACACCACCATGTTTTCAAACTAATGCCCAACACATACTGATTACTAAGAGAAAAATGTTGGCTACACTACACTCTGGTGAAAACAGATTACAGAGATACACAACTAAAGACAAACACTAGCAGTGTGTTTTCCCACCTCATTTCAAAGTTCCAACAAAAGGAGTGTTAAAAATCTCAAAAGCTGAAATTGTGCCAGAAGCTGCATTGTTAATAGGGTCATGGATCCTACCGTGTATTGCTTAGTGTTTTTAAAGACCCACCCTTAATTTTTTACAATTGATAGAGATCTCTTCCTGAAAAGCAGTTTTGATATGTTGAGCTTTCTCAAAAGTCCATTTGTCTCCCCCGTTTTTTTGCGAAACAGAGCTACATTAAAGGAATAATAACTATTATGTTGGAATTTCATTTAAGCTGACACCCTTTAATACATCCTGGATTATTGCATTTATAAAAGATGCCCTTTATTGGGGCGCCTGGGTGGCTCAGTTGGTTAAGCGATTGCCTTCGGCTCAGGTCATGATCCCAGGGTCCTGGGATCGAGTCCCACATCGGGCTCCCGGCTCAGCGGGGAGCCTGCTTCTCCCTCAGACCCTCTCCCCTCTCATGCTGTTTCTCTCTCTCAAATAAATAAATAAATAAATAAATAAATAAAAAAGATGCCCTTTATTGGCCAGAGTGAAAAGACAAAAAGTATAAGAGCAACAATTTATTCACTTAATTATAAATAGGAATGAGTAATGGAAGTACAAAAAAATGAATAAACAACATCCAAGTACTACATCCCGGCTCTAGAACAGTATTTTGGGTTTTATTAAAGAACTCGACCCCGACTTCCCTGTAAGACATTCTTCCGACTGTGCCACTCACTCAGGCACACTCGTCCCCTGCCAAAGCAGGTCGTCCGTGTAGCCATGCCATGGGCTCGTCAGTCCACAGTCCCTTGTCACTGCTGGTTTCACGAGTCAGATGAGAGGCTAGTAGCCAGTGAGACACAAGCAGATGGCTGCTGAGAGGCTTCTGGGGAGGGTTTTCAGTCTAACGAAGTCATGAGATGCACAAAAGGGGATGCCCTCTCCTTCGGGTGGGGTGTCACGGTCTCGTATGTGTGGCTGTCATGGTGCGCTGGCCGCACAGGCAAGTGAGCTGGAGCCAGCCCACCTCAGGCCTTCTTGTATGAGCCAAGTTTTCCTTAAAACCCAGCTGAATCAGGATTTCCTGGTCCCTACCATTCAATACACCCTGATATATATTCCCCTATTCAAGAAATGTTTCTGGAGGGGCGCCTGGGTGGCTCAGTAGGTTAGGCGTCTGCCTTCGGCTCAGGTCATGATCTCAGGGTCCTGTTATTGAGCCCCAAATCGGGCTCCCTGCTCAGTGGGGAGCTTGCTTCTCCCTCTCCCTGCTGCCCCCCCGCTTGTGCTCTCTTGCACTCTCTCTGTCATAAAAAAGAAAAAGAGAGAAATGCTTCTGGATAACTCATCCAGAGAGACCCAACTCAGCCTGACTTTCCAGGACTTGGGATGACAGTGTGACCATCCACGATGACTCACTGCAAGAGAAGGGGGCAGCAGGTTTCCTCACCAACTGTCCCCTTACACATTAGCAAAAGGAACATTTTCATGGGGCACTCCGGACACAGTAATTTTATCAGCACTTAAATATTAAAAACAAAAACCACCATTGCTTTGCTTTGATAAATGTTTATTTAGCGCCTGCTAAGTACGAGGCACTGTGTGCGCACCATGAGGAATATACAGATGAACAAGACATAATTCTTGCCCTTAACAAGCTCACCTCTAGTGCGGGAAATGAGACAGGTACATAAGTAACTATGACACCAGGCAGAAAGCGGTAAAACGCCATGAGACTGATCCCAGCAAGGTATTATGAGAGGAAGAAAATACTACTTTTGGATAAGAATACGAGATTAGAGAAGGTGTTTCAGAAGTAGTGGGTCTAACGGTCAAGTGTACCCAGGAGAAAATTAAGGGGGAAAAGCAAAGCAGGAAGACGCCAAAGTCAGAAGCAGGAGGTGCTAAGTGCTGGGAGGGGAGGAGCCTGGCGGGCTGGCGGGGGCGGGGCGCGGGCGGGGGGGGCGGGGCGCGGGCGGGGGGGCGGGGCGCGGGCGGGGGGGCGGGGCGCGGGTCAAGCAGCAGTAAGACGTGTCCGGCGCCCCGGAGGGTGGTTATTACGTAACTTTGAGGGAAGCTTTTGTATGGAGGGGCTCTTACCCGAGCTCTTGCTGCATAAAGCTTAACCTGGAGGCGACGGGTAGTGACTTCTCAGAGGAAGGACTGAGGGGCGGAGGCCGGACTAGGGCGACAAGGCCGCGGCAGCGAGAAGGCAGGAGCTTCAGGTGGAAGCATGGAAAAGGGGGCATGGAGGGGGTGAGGTGAGTGAAAGGTTTCACAGCCAGAGACAGAGAAGGAGCCGTTCACGGAGCTAGGAGAATGCAGAGGGAAAGTCTGAATTTGGGAAGAGAGGCGGCAAGACGGGGTGCCGGCGTGCCGGCGGGTGTCTGCGCGGAGGGTCCCGCGGGCAAGGACGCGTGGGGCTGAGGGTTCGGGGCCGAGGCCCACACAGGCCAGAGAGTCGTCGGTGCTGTGGTGACGGCTGAAGCCACGTGCAGGTGGCCCCGTGTCAGCGCGGAAGGGTTTCAGCCCACGTACAACGTTCCGCCTGTGCTGCATACAGAGTTCTCACGGAAAGGTCGTCAAGCATGATGACGCGTCCTATGAGGAGCGCTGCTTCTCTTTGCATGTTCTCCTGTCTTCGCTCCTGAGAGACTACTTCCTCAGTTTTGTGATGCCCACAGGGAAGTGCCTCCACTGTGGAGGGCCACTCTGAAAAGACCGACTCCAATGACAGGTGGGGTTTTTTAACCTTCTCGTTATCATTTATTTTGAAGAGTTTTCTGTAATAAAATTATTTTCCTAAGGATTTCAGAAAAGCTCTTGATGTATCCCACCTCAATGAGCCGAAGAGCTGGAAGGAACCAGAGAGGCATCACTTGTCTCCCTCATGTCACAGACGAGGGAACTGCGGCCCAGGGAGGCCACGGGACTGGCAGACATCTCACGCGGCAAGGAGAGCAAAGCTGGCGTCACAAGCAAGACTGTGCTTTTCTCTGCCACACTACAGCCCTGGGTGCCAGCCACCGTCTAGACACACACAGTGAGAAAGACAGACAAGTGGGTACACAGCCGAACAGGTACGTGAGTATTGTAACTGTAAGCAAGAGTGGCTGGGAATAACACATCTATATTTTAACTTCTTTTCCAAATGGGGAAAAGGAGAGAATGCCTGCCAATAGAAAGGCATTTTTTGGACCCACCAATGCCTTGCAGATCTGAAAAGGAAATTACTCTTTCTTGAAATATTATACTGCACTTAACCACAAAAAATATTAGGCTGCATCGCTACACATCCCATCTGATCAGCCACAACAGAAATGATGGTCTTCTTGGTTGGCATGTGTGCACTCGGAAAGGCAGGCTACAGGAAAACAAGATCAATAAAAATTAGGCTTTAGATTGTTTTATCTGTCACAGAAGGAAAATGCCCATGGCAGTTTCCTTTTGAAGAGTTAAATGAGGAATCCTTAAAATGAAGTTCTAAATATATCCATTTACATAGAAGGTGGAGAAAAAAGACAATTATATTCCAAACATCTAAGTCTCAAAGACACAGTTCTGATGAACAGCCAGAGCGCATCAGCATGTTCCCCAATCATTGGGAAATACGCATCCTACTGATTTTATAATTCATGGTTCCCTTTAATAAAGGCTGCTTCAGCACTCCCCCCAGGCCCACTAGAGTCTGCCAGCAAAACATTTCAGCTGGAGCTGTCAGATTTTCCAAAAAACCTTCTTTTTATAGAGAATGTAGGCAATGAGCACCCAAATAGCAGTGGCGACTATGTTCTGAGTTAGATGCTCTTTGTGTGACTGGTTGTCCTGCAGCTTCCACTGAAAGGGGAAGTAGTTCTCAAACACCTCGTGGCCAACGTACACTAGAATAGAGTTCATTCCTGGAGGAGAGAGAAAGAAAATAATATTTTCCTGAGTCACATCTGATCATCTATTTAATTCTTGAAATTTGACTTTAGTCCAATGAAAAAAACAAAAAGCACACACTTATATTATTGGCTACTGCCAAAAATAAGTAACGCATATCTTAAATACTTAAGTATAAGCTAGAACAAAAATTAGAACATATTTATAGTGATGTAATTCTTGAATAGTAAATCTATAAGGAGAGCCAAAATCATGAACTTTTCTTTTCTAGACCAGAAACTTGAGGTCAGAAAAATGTAACTGTCACTAGAATCGGAGGGCTGAAGTGAGTCACTGAAATGACTGGGTCTAGGGCGCCTAGGTGGCTCAGTCGGTTAAGCATCCGACTCTTGGTTTTGGCTCAGGTCATGATCACAGGGTCCTGGGATCTGGCCCCGAGGAGGGATCTACGCTCAGTGTGGAGTCTGCTTGAGATTTTCTCTCTCAGTCTCTCCCTCTCTCCTTCTGCCCCTCCCCACCCTGCATGCACATGCTCTCTCTCTCTCTCAAATAAATAATCTTTCAAATCAACTCCAAGCTTAGAGGTTTGTTTACCTGGGTAGAAGAATGGGGTTCCCGTCCACAGTCTCTTCACATCTACAATGGGGTATAGGATAAGCAGGATGAAGAAGGCAAAGGAGCTCAGTGTGGTGACATACGAAATGGACCTGCAAGGCGAATGAGGTGTTTCAGGGCTCCTGAGGAGTGCATCCAGCATCAGCAAGATCGACCCAACATTAAAATTACTCTGTTTTCTATACCTACCACAGATTTTTGTTTATTGGAATAAAGCCTTCATTTTCAGAAATTTTCGTCAAAGCAACAGAAATAAGCCCCTACAAAAGGGGGAGAAGGATATTAGGTTTTTTTATATTATCTCAAAAAACAACTGTGTTTCAAAACTGGAAAATGTGTTATTTAATTCCTTAGGGAGGGCTGAAAATTGTGTCTTATATTTTATTCTTTTAACTGGAAAACTATTTTCAAGATGCATAACTGAAAATATTCTCCAAAACAAAAATCTCCAAAGCATTCTCTTGAGTCGAAGGTAAACTAGTAAATAAATTAGAGAGGAAACGTGAGGGATAAAATGAACAGCCCAACTTTCAACTCTCCGTCACAGGGAGATCTGGAAGCGGACTTCTGAAAGCTGTTACCCTGCTCTTCCTGGCCTGGCTCCCCACCGGGACCCACACTATCTCGTCACGATTCCAGCTGGCCTTTCAGCGGCAAACACTCTTAGTTATAAAGACATTTGCCTAAGAAAATAAACCTGAGAGTTCAGGTGTGAAGATGTGTTCCTCTCCTCTGCTCTTCTGGTGTAGAATGTAACTCCTGTGCTGTGGTCACAGCTCCTGTCCAGCGCTGCTGAGCATTTTCTTTCTTTGAAACACGTATGGATGGGATTTTAGTGAGGAACACCAGTTACTTACTAGAAAACAACACCAGGCAGTGAATCTGATCAGAATGTCTTTGGTCTGATCCTTGTAATATAAGAGTATTTTTCCTGCCTGGAGAAGAAAACACAGATGACCAAGAGAACTGCTTAAAGTATATTCGTGTTTCGTGTTCATCCACTGTCCTAATCATTCAACAGACAAACTCATCTGCCAGGCAAACTGCTAGATGCGGGGATTACCGAGAGGAATGGAACGTCACCCTGCCCTTGACGGCTGGCCACCAAGGTACGGGGAACTCCTCGGGAGGATGGTACAAGACGCCAGGGAGGAAGTGCCGTCCGGTTGAGGCTACGGGCAGGAAGGGCATCTGGGCAGAATGGAACAGCATGCACAGAAACAGGTCAAATGGCTGAAAGAGCATGCGTCCCTGAGCTGCAGGTCAGTGAGACAGGCTAGAGGGTTGGGAAGGGCAGGAAGGTGGGAGGCAGGTAGGTTTGCGGGTCTCACTGGTGAGGCACGGGCTTTCTCCCATGCGAGGGAAGGAGCTGAGGAAAGTCACTTCTCCCCCACCCCAAAAAAACAGTAAGAAGGGACCAGTTCAGACTGGCCTGCTGGACGGCCTGGTCTGGCAGCAATACAGAAGAGGGACCGGGACAGGGTGGTACTAGAGGCAGAAACAGTACAATCTGGACTTTGCCTAAAATCCCCTGAAATTAGGAATTAATTTCTGAAAAACATCAAAGAATAAGAAAATGTTCATAATTTGTAACTAAAGCTAAAATTTATGAATGTTTTCTATGTGCCAGTTCTTAGAATTTTACATGAATGAACTCATTCAATCCTCTCCACACCTTCCTGAAGTAGGTGCTACCGGAGCAAAGAGGGACGAACATGCCCGAGGCTACCCAGCTGGAAAGTGGTAGAGCAGGGTTCAAGCCCATCCAGTGTGGCCTCAGGTCTGCACTCCTAACCCTACCCCAGGCTGCTCTCGTGGCGCAGATTCACACCTGCAGATCTGCAGATGCAGAGATTAAATGAATATATGTGAAAGCACCCACTGTGAACTATAAAGTGCTACAGAGGTGAGTATAGAACAGTATTTCTAAATATGAATCGCCAAAACTTACATGCCTTAGACCTGCACTACCCAATATGGTGGCCACTAGCCACCAGAGACTATTTGAAATTAAATTTAAATTAATTAAAATGAAATGAAATTTAAAATTTCATTCCTTGGTCATACTACCCACATTTCAGGTACTCAAAAGCCACATGGACATGAATATTTTCATCAGAGCCTTCCATCAGCTGCTTTACATGCTTTTCCCTCCCCCCAGTTAGCTCTGCTCAAATAGTAGTTTCAAACACCAATAAGGAGAACTTTAGAGGAAAAAAAAATCTAGACTGCTCAGAATTTTAACAAAATTGCCTGTGAGATAAACCAAGAACAACCTGTATTGACTTTGGCATACAATATGCATAACCTGAAACCATACAGAGTGTGCACAAAGAAATAAATGTGACAACAGGGGACACAGGGACTTCCCAACACCACCAGTACACAAACATTCTGCACACCCCAGCAGGGAGAACTTTTCCCCAGAAACTACTCTGTCTCCATTGCTAAAATAAGCCATATAAACAAGGAGAATTTGGGGATGGGGGGAGAAGATATAGGAATTATACCTAATTATTTCCATGTGCTGAATTTTAGCAGTATCTAGTTCTGACAATCTGTCACATGTAACAATTTACTAGACCACAGAAGGCATGTTTCCAATTACTTGTTTTAATGAAATAGTTTTTGAATTAGTGATGAATGAATAATCATGAACTGTCAGAAAAATGTACACCCTAATGAAATGAACGAATACCTGAATTCCTAAAAATGCCATCACAATGGAGTTGATGGTCCCTAAAATTCCCTCTGGATCATAGGCCACCTCAGTGTGATAAAGCACCTTAACAAAACAGAAAAAGAAGGCAGAACTCACTGACCACGAAATGCATGCAAACAATTTGGAGATCAAATACAAACCTGAATACACTCCAGAATTCAATATTTTTCATTTTTGCTGCAGAAATTCATGGACAACTTGTAGGGATTACAGGCAGAATACTTCTAATCAACAAAGTGTGGGGTGTGTGATACCAGAAGGGGACACAGAGCCCAGGGATGAGCCATGACCCAGAGCAGCCACTTCAACTTCAGGGGCCAGTGATTTGAGGCATCCCTAACCGGTTCCAACACTGTGCATAATACCTTCATAACTGTCAGGTTGGTCAACCCTACTGTAACATCAAAAAGCTGTTCCTGGGACACCTGGGTGGCTCAGTTGGTTAAGTATCTGCCTTCAGCTCAGGTCATGATATCAGGGTCTTGGGATCGAGCCCTGTGTTAGGCTCCCTGCTCAGCAAGAGCCTGCTTCTCCCTCTCCCTCTGCCCCTCCTCCTGCTTGTGCTCTCTCGATTGCTCTCTCTCTCTTAAATAAATAAATAAAATATTAAAAACAAAAACAAAAAAAAAGCTGTTCCTTTCTAACTTCCTTTACGGCAAATAACATTTAAAAATATATCTGTATTATTTTATTATAAAACAAACGTTCATGTAGAAACTGCAGAAATTTGGCAACAGACAGTGGTGGATCCCACAGTGCATTACTCTGATACCCCCCTGCCCACCCCTCTCTGGACGAAAGTATTCATTCCCTGAGCTAGCAGAAATATTAATGGCCAAAAGCTCTCAGCCAAGTCCCTTTTCTGGATCTGTCCTTGACTAAAGAGAGCTGCCTCTCCAGGAGTCCCACTCCCCTACTGGGGGCAGTCCACATCCAATGGCCAGATCCCTCACTCCAATTCAGAACAACTCTAAAGCACCAGTCTAGCCCCCCAGGAGATGAGCTAAGGCCTTGTGTGACTACCAGTCAGTCCAGCTACCCTTTCTGCCCATTCCTGCTTCCTCTGATCCCCAGCAGGGGCTGATCCCAAAAGGACGGCCTGATAAGCTTCCTGCACACGAATCTCAGCCTCAGAGTCTGTGGCCAGGAAGTCTGACCTGAGCCACAGGGAAAAGCACACCGCCACATGCTTGATCCACTGCATTTGCACTTTCAAATCCAAAGTAATGGATACACACGGCCCCATAATAAACATTACATTTCCTAAATCAGCAAACTTGAAATAAAAATTAGGTCCCATCATAGTTTGTTAAATGGACAGTCTCCAGTTGGCCAGCCCTTTCTGTTTTCCTTCATGTCAGAGCTCCCATGGGTCTAGCTCAAAGTGCAAGCGAGGCTCACTCACGGCCGAAGAAGGATGCTGGTAAATGTGGTCATCACCCAGAAGCAGGCGGTCAATGTAGCCAGCAGCTCCTCCGGTACAATTTGGATACTTCCCCAAATCTCCAATGCCACCAGGGCCGAGATAACCACTGGGGAAGTGAAAACACGTACTTAATTGACAAGACTTCAGCGGGAATAAGGCTTATCCTGGCAACTGTTGCAGCCCAACGAGGAGCCTCAAACACGGAGACCCCTCGGCGCCATGCACTCCTCACCGATGCTCTTCTGACTTGACTACTCCCCACAAGCTAAGGTGGGCAGCCCAACTTCCCTTCAAACAGACCCGGAAAAAGCCTCACGGAGACATTCCTCTGGACATACACCAAACTCCTCACCCATACACATAATGCCTCAAAGGAGAACAAAGAGTGAAAGCAAGTTCCTCTCCCTCGGGAAATCTGCAAGCTCTCACCCCAGAAGCTCTGACTTGGCAGAAAAGGACATGCAAAAAGGGATTACCTCCGTGGGCTCACTTACGTAGGACATCCAGGAACAGGCAAGAAGAATGTCAAGCCCAGCCAAATGCTTTCCAGCATCAGAATGAAGAGCCACTGGGGCCAGCTGAAGATGATGTCTCGAAGGGAAAAGCAGCTTCTCTCCTGAGTGAGGGGTTATAAAAAAAAAACATAATATGAACTACATGTAAGTAGAAGAGGAAAAAATATGCAGTAAACGTATTCAGGAAATTCCTGGTGATTCTTCTGTTGGCCTTTATGGGAGTAATACAAAAATAGATGCATGTTTATTTCGTATATATTACGTGGTCTACCTGCCCCTCTCCATGAAATATCATAGTAAAACATTAGTTAAAAAGATATCACTGGATGGGATGCCTGGATGGCTCAGTCAGTTAAGTATCCAACTCTTGATTTTGGCTCAGGCAAGATCAAGCCCTGCATCTGGCTCTATGCTCAGCATGGAGTCTGCTTGGGATTCTCTCTCTCCCTCTCCCCCTCCCTCCACTCATGCTCGCCCTCTAAATAAATAAGTAAAATCTTAGGAAAAAAAAAAGAAAAAAGAAATCACTGGACAATTCTACTCCTATACCCAAGAGAACTGAAAACAGATGTTCACACAAAAACTTGTACACAAATATACATGGAATCTTTATTCATACTAGCCAAAGAATGGAAATAAGTCAAATGCTCATCAACTGATGAATATATCTAAAAAGTGGTACATTCATAAAATAGAGTATTATTCAGCAGTAAAAGGAATAAAGCACCAATACATGGCCCTTGAAAAATATGCTACATGAAAGAAACCAAAGAGAAAGGCATAATTCCATTTATAAGAAATGTCAAAATAGGTAAATCTACAGAGACAGAAAGTAGATGAGGGGTTGCCCGGGGCTGGGGGGGTCGTGGAGAACAGTGAGTGACTGGTAGTGAGTACAGGGTTTCTTGTGGGGTAATGAAAATGTTCTAGAATTGGGTAGTGGTGATGACTGCACAACTCTGTGAATATACTAAATATCATTGAATTGCACGCTTCAAACTTTTGAGTTTTTTTGGTATGTGCAATATATCTCAATAAAGCTGTCATTAAGGGGGGCAGAGCAAGATGGTGGAGGAGTAGGAGACCTGGATTTCGTCTCCTCTCAGGAATTCAGCTGGATAGGGATCAAACCATTCTGAACACCTACAAACTCAACAGGAGATCGAAGAAAAGAATAGTGACAACTCTCTCATCAGAAAAGCGACCGCTTTCTGGAAGGTAGGACGTGCGGAGAAGTGAATCCGAGGCGATATTCGGGAGGATAGACGGCGGGGGAGGGGCCTCCGTCGGCCGCTTCTGGCAAGTGATAGAGCCGCGGAGCACAAAATCGGAACTTTTAAAAGTCTGCTCCACTGAGGGACGTCACTCTGGTGGCTAAGCGGGGTGTGGAACCCTCCGGGACAGTGTGGTCTCAAGACCCTCGGGGTCACAGAAAGACCGGGGGTGCCTGAGTGTGGCAGAGCTCCCAGGTAACGGAGCAGGGAAGCCGGCTGCAGAGGCGGAGCCGAGGCGCGGGCTCTCAGCTCGGGGTCGCCATAAACCGGGATCCGCGGCACCGTCGGGCCACTGCTCCTCCAGCAGGGACCCAACAAGCGGCAGATCCGGGGAGACTCACCTTCCTCCCCCGGGAGTAGCCGCGCGGGAGTGCACCGCAGGGATCTGCTGGGTTTGGAGACTCCACCCGGGGTCGGGTACCAGAGATAGAAACACGCGGTCACAGGCCGGGTGAGCACGGAGTGCAGCCGGAGACCGGGGAGACGGGAGTGACTGACGGCTTTTCTCTGGGGGCTCACTGAGGAGCGGGGCCCCGAGTTCTCGGCTCCTCCGGGGTGGAGATTGGGAGGCCGCCATTTTCACTCTCTGCCTCCAAAGCTGTACGGAAAGCTCGCAGAGAACAAAAGCTCTGGAGAGCAACCCGAGCAAATTACTTAGCCCGGACAGGGCAAGGGCAAGGGCAGGGCAATTCCGCCTCCGGCAAAGACATTTGGGAACCACGGCAACAGGCCCCTCCCCCAGAAGATCAGAGAGAACAGCCAGCCAAGACCAAGTTTACCGATCAATGAGAACGGCAGAACTCCGGCACTAGGGGAATACTGCACATAGAATTCATGGCTTTTTTACCATGATTCTTTAGTCTTTCAAGGTTAATTTTTTTTAAATGTTTTTTTTTTTTTTAATTTTTCTTTTTCCCTTTTTCAACCAACATCTTATCAATCCTTTTAAAAAACATTTTTATTTTTCATTTTTAGAGTCATATTCTATCCTTTCATAGTAGTTACCCATATTTTTGGCATTTATATATAAGTTGTTCTCTTTAAAATTTTGAGATAGTTTCTTCTAACAGATCAAAATATACCCTAAATCTCTAGTATATGGTTTTTTCTACTCCCCTGCCTGATCACATTCTCTCCCTTTTTTTTTCTTTTTTTTTTTAAATCCCCTTCTTTCTTTTTTCAAACAACTTCTTATCAATTCCTTTTATAAAATTTTTTATAATTTCCATCTTTACACTCATATTCCATCCCTTCATCATATCAACCCTTATTTTTGTACATATATAAGTTTTTCTTTCTTTAAAATTTTGGGAGGCACTTTCTTCTAACAGACCAAAATACACCCCAAATCTAGTGTGTGGCACTGATCTATATACCATATAGATCATATTTGATCACATTCTGGTTTTTTTGGTTGTTGTGGTTTTGTTTTGTTTGTTTTTGTTTGTTTTTATCTTTATCTTTTTCTTTTTTTTCTTTTTCTTTTTTCTCTCTTTCCCTTTCTTTTCCCACTGCTTCAGGTCTTTTCTGATTTGTTTAGAGTATATTTTCTGGGGATGTTGTTACTCTGCTAGCATTTTGTTCTCTCATTAATCTATTCTTCTCTGCACAAAATGACAAGATGGAAAAAAATCACCTCAACAAAAAGAACAAGAGGTAGTATCAACTGCCAGGGACCTACTCAATACGGACATTAGTACGATGTCAGATCTAGAGTTCAGAATCATCACTTTAAAGATACTAGCTGGGCTTGAAAAAAATGTGGAAGTTATTAGAGAAACCCTTTCTGGAGAAGTAAAAGAACTAAAATCTAACAAAGTAGAAATCAAAAAGGCTATTAATGAGGTGCAATCAAATATGGGGGCGCTAACTGCTAGGATAAATGAGGCAGAAGACAGAATCAGTGATATAGAAGACCAAATGATGGAAAATAAAGAAGCTGAGAAAAAGAGAGATAAACAACTACTGGATCATGAGGGCAGAATTCGAGAGATAAGCAATACCATAAGACGAAACAACATTAGAATAATTGGGATCCCAGAAGAAGAAGAAAGAGAGGGGGGGCAGAAGGTATAATGGAGCAAATTATAGCAGAGAACTTCCCTAATTTGGGGAAGGAAACAGGCATCAAAATCCAGGAAGCACAGAGAACCCCTCTCAAAATCAATAAAAATAGGTCAACACCCCGACATCTAATAGTAGAACTTACGAGTCCCATAGACAAAGAGAAAATCCTGAAAGCAGCTCGGGAGAAGAGATATGTAACCTACAATGGTAGAAACATTAGATTGGCAACAGACCTATCCACAGAGACCTGGCAGGCCAGAAAGGACTGGCAGGATATATTCAGGGCACTAAATGAGAAAAATATGCAGCCAAGAATACTCTATCCAGCTAGGCTGTCATTGAAAATAGAAGGAGAGATAAAAAGCTTCCAGGACAAACAAAAACTAAAGGAATTTGCAAACACAAAACCAGCCCTAGAAGAAATCCTGAAAGGGGTCCTCTAGGCAAAGAGAGACCCTAAAAGCAACATAGACCAGAAAGGAACACAGACAATATATGGTAACAGTCACCTTACAGGCAATACAATGGCACTAAATTCCTATCTTTCAATAGTTACCCTGAATGTAAATGGGCTAAATACCCCAATCAAAAGACACAGCCTATCAGACTGGATTAAAAACAAGACCCATAGATATGCTGTCTGCAAGAGCCTCATTTTAGAACCAAAGACACCCCCAGATTGAAAGTGAGGGGGTGGAAAACCAATTACCATGCTAATGGACACCAAAAGAAAGCTGGGGTGGCAATCCTTGTATCAGACAAATTAGATTTTAAACCAAAGACTGTAATAAGAGATGAGGAAGGACATTATATCCTACTTAAAGGGTCTATCCAACAAGAAGATCTAACAATTGTAAATATCTATGCCCCTAACATGGGAGCAGCCAATTATATAAGGCAATTAATAACAAAAGCAAAGAAACACATCAACAACAATACAATGATAGTGGGGGACTTTAACACCCCCCTCACTGAAATGGACAGATCGTCTAAGCAAAAGATTAACAAGGAAATAAAGACTTTAAATGACACACTGGACCAAATGGACTTCACAGACATATTCAGAACATTCCATCCCAAAGCAACGGAATACACATTCTTCTCTAGTCCCCATGGAACATTCTCCAGAATAGATCACATCCTAGGTCATAAATCAGGTCTCAACCGGTACCAAAAGATTGGCATCATTCCCTGCCTATTTTCAGACCACAATGCTTTGAAACTAGAACTCAATCACAAGAGGAAAGTCGGAAAGAACTCAAATACATGGAGGCTAAAGAGCATCCTACTGAAGAATGAATGGGTCAACCAGGAAATTAAAGAAGAATTAAAAAAATACATGGAAACCAATGAAAATGAAAACACAACTATTCAAAATCTTTGGGATGCAGCAAAGGCAGTCCTAAGAGGAAAGTATATAGCAATACAAGCCTTTCTCAAGAAACAAGAAAGGTCTCAAGTACACAACCTAACCCTACACCTAAAGGAGCTGGAGAAAGAACAGCAAATAAAGCCTAAACCCAGCAGGGGAAGAGAAATAATAAAGATCAGAGCAGAAATCAATGAAATAGAAACTAAAAGAACAGTAGAACAGATCAACGAAACTAGGAGCTGGTTCTTTGAAAGAATTAACAAGATTGATAAACCCCTGGCCAGACTTATCAAAAAGAAAAGAGAAAGGACCCAAATCAACAAAATCATGAATGAAAGAGGAGAGATCACAACCAACACCAAAGAAATACAAACAATTATAAGAACATATTATGAGCAACTCTATGCCAGCAAATTAGATAACCTGGAAGAAATGGATGCATTCCTAGAGATGTATCAACTACCAAAACTGAACCAGGAAGAAATAGAAAACCTGAACAGACCTATAACCACTAAGGAAATTGAAGCGTCATCAAAAATCTCCCAACAAAAGCCCAGGGCCAGATGGCTTCCCAGGGGAATTCTACCAAACATTTCAAGAAGAATTAATACCTATTCTTCTGGAACTGTTCCAAAAAGTAGAAATGGAAGGAAAACTTCCAAACTCATTTTATGAGGCCAGCATTACCTTGATCCCAAAACCAGACAGAGACTCCATCAAAAAGGAGAATTATAGACCAATATCCCTGATGAACACGGATGCAAAAATTCTCACCAAAATACTAGCCAATAGGATCCAACAGTACATTAAAAGGATTATTCACCACGACCAAGTGGGATTTATCCCTGGGCTGCAAGGTTGGTTCAACATCTGCAAACCAATCAATGTGATACAATACATTAACAAAAGAAAGACGAGAATCATATGATCCTCTCAATAGATGCAGAAAAAGCTTCTGACAAAGTACAGCATCCTTTCTTGATCAAAACTCTTCAGAGTATAGGCATAGAGGGTACATACCTCAATATCATAAAAGCCATCTATGAAAAACCTACAGCGAATATCATTCTCAATGGGGAAAAACTGAGAGCTTTCCCCCTAAGGTCAGGAACGCGGCAGGGATGTCCACTATCACCACTGCTATTCAACATGGTATTGGAAGTCCTAGCCACAGCAATCAAACAACAAAAAGAAATCAAAGGCATCCAAATGGGCAAAGAAGAAGTCAAACTCTCATTCTTTGCAGATGATATGATACTTTATGTGGAAAACCCAAAAGACTCCACCCCAAAACTGCTAGAACTCATACAGGAATTCAGTCAAGTGGCAGGATATAAAATCAATGCACAGAAGTCAGTGGCATTCCTATACACGAACAACAAGACAGAAGAAAGAGAAATTAAGGAGTCGATCCCATTTACAATTGCACCCAAAACCATAAGATACCTAGGAATAAATCTAACCAAAGAGGCAAAGGATCTGTACTCAGAAAATTATAAAATACTCATGAAAGAAATTGAGGAAGACACAAAGAAATGGAAAAACGTTCCATGCTCATGGACTGGAAGAACAAATATTGTAAAGATGTCAATGCTACCTAGAGCAATCTACACATTCAATGCAATCCCCATCAAAATATCATCCACTTTTTTCAAAGAAATGGAACAAATAATCCTAAAATTTGTATGGAACCAGAAAAGACCCCGCATAACCAGAGGAATGTTGAAAAAGAAAAGCAAAGCTGGCGGCATCACAATTCCGGACTTCCAGCTCTATTACAAAGCTGTCATCATCAAGACAGTATGGTACTGGCACAAAAACAGACACATAGATCAATGGAACAGAATAGAGAGCCCAGAAACGGACCCTCAACTCTATGATCAACTCATCTTTGACAAAGCAGGAAAGAATGTCCAATGGAAAAAAAGACAGTCTTTTCAACAAATGGTGTTGGGAAAATTGGATAGCCACATGCAGAAGAATGAAACTGGACCATTTCCTTACACCACACACAAAAATAGACTCCAAATGGTTGAAAGACCTAAACGTGAGACAGGAGTCCATCAAAATCCTAAAGGAGAACACAGGCAACCTCTTTGACCTCAGCCGAAGCAACTTCTTCCTAGAAACATCACCAAAGGCAAGGGAAGCAAGGGCAAAAATGAACTATTGGGACTTCATCAAGATAAAAAGCTTTTGCACAGCAAAGGAAACAGTCAACAAAACCAAAAGACAACTGACAGAATGGGAGAAGATATTTGCAAATGACATATCAGATAAAGGGCTAGTATCCAAAATCTATAAAGAACTCATCAAACTCAACACCCAAAGAACAAAGAATCCAATCAAGAAATGGGCAGAAGACATGAACAGACATTTTTCCAAAGAAGACATCCAAATGGCCAACGGACACATGAAAAAGTGCTCAATATCGCTCAGCATTAGGGAAATCCAAATCAAAACCTCAATGCGATACCACCTCACACCACTCAGAATGGCTAAAATTAACAAGTCAGGAAACGACAGATGTTGGCAGGGATGCGGAGAAAGGGGAACCCTCCTACACTGTTGGTGGGAATGCAAGCTGGTGCAGCCACTCTGGAAAACAGTATGGAGGTTCCTCAAAAAGTTGAAAATAGAGCTACCATATGATCCAGCAATTGCACTACTGGGTATTTACCCCAAAAATACAAAAGTAGGGATCCAAAAGGGTATGTGCACCCTGATGTTTATAGCAGCAATGTCCACAATAGCCAAACTGTGGAAAGAGCCAAGATGTCCATCGACAGATGAATGGATAAAGAAGAGGTGGTATATATATACAATGGAATATTATGCAGCCATCAAAAGGAATGAGATCTTGCCATTTGCAACGACGTGGATGGAACTGGACGGTATTATGTTGAGCGAAATAAGTCAAACAGAGAAAGACATGTATCATATGACCTCACTGATATGAGGAATTCTTAATCTCAGGAAACAAACTGAGGGTTGCTGGAGTGGGGGGTGGGGTGGGAGGGATGGGGGGACTGGGTGATAGACACTGGGGAGGGTATGTGCTCTGGTAAGCACTGTGAATTGTGCAAGACTATTGAATCTCAGATCTGTACCTCTGAAACAAATAATGCAATATATGTTAAGAAAAAAAAAGAAGAAGAAGGTAGCAGGAGGGGAAGAATGAAGTGGGGGAAATCGGAGGGGTAGACGAACCATGAGAGACGATGGACTCTGAAAAACAAACTGAGGGTTCTAGAGGGGAGGGGGGTGGGAGGATGGGTTAGCCTGGTGGTGGGTATTGAGGAGGGCACATTCTGCATGGAGCACTGGGTGTTATGCACAAACAATGAATCATGGAACACTTCATCTAAAACTAATGATGTAATGTATGGGGATTAACATAAGAATAAAAAATAATAAAAATAAATAAATAAAAAATAAAGCTGTCATTAAAAAAGCTAAAATACATTTTAAACACTGGGGAGGGTATGTACTATGGTGAGCGATGTGAATTGTGTAAGACTGATGAATCACAGACTTGTACCCCTGAAACAAACAATACATTATATGTTAATTAAAAAGTGCATTTTAAGAAAGGAAAACGAAATTTAAACTTTTGGAGCTGTCGTGACTGAAGGAAGGAGTACAGCCCATCTATTCTTGGTGGCCCACCCAAACCCTCACTCCACTGTGGAGGTGGGAGATGAATTCTCCACAGACCTTAGGTCCCATGTGACTAACCAAGCCCGCATTCATGTCTAGTCTCACTTCACCTCAAGAAAACCCACAGCAGAGGGTACACATACAATGACACAGTGGACAGAGCAGGTAAATGAATAATGATCCAATGCACTCCAAGGACGTATAACCAAGCCATCATTACAGGAAGAGCCAAGAAAATCTGGGGTTCAGTGATGAATCTGCTAGTTACATATACAGAAAGGAGCTAGAAAATAAATTCAGCTTTATTAATTTATTAAGGACCCCAAGTGGAAGAATTTAAACATTTCTTCCTGAGTTTTTATCTCTACTAGGGGGAAAAAAGCTTAATTCAACAGAGCAATTTATAGTAAGATAGAAAGCAATTGTGAAAGAAGTGAGGCTCTCACATACTTCCCACAAATAAGAAATATGAAATAGCCAAGGACAGCCACGGACGATACTGCCATTTTCCTCTACCCTACCTTGGCATTTTTCCTCCAAGTTGAATCTTCACAGCATCTATATAGATACTGAAACGTTTTGTGAGTTTTCTATATATCTTGTACTATAATGCCCCCAAGGATTGAACTAGCAAACTAGATGATTCTGATATTATTTAATGCCATCAAAAAGCATTTGATTACTGGACATTTAAAAATTTATTAAGAGGGGAGATCTCATGTTATGTGTTTTTTCCCCACAACAAAGAAAAGGATTGGTGTAAAGACTAAAGGAAAATAACTAATTGAAGGAAAAAAAGAATGTACTTGACTAACACAGTTAAGGAGTCTACTGAGATAAAGTACTGTGCTCAGAACTAAAGAAAGTTCTGAAAATCATACAGTGATTCCCACCCACCCCCAACCGTGTGTTTAAAAGCAGATTTCTCACCGAGGCACAACTTTCAGGGACAGGTTTAGCAAAGATGAGCTCTAACACGGCAACCACAAAGTAGGTCACCCCCAGCCTCTGGAGCACGCCAGGAATTCGCACCTTATCCCAAGACACTGCAGAAGGCACAAATTAGGTGAAGTGTTAGCCAGCATTCCTCCTCCTACCCAAGACAACATTATTGTTTTCTAAGGGGGAAACATACCTCCATTGCACTTAAGTTGCTTTCTAGGCTCTTGGAGATAGGCATAGGGGACTTGGCTCAAACTCACAGCAGGAAGTGGCCAGCTGGGACACGGGGATAAGAACACATGTGTTCCTTGGGTGTGAGATAAAGCAAGGACTACCTGGGCCCTGAAGTTTCTCTCCTGGCCCTTTGTCGTTCTGGGTACGGATTCAATCAACTCTCACATCCACCCGCAACCTGCAGAGCCAGCACAGGCCACCAATGGACTCTCCCTATCTTACAGGCTACATGGCTACATCACTGGAAGTGTGTGACCATGTAATGAACCCTACAATGTATTCTCCTGGGAGCAGTGGCCCACTTTTTTGGAGAGGCATCAAATCAACTATTATGTGACACCTTTCCTTCTGACCCCAACTGGAAGTGACCTCTACCTCCTCCTAATGCCTACTCTTAGTGCTTCTTGTCCAAGGGGACCATCTGGCTATTGTCCAGATAATTGTGTCCTGTTTTGCTAATGCCACTGGAAGCCCCTTGAGTACAGCCAACTACTGCCTTCCCTGACCCTGATGTGGGTCCCAAGCAAGGGGTGTGCGTCCTTCCCTCAGCCTTCCTAGCTCACTCACACTGCTAAAACAATAACAAAGATATTCTTTCCCAGCAACCCAGCAGCATACGGGTGATGACAAAGGTGGATTCTTGAACTACCACACAATCGCCTTATTATGAAAGTCGATGAATCCAAAGTGGCAGGAGGGCAGGGTCTAGAACCAGGTGACCTGATCTGGCTCTACTACTCTGTTGCTGCACTTAGAAGATCCACAGAAAACACTTCAATCTCTCCGGGACTCAGAGTCTTCCTTTGTACAGCAGAAGGGTCTGAGTGGTCTTAGACGCTCTTCCCAGGTCTGAAGTCCCAAGACAGTAACAATAATGCCCGAAGTTATACAAGCAGGTATACATTTTTTTAATAACTGTTCTTTTTTGCAGGTACCTGAGATGGAGGAATTATATTTCTTTTAAATTACGACATGTAGCTTCCATATTTCAACCAGAATGTATACTAATAGCGGGGGAAAAATACTTACATGGACCAAGGCAGTAATTGGGGTTCACAATGACCACTCCTATACAGATTAACAGGAAACTCCTCCATGCAATTTTCCCCAGCAATTTGAATTTTGAACATCCTCGCTGCAGTATGGAAGTCATTGATAGAAAAATTGAAGATCCCATAATAAAGACAAACCTAGAAAAAAAGACAGCTAGTAAGAGGTGGTCATTTCTAGGGTGGGTTTTTTTTTTTTGTCTATATATCATTAATATTTTATAATCTACTACATAAAAGAAGCAATACATGATTTTTCTAAAGTAGCCAATTATTGAAATAACATTGAAGGAAGAATCAGAACATAACCCTGTTGGACTATAAGGTTTGTGCACCTTCAAGTCATATCCTAGAAGGAAAATTCTTCAGGGCTGAGTGTAATTTCCAAGGACAAGTCTCTCATTTATTATTAAAGAGAAACAATGATGAAGATGCTAGAATCGAAACAACTGGACTTTCAGGAGCATGCCCTCAAAGACATGTCAATCATTTCTAAATTCACTCTTTCTCCTAAAAGAAAAATGAAAGCTAGATTCCTTTTTCTAATTTTGTCTGAGCCACATACCTCTTTTCTTCCCTTTTATTATACTAAATTAACTCTTTTTTAAAAAAAGTCAGAATAGCAATCTTTCCGATGATTGAGCGTGGGGTTAATAGAGGTGAGAGTTTGCTCTTGCTACATTCCTTGATGTCCTCTGGCTTCCTTTCTTGGGGTCACCTAATTGGATAAAAGTGTCTAGTAACAGGAACGGGAACACATTTCCTATAGGGAACCTCGTAAAGAATGTACATAAATGGGGAGCCTGGGTGGCTCAGTTGGTTAAGCATCTGCCTTCAGCTCAGGTCATGATCCCAGAGTCCTGGGATCGAGCCCCGCATCAGGTTCCCTGCTCAGCAGGGATTCTGCTTCTCCCTCTGCCTTTGCCCCTTGTTCATGCACGCTCTCCCTTCCTAATAAATAAAATCTTTAAAAAAAAAGAATGTACATAATTACCAGGTCTTCAGGCATGTAAAACTTCCTCCTCCCAAAAACCATCTCAAACAAGAACCCCAGCTCCCCCACAAAAAACCCTGAGTTCCTATTAGTGATGAAACACAAGGAACTAAAGGCATAAACCAATAGCTAGTACTACGTCCTAAAGATGGACAAAGTCACTCAAAGCATCACAGGCAAAGACACAAATCCCACATTGTACAGGAATCAGGGTCCCTTGACAAGGTGAACAAGCCACAGATGATCAGAGACAGAGTGCATTGCTCCTGTATTACTTTAAATTTTAATTTAATACTATCATTGCCCTGTTACATACTTATCAGAATCTCCTGATGCTAATATACTACATTTCTTTTAGGAAATATGATTTTTATACTTATTTTCAGGATTAGTGGGATTTAACTACATATTCAGAATTTATGATTTCCTACAAGATCCAGGATCTTGTATAGCGTATCTACAATAACAAAATGTTCCCTGTGTCATCTTTTATATGCAGGTTTTAGATAAGCCCTATACCAAGTATAAGAACTATCCAGTAACACAACTTTTGGAAGGACCTGTGAGCAACATAGGCCTGCAGCCCAGAACTCAAGGATGGTTTCAGATAAAGGCTCCAGCATCAGCTGGACACTTGGATGACCTATGGAAGAGCTGGTGGTAGACTGCAACTCACCATGGGAATACGAGGTCAGCCACTGTCAGTCCTGGAGAATAACACAAGCACAAGAGTAAGGAAAAAGACTCTAGAATGTAAGTACTTCCTAAATCTAGAATGGCTCCATTATATACTAATATATATGGAAAGTAAACTCACATAGAGAGTTCACAGGAAAACACTGTGAAAACACACAGACGCTCCCTGGGAACTCTGGAACCAGTCACCAGGCCTGAGGTATTTCCTAAGAACATGACTGGACATGGGAGAGCCAGAGTAGAAGTCTGGACAAGTCTGTTATCTTCAAGCTGTAGTATTCAAAATCCATTCTTAAACCAACTACTGAGCCAGATTCACCATTACTCAGCACCACTCAGACCAACCTGAGTTCAATGGCACCCCGAGGAGGACCATGAGTCTTAGAAGGCAGAACTCCCATGTGGCTGTAATAAAAGGCATATCTAGAATATGACAAGAATCATTTATAACTAAATTCTTAACAGCTTCTGCAGAGTCCCACAGCCCTGCAACAGAGACTTGGGCAACCATGTGCTATCACAGTGAAGCATTACAAGGCTACAGCACACGAAAGCAAGAACAAAACAAAAGGGTTAACAGCATCATCTAAAGGTCATTCTATGGGAGCAGGAGATCAGCGCTCAAAGGAAGCTGGTGGGACCTCATCTCTGAGCTCCTGACGGAATGCTGAGAGGTTCTCTTGTCCACACTTCTCTGAGGGGTCCTATGCAAGCAATACTACTTTTAGGAAATATCTTACCATTCCAACTTGAGTGTTTGAAGTACCAATATTTTCCTCCTCCATAATTAACGAAGACCATGAGGATGAGAGCTATCCTGTAAAGCAGCAAAAAGCACACTTTCAGGGCTTGCCCTTGTGACAGGGAATGGCCCAACTATAAGAGACACACACACATACTGACAGGGGCAGTCACAACACAGATACACTTAAAGAGCAGGAAACTATTATTTCTAATCACTACAATTAGGGCCCTACACAAAGCCCTTCTGTTGCCAACATTTCCAACATGATTTCTTAATTTTTTTTTTTTAACTAAGCTCCACATGGGGCTCGAACTCACCACCATGAGATCAAGACCTGAGCTGAGATCAAGAGTCGGACGCTCAACTGACTGAGCCACCCAGGTGCCCTCCAACATGATTTCTTAAGAGAAATTTACTGACACTGAACTGTGTAACTTGAAAACAAAGCAAAACATTTCCAATCACTCAATTCTGTGCTAATTACTTAGATGTTGCAAGTTAAAGAACCGTAGTATAAGGCATACAGTCATTAGAGCTAAGGGCTCAAATCATGCACCCTCAACTCTTATTAGGGCAAGACTCTTATGTTACCTCAGTCTGCTTCTCTGTAAGAGAGGGAACACGCTCACAGGGACCCCCGGGACCACTGAGGTACCTAACCAGCGCTTGGCACATTTTAGGCACTTAATAAATGTTAGTTCCTATCTATCTGCAAACATCTCATCTCCAAAAGTGGCAATGAGAATCAAAAAAAAAAAGAGGAATAGAGGCACCTGGGTGGCTCAGTTGGTTAAAAGCTTCTGACTCCTGGTTTCGGCTCAGGTCATGATCTCAGGGTTGTGGGATCGAGCCCCGCATCAGGCTCCACAGAGGGCGTGGAGCCTGTTTAAGATTCTCTCTCACCCTCTGCCCCTCTCCCCATCCCTCTCCTAAAAAAAAGAGAAAGGAATACAATAAAAAAGACTCTGAATATGCTACTATCTGATGCTAATTCTGCAGGATACTGAAGACTGAAGCCTTGAGTGTGTCATTGCAGTTATCTGTGCGGACTCTGGGGCCCAACTCCTGGAGTCAGATCCCAGCCATCCCACATAGTCCCCGGTGACCTCGGGCACATTACTTAACTCTGTGGCCCAGTCTCTTCACCTGTACAACAGGCATATTAAAAGTATATGCCTCATAGGATTGTGAAGAGATTGAATAAACTACGACAAGTAAGAACAGTGCCTGGCACAGGGTGAGAATTCAAAAATTCTTAGCAATGGTTATTATTATTGCCTGGCTTCCAATATGCACCCCAGGAGAACTCAGTGTCTGGGAGGCTGGGACAGAATTATAATTATCACTGGAGTTTTAAAGCCCTCCATGAGGGGCGCCTGGGTGGCTCAGTCAGTTAAGTGTCTGCCTTCAGCTCAGGTCATGATCCCGGAGTCCTGGGATCGAGCCCCGCATTGGGCTCCCTGCTCAGCGGGAAGCCTGCTTCTCCCTCTCCCACTACCCCTGCTTGTGTTCCTTTTCTCACTGTGTCTCTCTCTATCAAATAAATAAATAGAATCTTTAAAAAAATAAATAAAATAAAATATAACTTGCTGTAGGACTCTGGATTTGCTTCCCAGAGGGCCTGATATTCAAGCTGTTTTGCTAGCAATGGGGAAGGGCCAGGGCTGGCGCATGCTGGTGTTTCATTTGTCCGATGGGACACGATGGGACACGGTGGGGCGGGGGGGGGGGGTTGCGGATGGATGGGGAGGCCCCACCCATGTGCTGCTGCCTGCCCACATGACCTTAACTCAGCAGAATCTACCTATCAGTGGAAACTGGTTCTGGCCTCAACCCTTGATTCCTCTCTAGCAACTTTATATTTGCTATCATGACAGTTTTCAAGTAAGAGGCCACTGATTTATTTTTACAGCAAGAAGTCCTGCCTACCCTACAAAACAGAAGATATGTAAAATACCAAAAAGTGTGTTTATGTGCAAACATGTAATCCTAGACTACCTGTGCCCACAATGTCCCAAGGGAGCCCCACATACCCCCTGAACGTGTCTATGCAGCGGAGGCGCGGTGTTGCAGTGGGTGGACGCCATGCTTCCAGTTGAGCATCACCACCGATGGAGCCTGCCCTGCTTGGAGACCCCAGCTCCTTCAGAAAAATGGGGAGAGATACATGCCAGTTGATAATACTAGTGAGTTAATTTCAGTTTTCTGTTTTTTAGGGAAGAAATTAACAGACAGGAGAGCTAAAAATCATTGTCCTGAACAATCCTTTCATTTGCTTTTGTAAAGATCCCATCCAGAGGTTTAGTTTTTCACATTTGATTTTTGTGACGTCTGCTGAGCCACGCTGATGAACAACCACAAAAAACTGGTCCATAAGTGCATCTGGTACAAGAGTATAAGCAAATATGTCCATAAGTGGACATATATATGTTCATAATGAATTTATTAACAGAAGTAATATGTTTAATCACCACAGGAGGCCATCGATTTGTAGATTTCATATTGATGGCTCTATTCTTTTGTTTTTATCTTGACACTCTCTACTTAACTGGATCAATTCAACAGTGCTGCCTGCAGAGAGAAAAATGTCTCCACACCGTGCATATAATGCAACCCGAAGTTCCAACCTCACCAGGAAAGAGAAGGAGACAGTACTCTTCACCAAAGCTGAAGAGAAGGCTGCCTGCTCTTTATTAAGGATACAGAACACACGACCGACCTGGCCTTCCACAATATAAATAAGATTAATTAAACCAGATAATAAAGATTATTAAATAGGGAATTATAAATTCCAAATCTAGAAAACCACCCAGAGCACACATGATGCATTCTAATAACTCACAGAATTGATGAGGCGATCAGTTTCCCGGGAATTAATTGCTTTAGAAATCCAATTATGAAAGTCATCCAAACTGTAAATAAATAAAAAGCTCAGTTAATTCATTTTCTTTGGCAGAATTTTCAAAATGATGGCATACTGTATTGAAAGAAGATTCATTTGAAGTTCATACTCTATACAAGTCAAAGAATTAAACATTTTAAAGTGTCTTTAAGTGTGGTGGATCTTACTTCATCCACACTCTCACCCCCTGTCCCCTTGCCTGCCTTAGATTGACTATTTTAAAGAATCCCAAGCATGATATTATTTAATCCATAACTACTGCTGTTTGTAGCTCTAAAAGATAAACAGCCCCCTCTTTTTTTAACAGAACTGCAGTTCCATTATTACATTTTAAAATATTATCAATAATTCCTTAGTATCACCAAATAGCCGGTTCAATCTGTCTCGTAAGTTTTTTCTCCAGTTTAATTGTTCAAATCAGTCTCTAAACATCACCCACGTATCTAATGCATATATTCTTATTTCTTCTCTTTATTCCCCACAACTCACTCCTATTTCTACTTTATTCAGCACTGGTAACATCACCATCACATGAACAATATTAAAACGGAGACATCTAAGGAAGGGAGAAAGGAGAAAGTAAGATATTTAAACATTGAAATTTTAGAAATGCACTTAATTTTCTTGTACATGCTTGTCCTCCCAGCAAAAGGAGAGAGATCCTGTATTCTCACTACTGCCTCAGATTTTGTTCCGGTTCTGACATACCCGAACATCCTTGGACTTCCAGAGGCAAGCTGGAAAGTGCTGGGGCAAGGGACAAGGGCTCCTGCTTTGCCAGCAGAGCATCCTGCCTGCAAGGCTGCAGAGGCAGAACCTCACGCTACGAGGAGTTTCAGTTCCACAGTGGAATGAGGTAGGATTTCTTCCCTTTGCAAGAGCTCGAGATCAGCTACCAATTACTTTAGAAAGCGATGCCATAGATTCACTGATATTAAAAGGAGCCAATGAAAACACTGTAATAAACTGGAATAATATTTGCATCCTATCAAAAGACAGACAAGATAATATCTTAATTCAAACAAACTCTTCTGCTGAAATTATACTCTGCCTCTAAAAAGCAGTTGGGTTAAAAATCTGCTTCTGAGCAAGAAATAGTCCTTTTATCCTTACAGACCCTTGTATTTCTAGGATGCACAAAGGGAGAGTCAGACTGCGTCAACTCCCCAAAGCTGCTAGGTTCCCTCAAGGCGGCAGACTTAAAAGACTAGGTTTTCTTCCTTCCAGTTTGGATATGGCTCACCCATAAAATCTTGTGATCCCTCCAGACCCTAACAGGCTGAACACGTGAAAATTCCATCAATCTTACTTCTTTAAAAACATGAAAAAACTTTCCTTTGAAAGGTGATCTGCCAGGCCTGGATCTATGTGACTTTCTTTTTGTTTCCCAGTCTATTCATTCACTCTCACCAGACTCGCTGTTAACCAGGCAGAGAAAGGAGAAGGAATCCCCTCACCAAGCTGCCAGTCCCAACCAGGGAAAAGCAAGTACACGCTGAGGTCTGGAGGTCCGGCACCCCATCCTCCATCTCTGCTGCCCGATGCCCAGCTGGCAGGAGCCGGGAAGCTGGACCAGAGGGGTGGCCTCAGGGCTCAGGGCCAGACAGGAGGAGGGGTGGAAAGCAATGCACAGCTGCCTCCTGAGATCAGCCCAGGCCACTCCCACTCACTGCAAAAGCAGGCTGTGAGATCCTTCAGGAAAGAAGGACTTCTCAAGCATTTTCTTCTGTTTTCAGCCATTGGGGAGGATTGAAGGCAAAGATCCATTCGAACTAGGTGATCATTTCCCTGAAGTCAGGGACCATCTCTTATTCTACATCGATCCCTGATACCCCAGGCTGGGCCAGGCATAGTGGACCCAGTAAGTATTTATTTAATCAAAGAATAACGGTCACTGAAAGGGTCAAACCAGCCTTCCTGAATATATTTTTTCTATATTCTACTTCCCCCAATTGTGCCCTCCCCTAACATCTGCTTACCTCAACAAGAACCTCAGAAAGGATACTGCAATGATGAGTGCCACACCAACAAGGAACGCAATACACACAGCTATAAAAATCAAAAGAAAACACCGTATCACCAAAATGTCATCCTAAGCATTGAAGCTGTCACATCACTACATTTAATCTGTAAATGAAAAACGCAAACAAAACAAGTGAGGGAAAAGCTTGTATTCTTCTGCTAACTTTCCTATAAACGCTTGAGAACATTCATCATTAGGGGAGTGCTCATTTTCATCATGAAAAATATCAAACATGCACAAAAGAACAGAGATTTGCATAATAAGCCCAAGTATACCCATCACCCAGATTCTAGAATTATCAAGATACTGTCACTCTTGTTTCTTCTGTTGCTACGCTGCCTCTGTGTCTTTGCCTGAAGTATTTTTAAGCAAATCCCAGACATGTCCTTTCCTCCATCCATCTTCAGTATGTATCTCTAAATACTGAAGATGTGTCGGCATCGTGCAACCCCTGACGTTGCCCACTGAGGAGGCTTCTGGAGTCTTCTACCAAAAATGCATGCCCTCTATCTAGGTGTGAAGAAACAGCGAGCAAGTGCAAATGACAAAATAACCGGCCAGTCCTCTTCAAAAGTGTCAAGGTCATGAAAGACAATGAAAGGCTGCAGGAACCTGACAACTAATTGGGCTGTGGGATCCTGGACTGAATCCTGGACCAAAGAACTGGCCTTAGAAGGGACAATGGGAGAAATCTGAAAAACCTATACATCAGTTAATAGCACTATGTCCTGGTTTTGATCATTATATATAGGTAACTGCACTATGATTATATAGTTTAGGGGTTTAGGGGAAGCTGGAAGCTCCTTTTTTGCAATGTTTCTTATAAGTCTAAAATTATTTCAAAATTAAAAGTTTCTTTAAAATGGGTTTTATTGGGGCGCCTAAGTGGCTCAGTCGTTAAGTGTCTGCCTTTGGCTCAGGACATGATCCCAGAGTCCTGGGTTCGAGCCCCGCATCAGGCTCCCTGCTCCGTGGGGAGCCTGCTTCTCCCTCGCCCACTCCCCCTGCTTGTGTTCCTTCTCTCGCTGTGTCTCTGTCTGTCAAATAGATAAATAAAATCTTTAAAAATAAAATAAAATGGGTTTTATTATATAATCACCATGTCATTAACAACTCCTCTCTGGCTAATAGAGTCCATATTCCAATTTTTCTAGTTATTTCAAAAATGTTTTTTGTAGTTAGTGTGTTCAGATCAGGATACAAACAAGGTTCACATTTTCTATTTGCTTGTTATGTCTCTTTAATTGCATTTAGACATAAGCAACCATTGATTTGTTTGAAGCAAGTCATCTATGAGGACGTCTCATGTTCTAGATCTGTCAGTCAGCTTCCTCATGGTGTCACTAACTCGTTCTATCCTCCAAATGTTCTGCAAATGGGCAATTAGCTGTAGAGGCTTGACTAACAAAGTTCAACTTCTTTGGGCAAGAATGCTTCACAGATGGTGCTGTGTCTTTCCCACCAAAGTATTGTCTTTGTTTAGGGAAGGGGCTCTTTAAGTTTCATAAGAGACTCATTGGTTTTTGTAGATTCAATATGTTTCCATCAATTACATTCATTATTCTTTTTAATGCTTAAACTGGCCCATGTTGGCCCTTTCAGGTTGGCTTTTCCATTCTTTTGACATGACCCTATGGTCTTCAAAAGCTTCACTGTGAACAGTACTTATTAATGCCACTGGGATTTATCATCTTATCTAATGGGGAGGCTCAGACTGACAGATTTTCTTTTTCTTTTTTAAGATTTTATTTATTTATTTGAAAGCAAGAGACAGCACAAGCAGGGAGAGGGGCAGAGGGAGAGAGAGAAGCAGGCTCCCCACTGACCAGGGAGCCTGATTCAGGGCTTGATCCCAAGACCCTGGGATCATGACCTTAGCTGAAGGCAGACGCTTAACTGACTGAGCCACCCAGGCACCCCTCAGACTGACAGATATTCTTCAGTGGAGTTATTAAAGAATGAACAGTCCTTAATCTAAGGGACTTCTGGGCTGTCCCTGTAAGACCCATACAGGGAATACTATCCTAAAACAAGGAAAGATACTTGACAGTCATTTGCCCTATTTCTAGTTTCTTTCTATTGCATTAACTTTTTTTGGCTTATTTATGCTTCATAATTAATAAATAACATCTATGAGAATATGTTGATCATACAATTTTCTTATATATCACATAATTTTCTTGGTATACACCAATGACACAATCATTATAAATATACCATAACTAAATAAGATAGATAATCCAGGTTTTAAAGTACAGAGAGTGTTGCAAACAGTACTCAAAAACTAAAACCTTTAAAACACAAATTTAAAAAAAATCAACAAAGAGCATATACGTACGAAGGTTACTGTCAATTGGATTCTTGTTGACAATGATGTCACAAGTAATTTCATTGACTGCATTATGGGTGTGCTTTACCAAGAGTGAATAGTTCCCAAATTCTCCAAATTTGTATTCCAGCCTATAAAGACATGGTAAAATTAAGAAAAATGGCTAGATTAGGACATAAGGAGTTGGATTATGGTAATGTCATCAAGGCAGAGTGACAGGCATTCCTGAGGGCAGACTGGGAAAGATATAAAAAAATGGGTTTTGCTTTTTTGTTTGTTTGTTTTTTTAAGATTTTATTTATTTATTTGACAGAGAGAGACACAGCCAGAGAGGGAACACAAGCAGGGGGAGTGGGAGAGGGAGAAGCAGGCTTCCCGCTGAGCAGGGAGCCTGATGCGGGGCTTGATCCCAGGACCCTGGGATCATGACCTGAGCCGAAGGCAGATGCTTAACGACTGAGCCACCCAGGTGCCCCTAAAAAAATGTTTTGAAGGAAGGAAAAGCTAAAAATCAAATAGGGAACAACCAGACAGAAACTGCAGGCGTCAGTAGTCACATCAAAGCAGGTACAAACCTACAAACTTCTTTCTCTTCCAAGGTGTCATTAAGCTGCAGGAGCGATCCATGCTGGGTGCTCACCGCCCCCACGGCAATGCTAGGCTTCCCGGGTCTCCCACTCCAGGAAACATTTACCAGAACCTGAAACAAGCACTGTACAACAGAAACACAAGCAACTGTCAGAGGTGTCTGAAAGGCCGCTGCTTGTTGGTGCACATGAGTATCCCCCTGAACTCTTGAGATGACTTTTCCTTCATCCTTATAAAAAAACTTAAATTCCAATAACTTAGGTAAAATTTGCCTATATCACTATATGTAAATTTTTCACATAATGAACAAATAGCATATACTGTCTTGCATTCCACTGTTTTACATATTACATACAAGTAAATTTCCATGATTTCTTCAAAAGCTTCCCTGTGAACAGTACTTATTAATGCCACTGGGATTTATTATCTTATCTAATGGGGAGGCTCAGACTGACAGATTTTCTTTTTCTTTTTTAAGATTTTATTTATTTATTTGAATTTTTAATGGTTGCATTATAATCCATTAAATACTAAAATTGTGAGTATTTAGGCTGCTTTCAAAGCTTTTTTGTTTTATCTTTTTGTGTATCATTTATATAAATTATGTTTATAAAGACATCATATATATAATTATATATATAAATTATATTATATATAATACATATAATTATATATAATTTATATAAATTATCTTGTTTTCAAAGATCTACACATGATGTTCTTATTCCTTTAAATTCTTTCCCTAAAATACATTTCCAAAAATGAGGTTACTGGATAAAAAATAATCATTTTATTGGGGCGCCTGGGTGGTATAGCCTGTTAAGCGTCTAACTCTTGGTTTCCGCTCAGGTCGTAATCTCAGGGTCATGGGATCAAGCGCCGTGTTGGGCTCTGCACTCAGTGCAGTCCGCTTGGGGTTTCTCTCTCCCTCTCCCTCTAAGCTCCCCCTCAAATAAATAAATAAATCTTTTAAAAAAAATCATTTTAATGGTTCTTGTTATATGTGGCCGAAGAGTCCTCAATAAGAAAAATTACAGTACATTTGTTTCTCATTAGACTTACCAGGATTTAAAATTCATTCCTCTTTTTGTTCACATACTAAATATTTATGATATCACAGTGTTAAGATTACATTTTAAATTATCGGATTAAATAATTCAATATTTTTTTGTTATTTTATATGCCTTATGGTGTGAACCATCTCTTAGATACAAAATCCCCTTGAACATAATCTTAGAAATATGTCTTCACATATTGCAATATTAAACTTTTAACCATCTCAAATATTTCCCCATTCTAGTGCTTTCCTTTTCATCAAGTAGGCTCAATTGGTTAAGTATCTGACTCTTAATCTCAGCTCAGGTCTTGATCTCAGGGTCGTAAGTTCAAGCCCCACACTGGGCTCCACACTGGGCATGGAGCCTACTTAAAAAAAACAAAACAAAACAAAATCATCTCTTGACTCCTTTTAATTTTTCTATCATTTTCACAGGCAGGAAGTGACAGAGGCAGGATTCAAAGCAGGCACTCTGCTCTTAACCAGTCCATTCTACCACTTTCTGGACTGGTTCAGTTTACCAGTTTAATCCTTAAACCCTAATGAGCTTGACCTATCACAGTCTGATGATAGTGAATGCTTATTTCTTACCACAGTTTTGTTCTATAATTTCTACCATCAGTTTTTTTTAAAGATTTATTTATTTATTTTAGAGATAGAGAGCATGGGGAGGGACAGAGGGAAAGGAGTGAGAGAATCCACAAGCAGACTCCCAGCTGAGCAGGGAACCAGATGTGGGGCTCAATCCCAGGACCCTGAAATCATGACCTGAGCCAAAATCAAGAGTCAGGGTGGCTCAGTTGCTTATTTATTATTTTAGAGAGAGACAGAGAGCATGAGCAAGAGGGGCAGAGGAAGAGGGAGAGAGAATCTCAAGCAGGCTCCACACTGAGTGCAGAGCCTGATGCAGGGCTCTATCTCACTACCCTGAGACGGTGACCTGAGCCAAAACCAAGAGTCTCTTGCTTAATGGTCTGCACCACCCAGATGCCCCCTACCATTACTTTCTATGTATTGTAGGGGCCCATCTTAATTCTGAACCTTTTCATTTGGTGTGCTTCTGTTTTAGTATTAACATTTCATTTATTATTTATGCAAATGCTAATGCCTGACTGGCCCCCTTTATTCCCTACATATACCTCATGAAAGAACAGTATGTCTTTTTGTTTTCAATGTATTCTTTTTAAGTACAATAGTCTCATATTTTAGTATTTAATATGTTATTAGTCAATGTAGTTATGTATAAATTTCCTTTTTCCAAAATTTGAAATTATTCACAATATTTTAATACAAATGAGTCTTATTTTTATGCAAGTTAATCCATTTGTATTTGTTGCAATTTGATGCTCACCCTGAATTCCTTCCTCTACTTTTATTGTCTTCTTTGGTCATTTATATATTTTCCATAATGTATATTCTTTTTTAATAATATTTTAAAGATACAGTAATATTAATTATTATGTTTATCATACTTAGAGCAAGTCTACTTAAAAAAAATGAAATGGCCTTGTTTATTCTAATTTATGTCTGAAAATAATTAACAGTCAAAAGTAACAGATCACCTTCACAGCAATGAAAGCCCAGGATTCCTGTCTCCCACTCTCTGCTTCTCCCTTCTTCTTGCCACCTCCAGAGCCCCTGACGAATACTGTTCAGAAGGCTAAACAGCAATTTTTTTTTCTTTTTTCTTTTCTCATTTACATCTTACTTTTATTTAGTCAGTTATAATGATTACTCATAGTTAACATTACAATACTAACCTTCCTCCAATTTTGGCTCTCTTTTCAAAAGCACTTGCTGACATATTATAGGTATCTTTGGCTGTCTTGAAGTTATGAAATCGACACATTTTTTCAATGTTTATGTGTTTTTCATGTGTATGTACCTTAAGTGTTTCTACTTTAAGGAAAGAGAGATAAAGAGGAAAGGGAATTCTCAATTTAACCAGATAACTGATTTCCTTCACCTGTAAGTCCACCGTTCTCAGATATTTATTCAGTTTACAGAACACAAATTATTATAATTTGCATTCCTTTGAATGTCTGTCTCTATATTTGCTTAAAGATTTTTAAATTATCATTAATGTTCAGAATTATTAAAAGGTTATGTCTTGATAGCATTTTCTGGTTGTTTAACCTTTACAGGCTCATAAGTGTCTTTCCAGTTTCCAGGCTAAGGTCTTTTCTGCAACTGTGGAACATTTTCTACAACTACGTTTAAGTGCAAACTCTATCACTCCTTTACTCATTTTCCTAAAACATAATTATCTCCGTACTCTTTTATTTTTTTGGTAAAGATTTATTTATTTATTTGAGAGAGGGAGAAAGAGCGAACATGCATGCAGTGGGGAGGGGCAGACGGAAAGAATCTCAAGCAGACTCCCCGCTGAGCATGAAGCCCTATACGGGCCGATCTCACAACCCTGAGATCATGACCTGAGCCAAAATCAAGAGTCCGACGCTTAACCAACTGAGCCATTCAGGCGCCCACATGCTCTTTTAAATAAATTAGTAATATTTTTCCTGAACTAGTCTCATGTAGCTAATTCTTCTGTTTTTTGATTCTGTCACCAGCATCACTGTTTTGTACCAATGATTTAACTTTTTTTTATTCTAAAGATGCTTTACTTGACCTATGGCTAATACCCTGGCAATGCACTCTTTTTTCCCCCTCAACTTGTTTTTCCATAAATTTTAGGCCATTATTGTCTTTTTAGAAGACATTTTGCTCATTCTCTGAATTACCTGCAGCTTTGAAATTCAGTAATGTTGATTTTTTTTTCAGGTTTCTTTTTAAGTCCTTCTCATAGGCTGATATATCTTTTCTTTGTCTTTGCTATTTTTTAAACATTATAGATTTTCTTGGCTTCATGTTACTTTATAGAGCTCTCAATGGGCTTAATGAAATAGAGGAGGGATCACGTATTGCTTCATCACCTCTTCAGTTGGTACCCATACTGGGGATTCTTTTGTTTGCTTTTTAAAGCTATTTACAGTAAACAGGTCCCTATACAGACAGTCCCTGACTGATAGGGATTCGACTTACGGTTTTTCAGCTTTATGACCATATGAAAGCGATATGCATTCAGTAGAAATGTACTTGGAATTCTGAATTTTCATCTTTTCCTGGGCTAGATATATGCAGCAGGACCCTCCTTCATGATGGTGGATGGTAGTGGCAAGCCAAAGCTCCTAGCCAGCCATGCAATCATGAGGGTTAACAACGGACACGCCATAGGCTAGTGTAAGTATTCTGAGAGCATTTAAGGTAGGCTAGACTAAGCTATGATGTTCAGTAGGTCAGGTGTTTTAAATGCATTTTCATCTTACAGTATTTTCAATTTACAGTGGGATGTAACCCATTGAGGGACACTCTATACATTAAAATTGCTCCCGTGGGGAAGCCTGGGTGGCTCAGTTGGTTGGGCATCTGACTCTTGATTTAGGCTCAGGTCATGATCTCAGGGTTGTGAGATCAAGCCCCGCCTCTGGCTCCATACTGGGTGTGGAGCCTGCTTAAGATTCTCTGCCCCTCCCCCTATTAAAAAAAATTACATAAATAACAATTTTAAAATAAATTAATTAAATAAAAATTCCTCCTCTGAAAGCAGTACATTCAAATGCTCAATTTGGAAATAGAGAATATTTTATTTTACATAGAGTAGCCTTGTACTTAAAAAGCAACAAGGTCTAGGAGTTGTACCTTCAGTTAAAATAAATCCTTTATCAATCAGCAAGCAAAGGAGAAAAAAAAAAAGAGATGCAAAAACCAGAAACAGACTCTTAACTATAGAGAACAAACTGATGGTTACCAGAGGGCAGATGAGTTGGGGGATGGGGGAAATAGGCAATGGGGATTAAGAGTACACTTCATGAGCACTGAGTAATGTATAGAATTGTTGAATCGGGGGCGCCTGGGTGGCTCACAGTTAAGCGGCTGCCTTCGGCTCAAGTCATGATCCCAGAGTCCTGGGATCGAGCCCCGCATGGGGCTCCCTGCTCAGCGGAGAGCCTGCTTCTCCCTCTCCCTCTGCCTGCCACTCTGCCTACTTGTGCTCTATCTCTCTGTTAAGTAAATAGATGGAATCTTTAAAAAAAAAAGAAAGAATTGTTGAATCACTACATTGTACACCTGAAACTAATATTAACACTGTATGTTAACTATACTGGAATTAAAATTTAAAACTTAATAAAAATAAATACATCCTTTATCATCAGGAGGGCAGATCCCTGGAATAAGTGCCATACCTCAACCTGAGCCTGCCGGTGGTCCTCACTACCTTTGCCCTTGGAGAATACCCAGGTGTCTCACTCCTTCTTTCTCTGGTCCAGCAATGGGGTTATGCATCAGGCAGAGGAGTAAAATAAAACATTGCTTTCACTCATCACCAAGAACTGAGTTTTTAAAAGATGGGGAGGGGAAAATGTAAGAGACTGATGTTGCTCACTGCTAGGTATTCTCCCTGATTATGTCTTCTGATTCTTTCTACAGCCTATTTGTTTCCTTACCTATAAAACTGAAGTGAGGGCGCCTGGGTGGCTCAGTTGGTTAAGCGACTGCCTTCGGCTCAGGTCATGATCCTGGAGTCACAGGATCGAGTCCCGCATCAGGCTCCCTGCTCGGCAGGGAGTCTGCTTCTCCCTCTGACCCTCCTCCCTCTCATGCTCTCTGTCTCTCATTCTCTCTCTCAAATAAATAAATAAAATCTTTAAAAAAAATAAAAAAATAAAAAATAAAACTGAAGTGAACATGTGAAGGGCTTCAGGTATGAGAGCATTAAGGATCATTTCAAACAGCCCCAAAGCAAACAAAATTGTGAGCATGAACATAATACCTACGTGATAGCAGCATTCGGAATTCCAGAAGACAGTCAGGTTTGTTCCATGTAGTTCATTGTGGATGAGCAGCAAAGCCTGGTCCATCTTCAGGTCTACATGCTTTTTTTTATCTAAGTCTGGTAAGAATTAGGAAAAAAAAGTTTTTAAACAACAGACAAAGCATCTGGAAGACACGTTAGAGACAAAGAGCACCTGTCTGAACAATGGTCTCACAGGCGTGCTTCTCAAAGGCCTGCACTCAGGGGCTCTGCGGCCTCTCGTCCCTTACCACAAGACTGCACGGCCATGCACACGTGCGCACGCACACACACACGTGCCCTTTTGCACACATGCCTCTACCACAGACAAGGATTCAGTTAACACCATTCACACCCTGTGTGTAAACGGACCATTTGGGAGTTTATGTTCATCACATTCTAAAGTGTGAGGGGCACTGAATTTACTAGTTTCACATATCTTCTATTTGACAATATGCCAATCTCATGAGCTGGTATTTTCTCCATTTTGCAGATGAAGAAATTAAGACTCAAAAGGATTTGATCATTGTGCACGGCCAGAGTTCTGTGAAATCACTGTGTGTACCCAGTTTGTGTGGGTCCAAAGCCTGAACTTCCCTGGACCATGTTACTCCATTCTGAGTGTGGCTCAGGAGATGCCAGGATGCCCGGTCAGCAGGGCTCTACAGGGATTTGCACACCCTTTAAAGTTGAGAAGCTCTGTCTTATATCACTTGGGCTTGACTTCTGAATCTCCTTCTGGTTTCCACAGCAGATTTCAAGTAAGAAGAGACGATGAGCTTCAGTCTGAAGGGAGAAAGACCTGCTGCTTTGTATTCCCTAGGCTTAGAGCTCACCACTTTACTAGATGCTCTTTTGATGACCTGAAGACCACGACCGTGAACATTCTAAATTTCACCTGTTGACTTGGTAGGCAAACAAAGAGAACTACTATTGGGTAAAGTGAAAGCAAAATATTTCATTTAGACCAACATCCCCATTTATATTATTATATGAAAGAGAAATTAATTTGCCCTCTAGCTTCCAGGCCAGAAAAGAGAAAGAGAGAGAGGGAAAGAGAAACTATTTAATAACACAATGAGACAGGTAATAATCTAGGCTCTTTTTTTTTAAGAGGGAGAAGCAGATTCCTCACTGAGCAGGGAGCCCGACGCAGGGCTCAATCCCAGGATGCTGGGATCATGACCTGAGCTGAAGGCAGACGTTTAACCGACTCAGCCACCTAGGCGCCCCTAATCTAGCCTCTTTTATTTTGTAATATGAAAGCTTCCTTCAGGGCTCCCTGGAAACTCATGTGAACAGTTAATTGGTTAATTCGGAAAATTCTTCTCCGTGGCCAGTCTAAATTCCTCATTTTATTTTATTTAAAGATTTTATTTATTCATTTGAAATAGAGAGAGAGAGCATGAGCAGGGAGAGAGGTGGAGGGAGAGGGAGAAGCAGGCTCTCCACTGAGCCAGGAGCCCGATGTGGGGCTCGATCCCAGGACCCTGGGAACATGACCCGAGCCGAAGGCAGACACTTAACCAACTGAGCCACCCAGGCGCCCCTAAATCCCTCATTTTAAAGTTTACCTGAATTTACCCTTATTTAGCTTTCTGTAAAGACAAAACCCACAATATATAATTCTCTTTTTTTAAATTTATTTATTTATCTGAGAGAGAGAGAGAGCATGAGTGGAAGGGGCAGAGGGAAAGAATCTCAAGCAGACCCTACACCGAGCAGGGAGCCAGACGAGGGGCTCAATCCCAGGACTCTGAGATCATGGCCTGAGCCAAAACCAAGAGTCGGACACTTAACCAACTGCACCACCCAGGCACCCCAACAATATATAACTCTTAATAATCTATTGAAAATCTTTTCCCTCTCTAGACTAAACAAAGTTATACCCATCACTTTTTCTGTTGTTACTCTTCTGAAGAGCTTCTTCTAGTAGAAGCAGTGTTTGGGACCAGAGATAAAACATGGCGGGTTAAGTGTCTGGACTCCAAGTTACAACAATGTGAATTTGAATTCCACCCTGTCTCAGTTTCCTCACCAATAAATTAAGAGTCTAGAGGTTCTGCACTCAATTTCTATTGAGGGGCGAAGGTTCCCACATCACCAGCTGGGCATCCTACAATTCAACTCAGTTCTGACACTCTCCACCTGGAGACAGTGTAAGATCCCACAGACAGGGGCTCAGTCCCTCAAGAGTCCCACAAGTCCGCCACCACCTTCAGAAGCCAGTCACCAGTGCAGGTTACCACCCGTGCTTCTGACCGACCAGTTAGAGACTGGAGGTTCCCACAACCCCCTCCTCAGTTTCGATTAATTTGCTAGAGCGGCTCAGAGAACTCAGAGAAACATTTTACTAGTAGACTACTGGTATATTATAAAATGATAAAGCTCAGGAACAGCCAGATGGAAGAGATGCATAAGGCAAGATAAGGGGAAAGGGCGCAGAGCTGCCATGTCCTCTCCCAGGCCACTACTCTCTCCAGATCTCCAATTGTTCACCAACCCAGAAGCTCTCTGAACCCCATCCTTTGAGTTTTTATGGAGGCTTCATTACATGGGCAATTGATTAAATCATTGGTCATTAGTGCCTGATTCAACCCCCAGTCCCTCCCTCCTCCCCAGAAGCTGGTTGTGGGACTGAGCTCCAACCCTGTAATCACAGGGTCGGTTCTCCTGGCGACCAGCCCCATCCTTAGGTGCCTTGCAAAGATCACCTCATGAACATAACAAAGACACCTTGGCTGCTCTCCTCACTGAGGAAATTCCAAGGGGTTTAGCAGTCCTGTGCAAGAAACGGGAATGAAGACCAAATATATATTTCTTCATATAAATCACAGTATCTCAAATTCTAATAGTGTGTACTTCATAGGACTGTTGGGAAGGCTACGGTTGATAATATACGTAATGTGGTTGGCGCAGAATCTGAAATGAAGCAACGGTTCAACACATGATAATTATAACGTCCAGGCCACATCCAACCAACGCAGAGCTTCACTGGGGTTAGGGATACATGGTTAAATATTTTCCACCGTTGTTTCCGCTTTTTTCATGTAACTTCATTTCCAATTCCTTCCCATTTTAAGAAGTGATGCTATATATATCTAAAATTAACATGTTCTCCTTTTGACATAGGTCCTTAACTTCCAGGAGTGAAATTTTATAGCCTTTTAAATAGCTTTTGCTATGTATCGCCAAGTTCCTCTCCAATTGAGCTGTGCCGATTTACGATGACACCTGTGGTGACTTGTGCTCCCAGGTGATACAAATTACACACCTGAATGTGCACCAGGCCCCAACAGCCCCATGAAATAGCTCCTGATGTCTCCATTTTCTGGATGAGGAATCTGAGGCCTGGAGAGGTCAAACAACTTGCCTCAAGTCACCCACCAGCCACCAGGACTTAACGCTGCGGGCAGTCTGACCAGCACCTGACCTCTGTGACCAGTCTGCTGAGGGTAAACCCCAGAAGCTGGGCCAGTGATTTTTGGACTTTTAATTTTTTTCCTCACTTTTGAGCCTGATGTATAGAAAATATAGTTTCCTTACTGTTTTAGGTTAGAAATAATGATTGGCAAGCTTGAAAATCTTTTCCAAATGTTTACCATCAGTACTTTCCTGTGAATTGTTGGAATGTTCATTTATTTAACCACTTAACCCCCATTAAAAAGGAGACAGTAGGCCCAGAATGGAGTCACGTGTGCTAAACCCCACCCAGACCTAAGACCTACCCTAACTGCTTCTTCAGCTTTGGCCAGCAATGGGGTCTTCAACCAGGCAATATGGAACTTCCTGTCAGCATCAGGAGGTAATCTGCTGATAGACCCTTTCTGTTCCCGCCTAGGAAGGTCACCTTGCTTAAAACAATGCAGTTTGGGGGAATAATTTCCTTTTTCCTCTCCCTCTCTGCCTTTAAAAACCTTTCCTTTTCTGCTGCTCAATGAAGTTCCTTTCTACACTATTTGCTAGATGGGAAGCTGCCCCATTCATGAGGTGCTGAATGAAGCCAATTTGATCTTTAAATGTACTCAGTTGTCTTTTTGTTATTTAACAGATTTGGTGGCAGCGGTGGGATTGAAGGAGACTTCCGATGACTCCAGGGAAAATGAGAAACATGGGCATGGTACCCCACAAACACTCTGAGTTCACGGTCTCGCTCACCATGTCTGAGTGCCATGGGTAAGTTCTCTCTTGGTTCTGTGCTCTGCTCTCTGTATCAAGCCCTCGAACTAACTGCCTCTTCAGTCCACAATTCCAGGCTTTTTAAGTGGAAAACCCCAGCCCCTAATCTCATCCCAAGGTCAATGTGGGGAATGTTGGAAGCAGTGTGCAATTCTGCACCATGGGGAGCCCCCAATCTGCAACCCCCATCTGCTGGGGTCTGCTGGTTCGACCCTTTCCCCAGCCCAAGGCTCCACAGGGACTGCTGGTAGTGCACACAGGGCCTTCTACTGGCCATTCCACAGAAACTTCCAAACCCGGAATTTCGGTTCTGTTCTCAGATTCCACACTGGCAAGGGCCAGCGTTTTAGTCTGCCGTTCTCCCCTGGGAATCCTTCCCCAGATTCCATGTCTGTCGGGAGCAGGTGCAGTTCTCATTTGTTTGGAATCAGTCTACAGGCCCCATTCTTTGAGGTTTGCTGGCTCAACACTTTCCCCTGCCCCCAGTTCTTTGGTTACAGCTGATGTCCACAGGTTTGGTTCCTCAGATACTACTACTGGTTGCTGCAAATGTGCACATGATGGAAAGGTGAACTGCTCATGGGAATTGGGGAGGCCAAAGAAGCCACAAAAATTGGTAAGCACGAGTCAAGCATTTAAAAGCTGTTAAGAGTGCTCACCACTTAGCCCAAAGACACCTGAGTAAGGACGAGCTAGTCACAGAACCATTAGGGTTGACACTAGGTCACCTGCCAACCTCAAGAAAAATTCTGTATGATGAGGTGTAGCATGAGACACCACACAACCCCAACCCCACAGCATATCCCTCTTAGGTATTAATCTGGCTCTGAGAAACTCAAAGGCCAAGCGAAAAAATAAATAATAAATAATAATAAAGATAAAGATAGGATCCTTAATTTCTGAAGAGTGAACTGTGCCACCATCTGGCACACTTGCTTATTTTATGTCTAAGAACTGTTGGTCCCAAAAGCTATAAATATCTACAAAAATGGCAAAATCGTACTAACGACAAGCTAGAATTACAGTGGCCATTTTGAGTAATGTTCCAATTATATCAGCTCATTTAAGAAGTGCAGTTAAAAGTAAGGATTCCCAAATTAAACAAACAGAATGTGATACATAATTTTAATTGGTATGCAGAAGCCTCCAAATGGTTTCAAAATGGCAAAAGAGCTCCACTAAAATATTTATTGTAAAAGACTAATGAAAAATTAAAAACAAAAGAGGTACCTAAAACAAAAGGCTATAGAACTGAGGCAATCCCCTGCTGCTTCCCCATCCTCCTTTATCTGAGTGCTCATTCTAGTTATCCTCTCTCTGAAGTAACTTTACATGACCGTGAACAAAGTCAACCAAGTCTATGATCTTACAGGCATCCCCATATGTACCTTCAAAGGAGGGGCCCCCGTATGAGCTCCTCTCAGAGTTGACAAGACTCAGGGATTTCCTGATAAACTGCTACATTATTCCCTTAAACAGCCAAGGGAAAACTAAAATTAAAAAACAAAACAAGAGGGGTGTCTGGGTGGCTCAGCTAGTTGAGCACTTGCCTTCAGCTCAGGTCATGATCCCAGGGTCCTGGGATGGACCCCACATCAGGTGTGGAGGCTGCTTAAGATTCTCTCTCTTCCTCTCCCACTGCTTCACCCCCACGCTTGTGCGCACACACACACTCTCTCTCTCTCCCTCAAAAAAAAGGAAAAAAAAAAAAAAAAAGACAAGACAAAACAGAAAACCTTCCCAAATTCCAGTAAATTTCAGAGCTACAAACTCTCTGCTTTAAATCCGTTCACAGCCTATAGATGGGATCCTGGAAAAACGGATGGAAGCTGGCTAAGTCCTTCTCTAAGCTAAATGTGGGAAAGAGAAGCATTCCCACATAGGTGGATGGATAGGTCAGTCCTTCCACATCCAGACTATAACCTGAATCTTTGAGGAATTAAAAGCAACTGTCCTTATCTTAAAAATCTTTATAAAACTAGAAATGCACATGGAGAGGCAATTCAAAGTTAACCTATTCCTTTCACTGATCTCCAAGCCTCCCCTTGTTTATCTCAAAAGGCTTGTAAATTATTGTCCTTAGAAAACCAAAGTTCTTCTTGGAGGAACTTGCATTCTTTCCCTGTGACTCTGAGATGAAAATATCAAAAGTACAAACTCAGTGAGGTAATTCTTATCAGAAGTATAATGAAAGGAGCAAAAGTCATTTGAAATTTAGATAAATGAAAAATCATGTATCTTCTCCACAAATATTAGTAGAAAAAACTTTAGTCATCTGAGCCAATAACCTTAACTTATTCCATCTGCCAGAAAAAAGTTAGGAACCAACTGTTCTTTTGTAAACTAGTGAGTTCTGCATTATCCTATCTGTCTCCTGGTAAAAATTGCAAAATAAAAATTACCAGGTTTCTGCTTATATGTTAATGTCTGTCTGTCTGTCTGTCTATCTATCAATCAATCAATCTACTATCCGTGTGTATGTGTAGATGGGTGGCATTTTCTACCTCTGGAAAATTGCTAAATTGCTAAAATTAATTTGTAAAGAGGTCTATTTAATTGGCTTATAAATTAAGTATTTCTAAATCTCAGCAATCTAATAGAAACTAACTCAAATGCTTTTTCAGGTTCATATGATCTAGGAAGACATTCGGTATTAAAGATAGTTTATGTTTGTTGGTTTAATTAAAATAGATATGTCTTTAGAGTTTTCAACATTAAATATGACACTTTTACCCTAGCCAGGTTTATTCATCAAATATGTTCATATTATCTGTTACTACATTTGTCAACAAGAGACAGTGGCTATCTAATGTCCTATCTGAGTTAATGATGTTTTGTGGGTATTCTAACCATAATTGTTAAGAACAAGTAAATTGAATAGATATAAGTAGGTAAAAAGTTTTTATGTGAACTTTTTAAGTAGTTTCCCCAAATCTTTTTGGTAACCCTGAAACCTTAAAGTTTTGCTAAATTAAGTTGAATTCACTGAATATCCAGATCATTTCCAAATAAGATAAAATGCTGGAACATTAATTATTGAATATAGGCTTGACCACTTTTTGCTTCCTTTTACAGAAAAACTGAAGATATTTGAGTCTATTAGTAAACATGCTTCATGCCACCCTGAGAAATTTTCTACGAAAAAAGCATGTTTCTAGAAGTCATGACATTTATAAGTCTGCCTGAAAGAGGACTTCAGCTCCCTCCATTTTGACCTCAAACTTTCTGTTGGGTTCTTCTTTCCAGCTTATCTCTTGGCTCAGGGGGAAGACCCTGACAGCAAAGCATCCTCTGCAACATCCCCCTCAAGCAATAAGGACTGCCTAGAGCCAGCAAGATACCACCCTTGATTGACTCTAAGACAGTGGTCGACCAGAACGTCACTGCCCAGCTGCAAGCACCCACCGACCTTTGCCCCATATTTTCCTTCTATAAACCTGGAAGTATTTTCGGCACTTTGGAGACATTTTTTTTTTTTTTTTTAAGATTTTATTTATTTGACAGTGAGAGAAAGAGCACAAGTAGCCAGAGCTGCAGGCAGAGGGAGAGGGAGAAGCAGGCTCCCTGCTGAGCAAGGAGCCCGATGCAGGGCTCAATCCCAGGGTCCTGGGATCATGACCTGAGCCAAAGGCAAGACGCCCAGCCGAGCCACTCAGGCGCCCCATGGAGACAGTCTTTGAGACACTAGTCTGCTATCGTCCCGGTGTTGGTCTCACTGAAATAAATCCCTTTCTTGTTTCAACACCACTCCTCTCTCTGCCTGTGGATTCTGTCGACAGCGAGTGGCAGAACCTGGTCTGGGACCCCCAGCGCCAGGTGCTCTTGCACCCCCTGCCCTGGTTATATGCCAACTCAGAATGCTAATGTAAAAGATAGTTCATGATGATTTACTTCTTAGTTAAAATTCCTAAAGAACTCTAATTAATATGCAGGATTAAAGCTACAAGAAATAATAAGGGAAATACCTCCATATGCAAGAAAAGTAGGATGTGTGCTTTCACGAAAAGAAGGTATGAGGAATGGAAATGTATTTTTGTTGAAGGAAAAAAAAGGAATCCTATCCTAAAATCAGGGTGGTTTTTTAAAGAGGGAATACATAGGACAAAATCTGATGATAGAAAAGAAAGTTGTAGAAGATTTGTGGAAAAGGAATCTTTGAAAAGGAATTTTAATGTGTAATCAGTCTGGCTAAGATTAAAATGAATCTATTTAAAAATGAGGGTTTTTTTTTAAAATTCAATTAACCAATATATAGTACAACATTAGTTTCAGATGTAGTGAGGTGTTTTTTGTTTTTTGTTTTTTTTTTAAAGTAATCTCTACGCCAACGTGGGCTCCGACTCATGACCCCAAGATCAGAGTCACATGCTCCACCGACTAAGCTAGCCAGGCGCCCCTAAAAATGAGTTTAAATATCAAAAGTACACTGGTGCAATATTAGAATTTGGTTTTTCTCTCCATTAAAAGGGCAAAGTTCTTTTAGGTTACTGGTCTGCTCTTAATAAATTATAACCAAAAGTTTTCTTCATCTTTAATGTAATCTGCCTAGAAAACAAAAATTCTGTTTTGTGGGGCACCTGGGTGGCTGAGTTGGGTAAGCATCTGCCTTCAGCTCAGGTCATGATCCCAGGGTCCTGGGATCGAGCCCCTCGTCGGGCTCCCTGCTCAGTGGGGAGCCTGCTTCTCCCTCTCCCTTTGCCTGCCTCTCTGCCTACTTGTGCTCTGTCAGAAAAATAAATAAAATCTTAAAAAAAAAAAAAAACTTAAAAAAAATTGTTTTGTTTTTATCAGGTCTCTAGTTAGAAAAAAAAAAACAGTCTTTTCAATATTAAAATAGCTACAGCTTTGTGCAACTATTTGACTTTCTGTATTTGCCTATGAAGTCTTTGTTACTTGGTGAAATGGAAAACTAAGCATTGTTTCACAGTCATCTATGATCCTATTTAATGAAGTACCCAAACCTTTTGATACCTTAACAAACTTCCCCAAAATCAAATTTTTTAAATGAAGTCTTTTTGACCTTGAACTAGCTTTGGGTTTTCCAGACAGTCCCTTGGAATATCTCAAAGGATTTGTTCTCTTTATAAAAGGGAAGATGTTTAACTAAATAGGCTTATCTGGTATGTTAAATTGCATGGGAAGCATTGTCAAACAAATGATGCTAAACCTTCTTTGATTATATTTGCAGGGATATATGTTATTAATAAAAGCGTCCCAGAAACTGTATGAAATTCCTGAAGATTGAATAGGTATTGATATAATGTTAACACTTGTAATTCCAGTTATTTTATGAAAATGTACTCACAAAAATAACCAAATTTCCTTGTCAATTCCATTGTAATGAACTTTTATCAGATCTTTAACAACAGGCATTTTTAAGTCTTTTGCCATTTACAGAGTTACTGTTTTACTCAGATGCTTTTACAAAAGCTTCCTACAAATGTTTCATCTTCAGAGAAATTCATGGAAAAGAATCTGACAAGTACTCTAGAATATGGGTTTCTGATCACTTTCAGATCATTCAACTGAACTGGGTAAAAATTTCCAGAACGATGGGGCGCCTCGGTGGCTCAGTTAAGCATCGGACTCTTGGTTTCAGCCCACTTCAGGTCATGACCTCATGGGACATGGGACTGAGCCCCTCCTTGGGCTCCTCACACAGGGGGAGTCCGCTTGAGAATTCCTCCCTCTGCCCCTCCCCCAACTCACACACACATACATGCACTCTTTGTCTCTCTCTCTCTAAAATAAGTAAATCTTTTAAACAAAAGGGTGGCGCCTGGGTGGCTAAGTCGGTTGAGCATCTGACTCTTGGTTTCAGCTCAAGTCATGATCTCAGGGTCATGAGACTGAGCCCCACATCAGGCTCCGTGCTCAGCAGGGAGTTGGCTTGGAACTCTCTCCCTCTCCCTCTGCCCCTCCCCCTACTCACTCACACACTCTCTAAAATAAATAAATCTTAAAAAAAAAAAAATGAATTTCCAGAACAAGTGGGAAAACAGTATTCAAGTAGGACAAGATTTAATAACATGGAACTAAATGAGCCAAGGAGGATGATTATTAATCTTTAGGACTTCTAGTTTAAAATGCTGCTGGTTCGGGCGCCTGGGTGGCTCAGTTGGTTAAGCGACTGCCTTCGGCTCAGGTCATGATCCCGGAGTCCTGGGATGGAGTCCCACATTGGGCTCCCGGCTCAGCAGGGAGCCTTCTTCTCCCTCTGACCCTCTCCCCTCTCATGCTGTTTCTCTCTCAAATAAATAAATAAAATCTTTAAAAACAAAAAACAAATATATTTGAAAAAAAAATAATAAAATGCTGCTGGTTCTCTAACATTTTGCTTTTCCAGATTTTTTTTTTTTAAGATTTTATTTATTTATTTGACAGAGAGAGACACAGCAAGAGAGGGAACACAAGCAGGGGGAGTGAGAGAGGGAGAAGCAGGCCTCCCGCCAAGCAGGGAGCCCAATGCGGGGCTCGATCCCAGGACCCTCAGATCATGACCTGAGTCGAAAGCAGACGCTTAATGACTGGGCCACCCAGGCGCCCCTGCTTTTCCAGATTTTAAGAAACCTTCTTCTCTTTTCTCTTAAGGTATCAACAAATTGATAAGATACACCTTTGTGAACAAAGATGAAACATTTACTTTTTCTCCCTACCTAATTCCTCCAGAATTGGAAAGCTCTTGGGTATTCTTTTCATAGCCATATAGTTATTTACAGAGATTCAGTGAGTCTGATCCTTGTAACCAGACACCACTGGAAACCTTGGCTATACTACTAAAGCTTTGACCAGCATGTCATATTTGAGAGAGAGATGCACAGACTCAGATATGACCAAACAGCTTTAAAGAACTAAGGCTGAAGTGAAATGTTGGGACGCGGGAGCAAACAGCCAAGAAAGAATTCCTGAGACATCGTCAGTGCAAAAAGAATGGTTTTATTAAAGTATGGGAACAGGACCCATGGGCAGAAAAAGCTACACTGGGTAGTGAGGAGTGACTGATTATATCCTTTCAAGTTGGGAGTTGGTTTGGGAATAGCCTAAGTCCCTAAGGAATTTGGAAGCAAGGCTTCCAGGACCTTGATGGGCTAGCTCTTGTCAGGATAAGGTCATTTACTACTGTCTAGTAAAACCTTAGTCATGAGACTCTTCAGATGGATTATCAGTGGGCCATACATTTAGAGGATGATTGCTAACATATATCTTGGGGGGGCAGGTAGAGCTAAAGTAAATTTCTAAGGGATTATGTTAAAGACTTATAAGATCCTGGAGGTTGGGCTAATGTCAAGCTAAGGTTGCCTTTTGCCTCTAGCAAAGTATTAACATTGAGGCAGTTGAGTTCCTGGAGGAAGGTCACTCTGCCTGTCCCAAGTACTTGTCAATGGGCTATAAGTTATAGGGAAGTTTAATTTTTTTCCTATATTTCTTTTGCCTTTGTTTTCTACATCAAGGTTGACTTTGCAGAGCCAATAAAGCCTCTTGGACAAATTGACCTAACACCGTGCTTACAAGGTTCCAGCAAAGTAGCATTAAAAAGAGCTTATATTGGGGCACCTGAGTGGCTCAGTCAGTTTAGCAGGCGACTCTTGATCTCAGCTCAGGTCTTGATCTCAGGGCCGTGAGTTCAAGCCCCATAGTGGGCTCCACACTGGGTGTGAAGCCTACTTAAAATTTAAAATAAAAAATTTTAATTTTAATTTTTTAAAAAAAAAGAGTTTATATGGTCCAAAAATAAATATTTTTTTTAAAGAGAGATGGGGTGTCTGGGTGGTGCAGTCAGTTGAGCATCTGATTCCTGGCTCCGCCTTGGGTTGTGATCTCAGGGTCATGGGATTGGGCCCCATGCTGGGCTCCACACTCAGCGCGGGGTCTCCTTGGGACTCTCTCTGCCCCTCTTCCCTTTCTCGCTCTTATAAATAAATAAATCTTTAAAAAAATTTAAAAATAAAAGAGGAGAGGGCAACTGGCTGGCTGAATTGGTAAAGCATGTGGACTCTTGATTTTGGGGTCATGAGCTCAAGCCCCACATTGGGCGTAGAGCTTACTTAAAAATAAATATTTTTTTAAAAAGAGAAAAAAAACTATAGCTTTTAAAAAGAAAGAGCTTATATGGTCAATCACTATTCTTGGTGCACTTAAGAAAATAATCAGGCAAAGTTTAATGCAAGCAAATTAGTTTTGCTATTAAAATGAGGCTAATTATAGGGAGAAGAAATGTTTACCCCTTTGTCTGTATTAGATTCTAATCCTGTTAACTGTCTTTGAGGTTCTGTTATAAATTGGACTGGATCCTGAATTATTCTAGTTTCCTCAAAAATTTGGCTCTGACTCTCCAAACTAATGTTTCCAATTTTCTCCCAGCCTTCTGATTTGAAATCACCAAGAACAAAGACTGCCCTTGAATCTCCTTGGAAGGGACTCCAGGTCCTCCTCACCACCCAGATGGCAGCCAGACTTCAGGGATTTAAGCCCTGGAAACGCATCTCACTGCTGAAGAAGGCTCCACCTGACATGTGGTCCTACACAAGCACTGGGGACTCCAAATTAAATTGAACAGGGAACATCAAAGTAGAGTGCTTCCTCCCAAGGTGCCAGATCAAGAATTCGTATTTTTAAAAAAGATTTTGTTTATTTATTTGACAGAGAGAGACACAGCAAGAGAGGGAACACAAGCAGGGGGAATGGGAGAGGGAGAAGCAGGCTTCCCGCTGAGCAGGGAGCCCGATACGGGGCTCGATCCCAGGACCCTGGGATCATGACCTGAGCCGAAGGCAGATGCTTAACGACTGAGCCACCCAGGCAGGCGCCCCTCTTTTGTTTTAATCTTCGTGAGATTCGTAGGCCACAATTTCAAGGTTTACAGTCTTTAAGTTGGTCATTCTCTTCATTCCTTTCCGATGCTCATGTGTTAAGGAAATCACTTGCATGGTGGTTAGTGGCTGCAAACACGTACTGAGACCTTCTGAGAGAATATCATACACCAGGGAGACAACTATGATTATTACAAGCAGCATAATCCCAAGGTCTGGAGTGCATTTCAGAGCCACTTGGGTCCCCAAGACCCAAACCAATCAAAATCAAAATCAACAAAGTCAAAGAAAGACCCTGTTGAAGGAGTCACCTCTGGAAGCTGGGTGGCTTGCTCAGTGATCTTATGTCCGAGTTTCAACTTCCCCAGAAGTATTAATTCAGATGCAGCAGGTTGGTTTGGCCATAGTTCAGATATCTCTTTTTTTGGCAAAATATAACCAAGGGCTACCCTATTATTAAGAACAACTTTGGACAGAGAGCCTAAGGATCTTTATTGGGCAGCTATTGTCTTAGTAATGGATTTTGCAATATCTTTAAGAGTTAAGGAGGGGCCCACAGTTAGACAGACTAAGAAGCATTCATAATGATAACCACCACAGACAAAGACAAACTCGTTTGGGGCACAAATTACTCCCTGCTGTGGTGGCACGGTTAATGGATTCATTCACAGGGATTGTTTGTATTTGCTGTTCAAGCCAAAGGGTCAGCTAGGTTTCCTCTTAGCCTAAAATAAAAAGTTGTTCTAAATTCCACAAGTTACCCACCTTAGCAGTGGCCTGGGAGATACAGATGATGGTGTTATCTTTCCAGTCCAGTGCCAGAGTAAAGGACAGAAAAGGAGGAAGAAAGAGTTTCATGTTTAGAGTATGACGTCTTAGGGCGCCTGGGTGGCGCAGTCGTTAAGCGTCTGCCTTCGGCTCAGGTCATGATCCCAGGGTCCTGGGATCAAGGCCCATGTCATTGGGCTCCCCGCTCCACGGGGAGCCTGCTTCTCCCTATCCCTCTGCCACTCCCCCTGCTTCTGCTCTCTGTCAAATAAATAAATAATCTAAAAAAAAAAGCAAAAACAAAAAAACAAAACAAATCAAAATACAAGGTGACCTCTGGATACCACACAAAGGATCAACAAAATTTCATGTAAAGCTCCAAGAACTACAGAGCTGAGAGCGGTGTTAGAGCCTTATACTTTGATCACACCTCTCAGTTAAGCTGAGAGTCTGATCAAGAGGTAGAAATTGTTAAAAAGGAGACAAATGGCCCCAAATGGAATCACTTATGCTACACCCCACCAAGACTTAATACCTACCCTAACTGCACCTTCACCTCTCAGAAAAGTGACCTTTAAGCAGCCAACAGAACTTCCTGGTCAGCACCAGAAGGTAATCCACTGATGGACCCCTTCCATTACCCCTAGGAGAGCATCCTGGCCTAAAATGCATTCTTTGCTAATAATTTCCTTTTTTCCTCTCCCTCTCTGCCTTTTAAAACCTTTCCTTCTCTGCAGCTTGAGGGAGCTCCTTTCTATTTGCTAGATGGGATACTGGCCGATTCATGAATTATTGAATAAAGCCAATTTGATCTTTACATTTACCCAGATGAGTTTTTGTTCTTTAACACCCCTTCCATCTTGAGGCTCTTCTTAGGATTTCTATCATTTCTTTACATAGCACAGATGTTAAATCCTTTGTCATACCTGTCACAGATACATGTCATGTCATGTTTTCAAATAGTTCTTTTTAGTTCCCCTTGTTCAGTTTTGATAGTTTTCATTTTCAAATTTATAGTCACTATTTATTGACCTTTTCCTCTGTAATTGTTTTACATATCATCATCCCTTCATAGTTGGAATAAGTAATGCTTTTATTCATATTCCTGAGTCTTTTTTTTTTTTTTAAGATTTTATTTATTTAACAGAGAGAGACATAGCGAGAGCAGGAACACAAGCAGGGGGAGTGGGAGAGGGAGAAGCTGCGGGAAGCCCGATGTGGGACTCGATCCCAGAACCCTGGGATCATGACCTGAGCCGAAGGCAGACGCTTAACGACTGAGCCACCCAGGCGCCCCATATTCCTGAGTCTTTAGTAGTGGGTTGAGTAAGGTTCTTGATTTATGCTTCAGCTTCCATACGAATTTCAGACTTTAATGGGTCTTTTTTTTTTTTTTTTAGTATTTTATTTATTTATTTGACAGAGAAAGACACAGCGAGAGAGGGAACACAAGCAGGGGGAGTGGGAGAGGAAGAAGCAGGCGTCCCGCTGAGCAGGGAGCCCCATGCGGGCTCGATCCCAAGCAGACACTTAACGACTGAGCCACCCAGGTGTCCTTTTAACAGGCCTTAATAATCATCATAAGGATGCAACTCCCAAGCCATCCACTATGACATCTAAATCGAACTTGATGCTCAGTTTCAAGAAAAAGTTGCCAATTTCTGATACTGATGACCTTAGAAATACCAGGGCAACACTCAAGGAGCATTATATCCAAAACAATGATTCTCTCCTCCTCTCCTGTCTACAATGTCCTGATGAGGACATAAACCAGATAAAGTCACCTTTCAATAAAGCCCTAGTAACTGTGCTGTTCGTATATTAGACTTTTATTTTGTTTCCAAATATTTAATTTCTGGTTCTAGCTCTCTGCTCATGAGTACCTTTGTGGGACAAATTTTTAAAGACATTGTCTATTTATTATTATTTTTTCTAAGTAAACTTGGGTCCTCAAATCAAACGAAAATGGAGTTCTTAGCAGGAAGTTGCCCAGCCCAAACCTGAACTCCAGGCGGCACTAAAAGCCTAGCTGTCCTCTCAGCACAGCTTCATGAAGGTTCTGGAGTAGATCACTTAAGAATATTAATATGTTGGGGCGCCTAAGTGGCTCAATCGCTAAGCGTCTGCCTTCGGCTCAGGTCATGATCCCAGGGTCCTGGGATCGAGCCTCGCATCCGGCTCCCTGCTCGGCAGGGAGTCTGCTTCTCCCTCTCCCACTCCCCCTGCTTGTGTTCCCTCTCTCGCTGTGTCTCTCTCTGTCAAATAAATAAATAAAATCTTAAAAAAAAAAAAAGCATATTAATATGTTATCTCTCGGGGCGCCTGGGTGGCTCAGTTGGTTGGGCGACTGCCTTCAGCTCAGGTCATGATCCCAGAGTCCTGGGATCGAGCCCCACATAGGGCTCTCTGCTCAGCCGGAAGCCTGCTTCTTCCTCTCCCACTCCCCCTGCTTGTGTTCCCTCTCATGCTGTCTCTCTCTCTCTCTCTGTCAATTAAATAAATAAAATCTTAAAAAATATATATATGTTATCTCTCACTCCACATAATTACTACTTACAAACCACCTTTTTCTAAAATAAATACCGCTATTAATTGGTGCTAAAGTACAAAGAAAAAGCATTGCACGAGATCTGTCCCTGACAACTTATGATTGGCTTGATTAGGTAACCTCTTAGGGTCCGTTTCCTCCAATACAAAAGGGGAGTAGGCGGGACAGAGTCAGGGGTGGGGAAGGCAGTAATACAAAATGTAATCAGCTAAGATGGTTTTTCAAAACTCATTTTGTCCTTGCCCTACAAGATTCTGGTTGGGAAGGAGGAGCATTCTGAACTACACGCACTGACGCCAAAACCCCCCTATTCTGATAAAGAAAAGGAGACTGGGGGGGTGGGGAAGAAAGGCAGGGGATAGGCAGACCTTTCCCCAAACCCTGACCAAACAGCGTTTCTTGCAGTTGACTGATCCCACAATCCCTGAACAAAGCATCCCCTGGGGAGGAGCGGGGGACTATCTCCTCCTGGGGCCCTGGATTTCCCGTTTCGGGGGCTCTAGGAGAGTATTTTTCACCATCTCCCCCAGGGTGTTGGGGGACCAGGCAAATGAGGAAAACGCCAGAGGAGCTGAGTGCCGACACTCCCAGCCGCACAGTAGAATCACCCCCAGCAAAGATACCCCGCGCCGCCCCTCCCAGGCCAAGAACCGTGTGCCGTGGCTTCCCAGCAAACCGCAAGGCGCCAGCAAACCCAGGCCTCAACTGTCCCTCGCATCACCTTAGCCGTAAAATGTGCCGAAGGGCGCTCGAGACTGGGCTTCGAGTTTCGACAACCAGCTCCTGTGATCGACACCCTCCCCGCGCCCCGCTAGCTGAGTTTTTATTCTATGCCGGACGTTTACTCGGGAGTTCCGTGCCGGTGCGGTGGGAGCCTATCCCCGCGCAGCTGCGGGCCGGGGCTGCGGCGCTGCGTCCCCCGCAAGCACGGCGGCCCGGCAGGGCAGCGGCCCGCGCTCCAGCTTCCCAGCTTTCCCGCCGCGCAGCACGCCACGCCTCAAGTCCTCTATCCTCTTCGCGGAACGGACTTCGTTTGCGCAGAAGTCCCCGCAAACAGTAAGCTAGAGGAGGACTGGACGTCGGATACACCCCTCTTGGCCAGTCCGTCTCTTATTTAGCTTTGCATGGGGGGAGTAACAGGTCTCCCCACCGAAGGCATTCTACTGTACGACAGAAGTCGCCTGGAGACCTAGGTGCCCGGCTCGGGGCGTGCGGGCGGCCGGGGGGCGCGGGGCCGCCCCGCTCGGCTACCCTCCCGCGTTTCCCGGTGGGGGGGGGGCGCTTTTTGGACGTGGGGGTCGGGCCCCTCCACGGCACTCGTCCCCCGAGGCCGCGAGGCTAACCCGCGCGGTGTCTGCGCCAACACCGAGAGACTCCTGCCCCGGGGGCGCTCACTACAACGCAAAGGGAACAAAAACTAGTTCCGGAGACGGGCTTTTTTCCGAGCGCTCGCCTGCGGCACTGCCCCGGCCGGGAGGGGGCGGCGCGTCGCCCCGAGGGAGGGGACAGTCGCGCGGCCCGCAGCTGGCCCCGCCCCCCAGCGGAACCCGCGGCAGGAGCGGGGGGCAGCGGCGCGGAGTCCGCCGAGCCGCCCCGGCCGGAGCCGCGGCCCGCACTCACCTCGCGGCGGGGCGGCCTCGGCGTCGCGCTCCGGGGAGCCGCCGGGGGCCAGCAGCGCGGCGCTCAGCACCGACGCCGCCAGCAGCAGCGCGGCCAGCGCTCGGCCCGCGCCCCGCGCCCCGTTCATGCCGCCCGCCGCCGCCTCGGCCGCCGCTCCTCTGCCGCCGCCGCCGCCGCCGCGCTCCCGGGCCCTGCGCTTCTCCGCGGCGCACGGCCGCGCGCCCGTCATCGCCTCCCTCCCGGCCGCCGTCACCGCCGCCGCCTGACTCACCCGCGGGGGCGGGGGCAAAGCGGGAGCCGGGGGCGGGGCCGCCAGCGCGGGAGGGCCGGGGGGCGGGGGGCGGGGGGCTGCCCCGGCGTCGGGCCCGCCCGGCCGCTAGCTCCGCGCGCTGGGGGACACGGGCACCGTAAGGAGCCGGATCCGCTACCAGCGCGCCGTGCTCTTTGTCCCGCGGGGAGCGGCCGTCTGCGGCCCACGAGCCACGGCTCCCCAGTCTCTGGCCACTCCCCTGAGCCACAGTCTGCTCAATCTCTGGGTCCAGTCACTCACCGTACAAACGGGCGTTAGTGTCCTCTGCCCCCAGTTCTGGAAATGCCATGGTAAGCAAGACAGGTGGAGTCCCAGCCCCCAAGGCGTTCGCCCTCCAGAGGGAGAGATGTGCCGCCAAAGCCACCATGGGGTACCACCACTTTGAAGCTCTTTGTCAGTCTCTGACACAAAGTTAGAAGCACCCCTGTATACCCGGGGAAACTGTCGTACGTATAAGACACGTTCCATAATGCTTGCAGCAGGGTGCTGGGGAATTTCAAAAACCTGTAAACACTCTAAACGTGTATCAGTGGAGAAAATGGTAAATTGTGGCATAGTATATACAGCTGTAGAAATGATCTAGGGTTACCTGTGTCAACATGGATGAGTCACAAAAATAAGGTTGAGGGCAAAATGCAAGTTGCACAAATCCTTTGTAGTAACTTATATGTAAAGTGTAAAGCCAAGAAAAACAATACTGTATGTTGTTTAGGTATATATGCACACGTAATAAAAGTATAGAGACATACATGGAAAGATAAACACTAAATTCAAGTAATGGTTTGGAGTAGGGAGGGAGCAAAATGTCATCACAGTGGACTTCGGCTGGCAATGTTTCATTGCTTAACTAGGGTGATAGGCATATGGGTGATCCCTATATATATATATTTTTTAAAGATATTATTTATTTGGGGCGCCTGGGTGGCTCAGTCATTAAGCGTCTGCCTTCGGCTCAGGTCATGATCCCAGGGTCCTGGGATCGAGCCCCGCATTGGGCTCCCTGATCGGCGGGAAGCCTGCTTCTCCCTCCTCCACTCCCCCGTTTGTGTTCCCTCTCTTGCTGTCTCTCTCTCTCTCTCTCTGTCAAATAAATAAAATCTTTAAAAAAAATAAAAATAAAAAAAGATTTTATTTATTTGTCAGAGAGAGAGAACACAAGCAGGGGGAGCAGTAGGCAGAGGAGAAGCAGGCTCCCGATGGATGCTTAACCAACTGAGCCACCCAGGCGCCCGCCCCCCATATTATTTTTTAATACTTCTCTGTATGTCTGAATTACCAGACAATTTTTTAAAGCTACAATACAGTATGATGAGTGCTATGTTGGTAGAAGAACAAGATGCTAAGATAGCATTTGACAGAAGCACCTAAGCTAGTCTGGGCAGATTCCCAGGAAGACTGACATTTAAAGCAAGTTTGACGGATGTTAACCAGGACAAGGGAGGAAGTGTTCCTAACAGAACAGCCTTTGCACAGGCTCAGAGAAAGCAGGGCCCAGTGCAGGAACCCAGTATGACTGAAGCAGAATTCTGTGACAGAGCTGGTCAATAGAATTGAGTTTGGGTGGGCGCCTGGGTGGCTCAGTTGTTAAGCGTCTGCCTTTGGCTCAGGTCATGATCCTAGGGTCTTGGGATTGAGTCCCGTGTCGGGCTCCCTGCTCAGCGGGGAGCCTGCTTCTCCCTCTGCCCCTTCCCCTCCCCCTGGTTGTTCTCTCTCTTTCTCTCTCTCTTGCAAAAGTAAATAAATAAAATCTAAAAAAAAAAAAAAAAAAAAGATGAGTTTGGGCTTCTTCCTAAGGACCCTAGCAAGCTGTTGATGAGCTTTAAAGTTGAGAATAACTTTCAGGAAAATAATGGTCATGGGCTGTCTCACAAAGGTCAGTCACGTTATTTTTCTCAGAGAAAACAAGCCTCTATGCCTGAATGTCAGGGGAAGAAAATCAGTTACTCCCTCTTTCTTCTTTGCCCCACTGTTCAGAATCTCAAGACTCAAGGGACAGTGGTTTCTAAGCCGTCTGGCAAGACCTTTGCCAACAAGTTGTCTACTGTCCAGCAGCTGCTTGTGGTCCCCACAGAACCAGAATGGGCCACAGGGGCCACTGGATAGATATATCCTTCTCTCTCCTCTCCTTGTGGACAGCTTTTTCAGCTTTGTCCCAATCCTCCATGGCCAGGAGAGTCTGGAGTTCCTGTCTTAGAGCAGCGCTTGGCTGTCTAACTGGACCACCCTTCCACCAGATACCTCATGGCTCCTTCCCTCACTTTATTCAGGTCTCAGCTCAACTGTTAGCTTTTCAAGGAGGCCTTCCCCATTACCTTTATCTAAAGCTAAAGCTTCCTCTCTCCCTGTATCTCACTGTATCTGCTTTGTTTTCTTTGTTGTACTCATCTCTACCTGACATTATACTGTATATTTGTTTATCTGTTTCTCTTGCACTAGAATGTAAGCTCCATGAAGTCAAGAAGTTTGTCCTGAGGGCAAGAACCTTCTCTGTTAGGGTATGATGCACTAATGAAACACCCCTAAATCTCTTAGCTTATCTCAACAGAAGTTCATTTCTTGCTCACATTTATGCCCAATGCTTCATTCCAACAGGAGCTTCTACCACTCCTGCACCAGTGAAAACATAATGTAGCAGATCCCACACTGGCTCTTAAAGCTCCTTCCCTAAAGAGATGCCTGTGGTTTGCATTCACATTTTACTGTCCAAAGCAAGTCATATGGCCACAGGCAATGAACATGTGCAGAAACAAAAACAAAAACAAAAAAAACCCACAGGAGGAAATTCAATACCTATCCAACTCTCAGCAAACTAGGAATAGAAGGGAATTTCTTCAATCTGATAAAGGGCATCTATGAAAAACAGCACTAACATGACACTTGGAGGACTGAATGCTTTCCTCCTACGATCAGGAACAAGGCAAGATTGTCTGCCCTTACCATTTCTACTCAACATTGTCCTGGAGGTCTTAATCAGTGCAATAAGGCAAGAAAAAGAAATTAAAAGCTTACGCATTATATTTATTCAGAGATGGCATGATTGTATATGTGGAAAATCTTAAGGAATCTAAAAAAAAAAAAAAAAAGCTACTAGAAATCCTAAGTGAATTCAGCAAGGTCACAGAACTCAAAGTCAATATACAAAACTCTATTTTTATATTCCAGACATAAACAATTGGAACTTGACATTTTTAAATAGCATTTACAATAGAGTTTTTTAAATGAATACATAGCAGTAAATTTAATAAAACTTAAGGCTTGAACATAGAAAACTATAAAACATTGATGAGGAAAGTTAAAGAAGACCTAACTAGTTGGAGAGAAATACCATCTTCATACATTAAAAGAATCATTGCTGTTAAGAGCCAATTCTGTCCAAATCAATCAGTCCCAATCAAAATTCCAGCAGGTTGTTTTCGGGTTTTTTTGTTTTTGTTTTTTTGCATGTGTGAAGAAACTGACCAAATGATTCCAAAATGTATATGGAAATGCAAGGGCCTAGAATAGCCAGAATTATTCTGAAAAAGAACAAACTTGCAGGAATTGCATTATCTGATTTCAAGATCTATTATAAAGCTATAGTAATCAAGATAGTGTGGGTTTGGGGCGCCTGGGTGGCTCAGTCGTTAAGCGTCTGCCTTCGGCTCAGGTCATAATCCCGGGGTCCTGGGATCGAGCCCCGCGTCGGGCTCCCTGCTCGGCGGGAGGCCTGCTTCTCCCTCTCCCACTCCCCCTGCTTGTGTTCCTGCTCTCGTTGTCTCTCTGTCAAATAAATAATAAAAATAAAAATCCTTAGAAAAAAAAAAAAGATAGTGTGGGTTTTTTTGGGATGCCTGGGTGGCTCAGCCGGTTAAGCGTCTGCCTTCAGCTCAGGTCATGATCTCAGGGCTTAAGTGTCTGCCTTCAGCTCAGGTCATGATCTCAGGGCTCTGGGATGGAGTCCCACATTGGACTCCTTGCTCAGCGAGGAGCCTGCTTCTCCCTCTCCCTCTGCCATGCCCCCTGCTTGTGCTCTCTATCTCTCCCTCTCTCTCTACAAATAAATAAATAAAATCTTTAAAAAAAAAAAAAAAAGATGGGGCACCTGGCTGGCTCAGTTATTAACATCTACCTTCAGCTTGGGTCGTGATCCCAGAGTCCTGGGATCGAACCCCGCGTTGGGCTCCCTGCTCAGTGAGAAGCCTGCTTCTCCCTCTCCCTCTCCCCCTGCTTGTGTTCCCTCTCTCACTGTGTCTCTCTCTGTCAAATAAATAAATAAAATCTTTAAAAAAATAAAAATAAATAAAATAAATAAAAATTTAAAAAAATAAAAAAGATACAGTGTGTATTTGGTGTAAGGATAATACAGATCAGTGGAATAGGATAGAGAGCCTAGAAATAAACACACAACTGGGTTTTCACCATGTTGCCAAAGGAATTTAATAGGGGGAAGGATATTCTCTTCAACAAATGATGCTACAATTAAATGATTCACCCTAACCCTTACCTCATACCACATACCAAAACAAAACAAACAAAACCCCACAAAACAAACAAACAAAAAAATAGATTAAAGACCTAAACATAGATGCTGAAACTATAAAACTTCTGGAAGAAAATATAGGAGAAAATATTTATGACCGTGGATTAGGCAAAGATCTCTTTTTCTTTTCTTTTTATCCCCTCTGTATAATGTTTATTAAAAGAAGAACCAGTTAGATATTGGGTGAAAGATTTCTTAAATAGTACATAAACCATTTTTAAAAAATAAAAGACCCCAAAAAACACACAAAAACTAAAGACACTGTTAAGAAAAACAAAAGGAGGAGTGCCTGGATGGCTCAGTTAAGCGTCTGCCTTCAACTCGGGTCATGATCTCAGGATCCTCCGATTGAGCCCAGCATCAGGCCACAGGTCCGTCTCCCTGCTCAGCGGGCAGTCTGCTTCTCCCTCTGCCCGTCTCCCCCACTCCTGATTTCTCTCTCAAGTAAATAAATAAAATCTTAAAAAAAAAATAAAATCTTTTAAAAAGTATATAGTATATTTGTATGGTTCCATTTATATGAAACTCTGGAAAATAAATTCTAACCTTTCTAGGAAAAAAGCAGAGTTCTATCCTGGAGCCAGCAGTGGGGGAAGGACTGAACATGATGGGACACATAGGAAATTCCAGGAGATAGAAATGTTTTGTGTTTCATCTGTAGGAGTGGTGACATGAGTACATAAATGTACCAAAACTCACTGAGGTGTGCCTGGGTGGCTCAGTCGGTTATTTGTCTGCCTTTGGCTCAGGTCATGATTCCTGGGTCCTGGGATTGAGCCCCCCGTTGGGCTCCCTGCTCCACGGGGAGCCTGCTTCTCCCTTTCCCTCTGCCTGCCGCTCCCCTGCTTGTGCTCTCTCTCTCTCTGTCAAATAAATAAATAAAATCTTTATTAAAAAAAAAAGACACTTTTCAAGAAAGTAAAAAGACAACCAATTAAATGTGAGAAAATATTTGCAAATAATATATCTGATAAGGTACTTGTATACAAAATATATAAAGAACTACAACTCAACAACAAGAACAACAAAACAACCTGAGTTTAAAATGGGCAAAGAAAAAAATGGAAAGGGTCTGAAGAGAGATTTTTTCGAGAAAGATACACAAATAGCCAGTGAGCACAGGAAAAAAAATGCTCAATATCATTAGTCATCAGGAAAATGTAAATCAAAGCTACAATGATCCCTGTTCATGGATTGGAAGGCAATATTATTAAGATGTCAATGCTACCCAAAGTCATCTACAGATTCAAGGCAATATCTATCAAAATCCCAATGGCATTTTTTGCAGAAATAGTAAAGGCCATCGAAAATTTAGATGGAATCACAGGGACACCAAATAGCCAAAACAATATTGAAAAAAAGAACAAAGCTGGTGGTTTCACATTTCTGGATGTCAAATCTACAAAGCTATGGTAATCAAAACAATGTGGTACTGGCATAAAGACAGAGATATAGACCAATGAAATGGAATAGAAAGCCCAGAATCAACTTATATATTTGGTCAAATAATTTTCAACATGGGAAAGAACAACGTTTTCAACAAATGATGTTGGGGAAATTGGGTATCTACATGCAAAAAGCCTAGAAGTTGGACCCTGTCTTACACTGTCTACAAAATTAACTCAAAATGGATCCAAGACCTAAATGTAAGAGCTAAAACTATAAAATTCTTAGAAGAAAATATAGGGGAATAGCTTCATGACAGTAAATTTAGCAGTGAATTCTTAGGGATGACATCAAGAGCAAAGACAACAAAAGAAAAGATAAATTGGTCTTTATCCAAATTAAAACTTTTGTGCATCAGGGGACATGATCAGTAGTGAGAAGGCAACCATGGAATAGGAGAAAATATTTGCAAATCATATATCTGATAAGCGATTAATATCCAGTGTATATAAAGAACTCCTACAACTCAACAACAACAAAACAGGCAATCCAATTTTAAAATGGGCTAAGAACTTGGATAGGCATTTCTCCAAAGAAGACATACAAATGGCCAATAAGTACATGAAAAGATGTTCAACATTACTAATCATTAGGGAAATGCAAATGAAAACCACGAGATACCACTTCATGTGCATTATGATGGCTAATAAAACAAACAACAACAACAATAAGCCCAGGAAATAACAAGTATTGACAAAGATGTGGAGAAATTGGAATCCTTGTGTATACTGCTGGCGGGAATGTAAGATGGAGTAGCTCTATGGAATATAGTATGGCCGTTCCTAAAAAACTAAACCTAGAATTACCATATGATCCAGAATTCCACTTTTGGGTAAATACCCAAAAGAAATAAAAGCAGGGACTCAAAACAAATATCTGCACACTCATGTTTATAATAGCATTATGTTGGTGCAGGGACTCATGGAGGTGGAGAAGTTGTTGAGTACAGAGTTTCAGTTGAGGAAGATGAAAGCAGGTTCTGAACATGGATGGTGGTGATGGCTGAACAACAGTGTGAATATATTTAATTCTACAAAACTACATATTTAAAAATGGTTAAAATGATAATTTTTGGGGTATATTTTGCTGTAAAAAGGGAGGGGTAAACCATCCTGGAAGAAAGCTATTTCTATTTTACATAGAAGAATTGAAGATCTGGGAGTGCCTGGGTGGCTCAGTCAGTTAAGCATCTGCCTTTGCCTCAGGTCATGATCCCAGGGTCCTGGGATCGAGTCCCACATCCAGCTCCTTGCTCAGTGGAGAGCCTGCTTCTCCCCCCACCCGCCACTCATGCTCTCTCTCTTTCTCTCTCCCTCACTGAAGTAAATAAATAAAATCTTTAAAAATAAAAAGAAAAGAAATGAGGATCTGTGAGATTATTTTCACAGTTAAGGACATTCAAATTGCAAGTTTGAGAGACCACCTCTAAAAATATATTAAATTAAACCCACCCCAAAGAAAGACCACAATAAGATGCCACGTCATACCCATTAGGATGGCTATAATCAAAAAGTCAGCTAATGTAGAGAAATCTGAACTCCCACATGTTGCTGAAGGGAACGTAAAATGGTGTAGCTTCTTTGGAAAATAGTCTGTTTAATGGCAGTTCTTCAGATGATTAAACAGAGAATTACTATATGACTCAGTAATTCCACTCCTGGATGTATAGCAAGAGAAATAAAAACAAAAAATTTGCATGCAAATTCTTTACCAGCATTATTCATAACAGGCCAAAGTGGAAACAACCCTATCTATCAATGGAATAAAGGATAAACAATATGTGGTCTATCCATGCAATAAAATATTACTTGACCATAGAAAAGAATGAAATAATGATACATGATATCTTGAAAATATGCTGAGTGAAAAAAGCCAGGCACAAGAGTCCACATAGTATATGAGTCCAATCATATGAAGTCTAGAATAAAGGAACTCGTAGACATGGAAAATAGATTAGTGGTCACTTAGGGGTAGAGGTTGGGAGGAATGGGAGGATAGGGGATTCTAGCTAATGGGTGTAGGGTTTCTTTTTGAGGTGATGAAAATGTTCTGATTCTTTTTCAGCTTTATTGAGGTAAACTGACAAATAATTGAAAATAAAAGTGTGTATGTTTAAAGTGCACAACATGATGATTGGACATATGTATACTTTGTGAAGTGATATCATAATCAGGTTAATTAATATATCCATCACCTCACATGGGTACTTTTTTTTCCCCCTTTGTAGTGACAACATTTAAGGTCTACTCTCTTATAAAGCTTCAAGTATGGGGCGCCTGGGTGGCTCAGTCAGTTAAGCATCTGCCTTCGGGTCAGGTCGTGATCCCAGGGTCCTGGGACTGAGTCCCACATTAGGCTCCCTGCTCAGCAGGGAATCTGCTTCTCCCTCTACCCCTTCCCCTTGCTTGTGATCTCTCTCTCAAATAAATATATAAAATCTTAAAAAAAAAAAAAAAGCTTCAAGTACAGTATAGTCCCCATGCCTTATATCACATCCCCAGGGCTTATTCATCTTGTAACTGAGGCTTGTACCCTTTGACCAGCATCTCCCCATCTCTTCCCACCCCAACCCCCCCAGCTCCTGGCAATCACCACTCTACTCTCTATGAGTTTGATTTCTTTAAAATCAATATTCCACATACAAGTGAGATCATGCAGTATTTGTCTTTCACTGCTGGCTAATTTCACTTGGCATAATGTCCTCTAGATTCATCCCTGTTGTTGCTGATTGTAGGATTTCCTTCTTCTCATGGTTGAAAAATGTTACATTATATTATACATTATATTATATACATGTTACATATAGTTTGTTATGGTTACAGTTATATATAGTTATGAATGGTTATACATATATATATACACACATATACACACACACACACGCACACACACACATCTTCTTTATCCATTAATCTGTCCATTGACGGACAGCTAGATTGTTTCTATATCTTGGCTATTGTGAATAACATTGCAATAAACATGAGAGTACAAATATCTCTTTGAGATACTGTTTTTGTTTCCTTCAGCTATATACCCAGAAGTGGGATCCCTGGGTCATACAGTATTTCTGTTTTGAGAAATTTTTTTTGAGAGATAGAGTGCAAGCAGGGGTGGGGGGGCAGAGAGAAAGAATCTTAAGCAGGCTCTCTGCTCAGCACAGAGACCAAGGGGGCTCAATCTCATGACCCTGGAGATCTGCACCTGAGCAGAAATCAAGAGTCTGACACTTAACCTACTGAGCCACCCAGGCGCCCCTCTATTCTTAATTTTCTGAAGAGCCCCCACACTGTTTTCCATGGTGGCTGCACCAATTTACATTCCCACCAACAGTGTACAAGAGTCCTCTTTTCTCCACATCCTCCCCAACACATTTTATCTATTCCTATTGTCTGTTTTATAAAAACTATTCTAACAGTGTGAAGTGATATCTCACTGTGGTTTTGATTTGCATTTCCCTGATGATGAGTGATGTTGAGCACCTTTTTATGTATCTCTTGGTCATTTGTAGATCTTCTTTGGAGAAATGTCTTTCAAGTCCTTTGCCCATTTATAAATCTGATTATTTGATTTTTTTGTTTATATATTTTGGATATTAACCCTTTATCAAATACATGGTTTGCAAATATTTTTGCCCATTCTGTAGGTTGCCTTTACATCTTCTCAATTGTTTCCTTTGCTGTGCAGAAACTTTTCAGTTTGTTGTAGTTCCACTTGTTTATTTTTGCTTTTGCTGCCTGTGCTTTTGACATCGTATTAAAAAAATCACTGCCAAGACCAATGTCAAGGAGCTTTTCCCCTGTTTTCCCCTAGGAGTCTTATGATTTCAAGTCTTACATTTAAGTCTTAAATTCATGTTGAGTTCATTTTCATGAGTGATGTAATGGAAATCACAATGAGTGATTTCCATTCTTCTGCATGTGCCGGTCCAGTTTTCCCAACACCATTTATTGAAGAGACTCTCCTTTCCCCACTGGGTATTCTTGGTGCCTTGTCAAAGATTAACCATATATACCTTGGTTTATATCTGGGCTTTCTGTTCTGCTCCATTGGTCTATATGTCTGTTTTTATGCCTGTTTTATACAAGTTTTACAACGTAGTTTGAAATCAGGAATCGTGATGCCTCCACCTTTATTTCTCAAGATTGCTCTAGCTATTCGGGGTCCTTTGTGATTCCATACAAATTTTAGGATTTTTTTTCTATTTCTCTGAAGACTGCCATTGGAATTTTTATAAGAATTGTATTGAATCTGTGGATCACTTTGGACATTTTAACAATATTAATTCTTTTACCCCATGAACATGGGGTATCTTTCATTCATTCGTGTCCTCCTCAATTTCTTTCATCAATGTCTTATTATTTTCAGTGTACAGGCCTTTCACCTCCTTGGTTAAATTTATTTAAGTATCTCATTGGTTTTGATGCTATCGTAAATGGATTGTTTTCTTAATTTTCCCTTCTGAATTTGTTAGTGTATAGAAATGCAACTGAGAGCAACCTAAGCATCACTCTGTGAAGGCTACTTGCTGGTGTCTTGGTCTTCCTGGCATCTTTACTGCCCTCTGGTGAGGCTACTGTGGTTTCTGCGATGAGCTCCCATAAAGAGAACATAGTCTGTTCCAGGCCTCAGGCACTAAGGATACGCTTAGCTTCAAAAACGACAAATTTGATAAAAGTGTCCAGACCAAGAAAATTAAGGCAAACCTTCATAATGGAGTATGTCAGCACTGTAAAGAAGTTCTTGAATGATGTGCAAAACACAGCAAATACAAACCATTTTCAAAGCCTTAAAAATGAGTTAAATGTTTACAAAAGACAGTGAAGTATTCTTATAATGTGTAGACCATGTGTCTGCGAATGTGAAGTTCGTGCAAAATGTGTAAAAAAAGAAGATACTGTTATTCTGTTTAATAAAGAAACAGAAAAGGGGCACCTGGCTGGCTCAGTTGGGAGAGCATGTGACTCTTGATCTCAGGTTCATGTGTTCAAGGCCTATGTTGGGTGTAGAGCTTACAGAAAAGAAAGAAAAAGAAAGAGAAAGAGAGAAAGAAAAAGACAAAACATATTGAAAATAATCTAAATTCCAACCATAGAAGAAACTGCAGAAGAAATGAAGATGATTTACATTTTGAAATGGATCTATACACAGAAGATGACAATAAACTGATTAATATATTAAAATCAGTTTGAAAAATGAAATTCTGACCAACTTTTGACTTTAAGGGTTTTACAAAAAACAAAAACAACAAAAAAACACAACACTGCTAAATCCTAATGAGGAAACTGGAATAGCCTATAGAAAGTAGGCAAAATTTATACATGGACAGTATAAATTGTGTATATTTGAATAATTATAAAACTCTCATCCAGGGGCGCCTGGGTGGCTCAGTTGGTTGAGCGACTGCCTTCGGCTCAGGTCATGATCCCGGAGTCCTGAGATCGAGTCCCGCATCGGGCTCCCTGCTCGGCAGGGAGTCTGCTTCTCCCTCTGACCCTCCTCCCTCTCATGCTCTCTGTCTCTCACTCTCTCTCTCAATAAATAAATAAAATCTTAAAAAAAAAAAAATTAAAAAAAAAAAAACAACTCTCATCCAGAGTTTACTTATAATAAAGTTCAAAGTAGCATATGTTAGAATGAAATGAACACTGAATGCCAAAATGAATATGAAGCATCGTATTGTAGTTCGTGGGAATTATTTAGAATAGACTTCCTAACAGCAACTAAGCCAGAAAAGCAAAATGGAAAATGTGGGTGTGCTTGCAAGAAGGGGTTCTGTTGACTCGGGGGTTTTGGGTGCGGAGCCAGAAATTTCAGTGGGAGGTAAACCTCTTACTTGGGATACAGTTTCTCTAGAGAGAAGTCTTCCAGTCCCCTGATTGGTGTCACAGTAATACGCCTGGCTGTGAGCATGGCAAGGGAGAGTTTGTGGGGTGGAGTGGAAAATGCCAGTGAGGGGTCTTACCATCCTTTCTGTAGTCTCAGGCAATCCCTCCATTTTCATGATCGAATCTTAGATATGTTACATCTGGGGTTCCCATTTAGCTCTTTAGTTTGCTTTTCCCCTAGAAATTGTCTTTTCTTCCCGTGAAGCATAGAGAGGTGGTATCCTGTCTATACGTCAGGCTTGTGAAGGCAGTCTGGAGTCTAACTCTTCTGTATAAGAACTTTCAACCAATTCTTGTGGCTTTCAGCCCACTCCTTACTCTCACCTTCCAAGGAACTTGGCCTCTCCAATTTTAGAGGCTTTCCAGAATTCTGAGGCACAAATGGGTCTTGCTTCACGTTTGGCCTTATGTCGCTTATACCTGTTTATTTCTTTACTGTCATTCTAATTTGGTTTCAGAAGGAAGCAGAGAGAAATGTGTGTGATCCATCTATGGTTAAACACATGATAAACATGATAAAAGCCAATGGTCTCCTTTTTTTTTTTTTTTAAGATTTTATTTTTAAGTAATCTCAACACCTGACAGGGGCTCAAACTCACAACCCCAAGATTAAGAGCTGCATGCTCTAACAACTGAGCCAGCCAGGCACCGCCCCACCATGGTCTGCTTTTATTTATTTTTTTAAGATTTTATTTAGGGCGCAAGGGTGGCTCACTCAGTTAAGCGTCTGCCTTTGGCTTGAGTTATGATCCCAGGGTTCTGGGATTGAGTCCCGCGTCAGGCTCCCTGCTCAGTGGGGAGCCTGCTTCTCCCTCTTCTCTTCACTCATGCTCTCTCTCCCTATCTCTGTCTCTGTCTCTCTCTCTCAAGTAGATGGATAAAATCTTTTAAAAAAAAACAAACAGGATTTTATTTATTTATTTGAGAAAGGCAGAGTGCAAGCGGGGTTAGGGAGAGGGACAAGCAGACTCTGTGCTGAGCATGGAGCCCAACATAGGGCTCAATCTCACGACCCTGAGATCCTGACCTGAGCCAAAATCAAGAGTCAGATGCTTAACCAACTGAGCCACCCAGGCGTCCCTTAAAGTAAGAGAGAACATAGCTGTGCCTCCCCCCCTGGAAATTTTAAATGATAATCTGCAAGAAAAAATCAATTTACTTGGTTTTACAGGAATATACCATTATTTAATGTGAGCTATACACACATACTATATGCCTGTGTTTTATGATCCATGTAATATATGGTCACTTTACATAATTGAACTATATTAACCTAGTAGTGATGGAGTGAATCCTGACATAATTATGCAAATACTAGTCCTTAAATAATCCAAATAGTCCTGGGAAAAAAATTATGAAATCCCTATTGGAGGGATGTGGTGAGAGCCTTATAAAAGCCTAAGCTACCTAATTTGAAAACAAAATAAGTAAAAATTAACCCTCAAAAATTTACTCATAAGAAAATTCTAGCACCTGGAACAGTTTGAATTGATTTTTGACAATTTATGACTTCCTTCAGTTTCTAAGAACCCATTTAAAAGGTTAATAACTGTCAGGCTAAAGAAAAAAAAAGAATACAGTCTAGCATAGGCTATAGTTTACATATTACACATATAGTTTTTTACCCTTTATTTTTTTTTTTTAAGATTTTTTATTTATTTGACAGAGAGAGAGACAGCCAGAGAGGGAACACAGCAGGGGGGGCGGGAGAGGGAGAAGCAGGCTTCCCACTGAGCCGGGAGTCCGATGCAGGGCTCGATCCCAGGACCCTGGGATCATGACCTGAGCCGAAGGCAGACACTTAACGACTGAGCCACCCAGGTGCCCCAGTTTTTCACCCTTTAAGGAAAAAAATAAACCCAAGGTGAAGGGGGTACCCTGTGAGCTTCAGATTTGAGGTCCAGAGTTCCTGTCCTCTTTAGCTATCTGCCTATTTCCAAATTTCTGAATATAACCTTTGGCAATGATCCTGCTGCCTTTAGCCACCCTGTGGCTATAAGAACTTCTGGTCGTCAGAACTGCTTTTAGGGAGAAAAAAAAAAAAAAAGAACTGCCCTTAGAAACTTCGAGGTCAGAGGTGATCCTGGAGCCCAAGAACACTCTAAAGGGCTCTCCACAGTCACAAACTAGTCCTGTCCATTTATTATAGAAGAGAACAACAATAACAAAAACAAAACTCTGGAAAAACTGTGCTGTTTTCATAGGCACTAGGTCCTTTGCAGAGGTAAAAATACAGTACTGTGCTTTATCCATGTGAAATACTCCTTAACCAATCACTTGGAATTGGGAGTGAATGAATCAAATTTTCTTTCCAGAGGAGTTAATTCCAGGTAGTAAAACTCTGATTCGTGCTTAAGGTATAAATAAAACACTACACTTGGATGCAGTGCTCTTGCTGACTTCCTTTCTCAGAGTTCTGATCCCAAACTACATTTTCGAGCTCCAAAGAATCTAAGTTATTTCCTTCATTTTGTTTATCCTCACAAAAGATTACAAAGGGGTAGGAAAGCATGATTCCACATTTTAAATTAACCTTAAATGATCAAAACTCAGGCGAGAATAGTGATTACTGAAATTGAGTGATGTTTATCACTCGGCATCAGGGAAATCCAAATCAAAACCTCAATGAGATACCACCTCACACCAGTCAGAATGGCTAAAATTAACAAGTCAGGACACGACAGATGTTGGCAAGGATGCAGAGAAAGGGGAACCCTCCTAAACTGTTGGTGGGAATGCAAGCTGGTGCAGCCACTCTGGAAAACAGTATGGAGGTTCCTCAAAAAGTTGAAAACAGAGCTACCCTACGATCCAGGAATTGCACTACTGGGTATTTACCCCAAAGATACAAATGTAGTGATCCGAAGGGGCACGTGCACCCCAGTATCCACAACTGCCAAACCATGGAAAGATCCTAGATGTCCATCAACAGATGAATGGATAAAGAAGATGTGGTGAATATATACAATGGAATATTACATAGCCATCAAAAAAAGAAATCTTGCCATTTGCAATGACGTGGATGGAACTAGAGGGTATTATGCTAAGTGAAATAAGTCAATCAGAGAAAGACAAGTATCATATGATCTCATTGATATGAGGAATTTGAGAAACAAGACAGAGGATCATAGGGAAGGGAGGGAAAAATGAAACACGACAAAACCAGAGAGGGAGACAAACCATAAGAGATTCTTAATCTCAGAAAACAAACTGAGGGTTGCTGGAGTGGAGGGGGGTGGGAGGGATGGGGTGGCTGGGTGATGGATATTGGGGAGGGTATGTGCTATGGTGAGCACTGTGAATTGCGTAAGACTGATGAATCACAGACATGTACCCCTGAAACAAATAATACATTATATGTTAATTTAAAAAAAAGAAATTGAGTGATGTTTATTTTTAAAATAAATAAAAGTGAGGGGTACAAAGAGGACCTTTCTGCAGAGAGCTGCAGATGAGCTTTCCACCTCGCTCCCATCTGCATGTGTCTCCTTTGGAAACAGCCCCATGTTCTTTTTTTTTTTTTTTAAAGATTTTATTTACTTATTTGAGAGAGAGAGAATGAGAGACAGAGAGCATGAGAGGGAGGAGGGTCAGAGGGAGAAGCAGACTCCCTGCCGAGCAGGGAGCCCGATGCGGGACTCAATCCCCGGACTCCAGGATATGACCTGAGCCGAAGGCAGTCGCTTAACCAACTGAGCCACCCAGGCGCCCCAGCCCCGTGTTCTGTCTCTGCTGAATCATTAACAATCACTGGATGCCCCCAGAGGCTTGGAGTGTTTGTAGCATCACATGAGATAATGAGAAAGCCCATTATAAACCTATAGGTCGGTGCTGATTTTTTTTTTTTTTTTTAACATTTGGAATGGGTAAGCAGGGAGAGAGCCCTGAATCCTGGCTACGCTTTGAGAATGGCTCCCCTCCTGATCACGCTTCTGTGGAGGGCCAGGCAGCTAACTGGGCAATGAACTCCCCATCTCGGCTTTAGCTAGGCTGTAACTTGCCTTAGGATTTTGCAGTTCTTTGGGTACTGAATTATGTCTGAGCACAAGCTAATGACTGAACCCTGACAGGCCAGATCCTGGTTGGCATCTGGGACTGCCATGATGAAGCATCAGAGAGAACTTAAGACAAGCACAGTGGATGGGCGCCTGGGTGGCTCAGTTGGTTAAGCGACTGCCTTCGGCTCAGGTCATGATCCTGGAGTCCGTGGATCGAGTCCCGCATCGGGCTCCCTGCTCAGCAGGGAGTCTGCTTCTCCCTCTGACCCTCCCCCATCTCATGTGCTCTCTCTCTCAAATAAATAAATAAAATCTTTAAAAAAAAAAAAAAAAGACAAGCACAGTGGAGGAAATGGCTCCCACCGACGCTCTCATTTTAGAAACCAGTTAGTCTGAGGCCACACAATGAATCAGAGGCGGGGCTGGTATTAGAACTCGGGTCTTCTGGCCCTAACACAGTGCCCCTTCCCCCACACCATGCTGTTTAGCTCTGTCAATATTTCAAAACAAATTTGTTTAGCCTGATGGTTTTGCTCCAATGCAAAGTCCAAAAGCAAAGAAAAACCCTCAAACAAGAATTATATCATGAATAGGGTAATACGACCAACAACTCCACACAATAACCACCTACACCAAGTGAAGAGAGTCATAAGGGATACACAGCCTTGGCACAGAGGTGGGTTTTTTTCCCTCAGCTTTATTGAGATATAATTCACATACCATAAAATTTGTCCTTTTATACAATTCAGTTACTTAATACATTCAGAGTTCTACAACCATCACTATATAATTTCAAAACATTTTCATCACCCCAAAAAGAAACTCTGTACTCACTAGCAAGTACTCCCCATTCTTCACCCCTGACCCCCTGCCAGCCACTAATCTACCTTCTATTTGTATGCATTTGTCTGTTCCGGACATTTCATATAAATGGAAGCATATATACAACATGTGGTCTTTTGTGACTGGCTTCTTTCAATTAGAATGTTTCCAAGGTTCATCTATGTTGGAATATGTATCAGTACTTCATTCCTTTTCATGGCTGAGTAATATCTTATTGTATGGATATACCACATTTTCTTTATCCATTTACCGGTTGATGAACATTTGGGTTATTTCCATCTTTCGTCTATTATGAATGTCACTATGACTGTTCATGTACAAGATTTTTCGTAGACAGACATGTTTTCAATTGTCTTGGGTAAATACCTGGAGTGGAATTGCTGGGTCATGGCAACTCTATTTTTAACTTTTTGGGCAACTGCCAGACTGTTTTCCAAAGCAGCTGCACCATATGACATTTCTACCAGAGCATTCCAATTCCCCACATCCTCGACAACACTTGTTATTGCCCATCCTCTTGATCACAGCCATCCTGGCTGGCTGGCTGTGGCAGAGTTTTTATAACAAAAGTGACAGTTAAAATACTCTAGGGAAGCATATTCTCTGATCAACCATATGACCCAATCAGCCCCACAAGTGGTAAAATAGGACATAATACTAATTATACTGCCCTATCCTACCGCTTGTAGTACCCTCCCTAACAGTTAAGGACGGTGGCTCTCAAAATGCAGTCCCAAGACCAGCAGCACCAGTTAGAAATGCAAAGTCTCGGGGCGCCTGGGTGGCTCAGATGGTTAAGCGTCTGCCTTCGGCTCAGGTCATGACCCTGGAGTCCCGGGATCGAGCCCCGCATCGGGCTCCCTGCTCTGTGGGAAGCCTGCTTCTCCCTCCTCCACTCCCCCTGCTTGTGTTCCCTCTCTCGCTGTGTCTCTCTCTGTCATATAAAAAAAAAAAAAAAGAAAAAAAAAAGAAATGCAAAGTCTCAGACTCTGCCCCAGACCTACTGAGTCAGAGACCCTGCAGTGGGACCCAGTTCCCTATGATTCTGGTGATTCTGACACCTGCTCAAGTTCAAGGGAAGGCAACATCTGTTGCAGGGCATCTTTGCCCCCAATGTCAGCTTTAACCACCTTATTAGTGGTGATTAATACACACCAAATCCATCATCCTCTGCAAATGAGGATGGCAGTGACCAAGAAAGAACTTTCTAAAGGATTCCATCATGCAACTCAAGTGGAAGGGTTTGACATTTTCCAGTGATGAGTGATATTGATATAAATTGTTCACAATAATTAATTCTGGACACAGACAACCTAGCTGGAAGGTAAACAGGAATTTCATAAGCACCATCCAAGGCGGTAACATAATTTCCTTCATACTTGCTGTCCTAAATAATCCTTGTCCATTCAAAACTTCAAAGAGCATGCTATCATAGTCCTTTAGGTTTTTGGAAAGAGGATGGCATAAGAATTTCACATACATTAAAATAAACATTTAAACAGTCATTTAAAATACTAAAGATGGCCTCAACAATACCGTGTCAAACAGATCGCAAATACTCCTGTGGCCCCGGTCATGTTGATTACCACCTAAAAAAATGAGGAAAACAATTCTTTGGAAAGCTACTGCATGTTTGTTTCATATCCTGCCATTTAGAAACCTTTTCTATATACATTTCCTACCAGCTTACAGACTCAGTAATTAGGGCAAGAAAAGCCTCTTTGTGGCTACCTTTTTGTTACTTCCTTCAGCTATGGCTAGATTCACTGCTTCTCTCCTCTGCAGCGGGGAGTGATCAGCGTGAGTGAGGCCGGACTTCAGCCAAACCCAGTGTGCCCTCAGCAGCTTCCACCCCGGTCCCCGGGAGGTGAACACCACTCACGTGTGCATGCGGATGCAAAGGACCTCTCCGTCAGGGCAAGAATTGCTAAAACTCTTCCATTTGTTCCCTAAAACCTGTCCTTCACTGAGAAGGACACTGGTTTCTATAGCATTTCTCTTGTCTGGGACATCACGGTATCTCTGAGTAAATTCAAAACCTTCTTGTAAGTGTCTAGAATATCCTGAGCCGTGGGTCGCTCTGCAGGAGTCTGGCTCTTACAGGCTTTATGAATATCAAACAAATGAAACCGGACCATATCGCTCCCTTCAACGTGCCCCAAAAGGAAACTAGAGACGTCTGGAATCTTCCAGATGTCGATCTTCTCGTCATAGGAGGGCATGAGGTCATCGTCAAAAGGCGTGTCTTCCCCATAGGGCCACAGCTGCTCTGGAGCCACGAAGTCCCCGTGCAGCTCCCGGTGGCCACACTTGACCAACGTCCTGGAGCTGTGGTTCACCAGGGGCAAGGCGTCCAGGTCGTTCACCACGAGGCTGAAGTTACTGGTCAGCAGATACTGCGACAGCGTCTTGGGCAGGTCGCTGGAGTCGCACATGACCCGCGTGCCCAGGGGGCTGTGGTGCAAGTAGTGGATGATGCTGACGTAGTCCACGGCCATCTGCAGCCTGCGCTGCCACGTGTTCACGTTCTGGTACTTGGAAAGGTTTAGCATTGCTTCCAGATTGCTCAAGGAGCCCAAGGGGTGATACTCAGTCAGTATGGTGTTGTCGTCCTCACAGTAGCCGAGCAGGGTGACCACGTGTTTACTCTGCAGACCTTTCAGCATCTGCAGCCCATGCAGGAAGTCGTCTTTCATCTCCAGACTCGTGAGCCTTGAGAGCGCCACTTTGCGCTCCTTCCACTCAGACAGAAAGACCTGAGACAAAGCCACAGAGAACATCAGCCCCGAAACCGTCCCCTGTGTCAGTGAGCCCCAAGCCCCCCAACAAGTGCCGGGGGTGGAACGGAGAATGCAGAAACGAGGGTGACACAGACCAGTGCAGGAGAGGCGCTCGGTCTGGTTCCGAAGGCTCACTGATGAGCAAACACGGGCACCCGGTGCAGAAGGCAGGGCAGGCCTGGGATGGAGGCGGGTGAGGGTGCCGACGGCCATCGGCAGAGGGTGCTGGAAGGCTCCTGGGAGTTGGTCTAGCGGATGACTAGGGCTAGCAGGGTGGATGTGGAGAATGGGAAGTGCATCCCCAGGAGAGGGGCCTGCAGGATAAGGGCTTGGACTGGCAAACTGACCAAAAGCTCCAAACACCTGCAGCACAAACGGACTGGGGGGGGGGGGGGACAGTGGGAGGGGAGACGACTGGGAAAGTGGTAAGTCGAGCCCAGCCAGCCCATCACACATCACAGTATTACCTCCTCATCTTTCAAGGTAGCACAGTAAACCACAAACAGGAATCATTTTAGGTCACGACAACAGTTTTACGTGGGGTGTGGTTCTGTAAGAGCAGAAGCCGAAGTGCCCCGCAGACTCTAGACCCGCCCCTCCTGAGCGCCCAAACGGGACTACCTTCGACTCCCCATTTCTACTAGCTAGGAAAGGCTTGCAGGAAGGACTGTAATTAAGAACATCGGACTTTTTGCTTAAAGCTCCAAAGAGAAGGTGGAAGCCTGCAGAAGAGAAGACAGGCTCAGAAGTGGGGGGCTGGCTGCCCCAAGCTGCGTCTGCCGCCTGAGGGCTGTTTCTCTGCGCTTCTACTTACAGTGAGTAATCAAGTGCCTATAACATCAAATCTAAAATCTATCAGGCAGTAATCTGAAATAGATAAAAAGCTCTAGGAATAAAAATCTGGCACTACTTATAAAAGCATAAACTGGAACTTATCCATCCATAAAAAAATGGGGACTAGTTCAGGAATGGCAGGATCACTCAAAAGAGTAGGATGCGGTCAGCAAAATGCATAATTGACAGAGTTTTCACAGATAACAGTAATATCACAAATGAAAAAGGATACACAAAATTTCCTTTGTTATTGTTCTAACTGCATTAAAACAAGACAAAATTACATGGAAATCAAAGGAAATAGGCTAATGTTTCTCTCCATGTTTTCTTCATATGATAAGATTCTGGGTGATTTTTTTTTTCCTTTATGCCTTTTGGTATTTTCCAACTTTTCCAGAATGAATGTATATGATTTTCACATTTAAAAACACTTTTTAAGGGGCGCCTGGGTGGCTCAGTCGTTGGGCATCTGCCTTCGGCTCCGGTCACGTTCCCAGGGCCCCAGGATCAAGCCCCACATTGGGCTCCCTACTCGGTGGGAAGCCTCCTTCTCCCTCTCCCACCCCCACTTCTTGTGTTCCCGCTCTCGCTGTGTCTCTCTCTCTGTCAAATAAATAAATAAAATCTTTAAAATAAATAAATAAATAAAAATACTTTTTAAAAGAACTCAAAAATATATCAAATGGAGGTAAGTTAAAGACCTGTGAAGATTTCTTTGGGATCTGAGGGGGGGAGGTTTACAAATGGAAAAACCCAGGTACCCACAGTTGACCTTTAATATTTAAAAGAGAAATCTTTCAAGACCTTTTCAAAAACCCAAAATTGAGAAATTTCACTATGGATCATAATTTTTTTTAATTTTTAAAAATATTTATTTGAGAGAAAGAGAAAGCAAGAGACAGAGCACGAGCAGAGGGGGCAGGGCACAGGGAGAGGGAGAAGCAGACTCCCCATGAGCAGGGATTCCGACGTGTGACATGCAATGACCTGCGGCGTGTGGCTCAATCCCAGGATCCTGGGATCATGACCTGAGCCGAAGGCAGACGCTTGACCCACTGAGCCACCCAGGCGCTCCTGGATCATAATTTCTATTAAAAAGTCATTTTGCTTGTATGCCTAAAACTAATATAACATTGTATTAATTATATTTGAAATTTTTTAAAAGCCATTTTGCTCTGGCTGCTACATTCACTAAAAATTTCATGAATATAATACATTTATTTTTCTATGGAACACTTTTCCCCATAGACCTGAGTCAACACTGATTTTGACACTTTAACACAAAAATCGTATTTTTTGTTGAGACCCATCACTTCCTTAGACCCACCTCCTCATGGTGCCCACCAGCACTGGCAGGTGGTTTCGGTATCATAGGCCCATTTTTCACATAAAAATAGTGATCACTCTAGGGAAGCTGCTACAATTTATTGATACATACATTAATTCAATAATAAACAGTGGGAGAAGCTCAACCACAGGCCTCATGACTTCCTCCTAAACTCCTGTTTATGTCGATTTTTTGTGCCTCAGATAAATGAAAGATTATTAAATACTATTTATTATTAAATAGTATCAGTCTTTGGGATCACTCTCAAATACCTGAAACCTTCAAAGTTAAATATTTGCAAGTCAGGGATTGCTTAAGAATCATTTCTCCACAATCTCTAATTCAGTTGCTTTGTGACACTTTCTAAAACTCTTACTTAGAACAGTTTTACCTTTTTTGAAAAATTATAAAATTAATCAAGAATACCCTTCTTGGTAAAAATTCAAATACAGGAGATTTCCTTCCCCTGCTTTTACTCCCCAACCCAAAGGAAAGCTGTTAAATGGTGGGTAACCTCCCAGACATTTCTGTGTGCTCTCATACGTGTTCATGTACGCTTTACAAATAGCATTTGAGATTGGGGTGACATAAAATGAGATTATAACATACATATCACACTGCAACTTGCTTTTGCCATTTAGCTGATACCTCAGGCTTTCCTGTCTGTATACATATATAGATCTAAGTCATTCTTTTTAAAGCTGCACAACTTTTCACAGTTTGGGTATCTCACCTATGCCAGGGAGGTTTTGCAGATGATCATTTCTTTCTTTAAGACTAAAGTATAATATAATAAAGATTTATGAAATTTGTCATGGACGCAGTCAGAGGCATCAGGTTCTTTCTCCCAAGCAGCTCTATAATATTTAATACAATTTTATGTGATCTATTTTTAAAGACCTGATGGACACTTAAATTATTTCCCTTTTTTTTCTTATTAACAACAATGCTACAATAAATAGCCTTATATTCCCAACTCTGCAGGCCTGCAAGCATTTCTACAGGCTGGATAAGGAGATGGGTGAGTGAAGACTATAGGACTGCTATCACGACCCTCCCAAGTCTGTACCAGCATGCACTCACTCCACTCTTGCATGAGCGAATCTTAGGTTCTACAGCCTGAATCACAGTAGATGTTATCAGTCTTTGTACCAATCTGACAAATGAAAAACATTTTACTGTTCCAACTAATTTGTATTTCCCTGAGACTGAGCACTTTTCATCTTTGTTGGCATTTCTGTAGGTCTTCTGTGGAAAGTATGTTTGTTACCCTTTATCCAATTTTCTATGGCGTTGTTTTATGCTTATTAATTTCTAGGAGCTCTTTATGTATTATCCATGTGATCCTTTATTACAAATGTAAAGGATACATTTTAGAAAATAGTTTATGTGGTCTTTTGTAGTAAAAAAAAAATTAACTGCTATGTAGTCAAGTCTGTCTTCATAAATTTAACAAGTATTTATGATAATAAAAAAAAATTGAAATTAGGGCACCTGGCTGGCTCAGTTGGTGGAGTGTGCAGCTCTTGATCTAGGGGTTGTGGGTTCAAGTCCCATCTTGGGTGTAAAGATTACTTAAATATAAAATCTTAAAAAAAAACAAAAACAGAGGGACACCTGGGTGGCTCAGTAGGTTAAACATTTGCCTTTGGCTCGGGTCATGATCCCAGGGTCCTGGGATCGAGTCCCGCATTGGGCTCTCTGCTCAGCTGGGAGTCTGTTTCTCCCTCTCCCTCTCTCTCCTGCTCATGGTCTCTCACACTCTCTCTCTCAAATAAATAAATAAAAATCTTAAAAAAAAAACAAAACAATAAATAAATCCCTGCCACTATGAAATTTACATTCTAGTGCAGGAGGCAGACAATAAAGAAAATAAACAGGGTATGTATAAAGTATACATAAATGTGCTCTGAAGAAAAATTAAGCAGGGAAGGGTTTAAATTTTAAATAGGGTTAGAGAAGCTCTCACTGGGGTGACATTTGAGCAAGACCCTGCAGGAGGTAGAGGAATGAGCCATGTGCTACCTGGGAGGAACTACATCCCAGGCAGGAAGAACAGCAAGGGCAAAGGCCCTGGGGCAGCAGCATACCCACAGGCTGCCACATCAGTAAGGCCAGGGTGGCTGGAGTGGAATGAGCAAAGGGGAATGGAGTAGGAATAAGGATGCTATTTGACTTAGAATTTAATAGCAGTATTCTGGCTGTTGTGCTGTGAACAGACTGAAGAGATGGGAGGGGGGCAAGTGCAGAAGCAGAGAGCCCACTTGGGAGGCTACTGAAATAATCCAGGTACAGGATGATGGTGGCTTGGATGGAAGGAGGGGAGATGGGTAGAAGTCTGAGGAGTAGTCAAATTCTAGATCTCTTCTGAGTGCAGAGACAACAGAACTTGCTTATGGATTCAACATGGATGTGAGAAAAAGAGAGAAGTCAGGATGCTTCTTCCCACGTTGGTGGCCTGAGCAACTGGGCCAACAAGTTGTCATTAACTGCAATGGGGAAGAAAAAAGGAAAAGCAGGCAGAGGTGATAGTCTGGGACTCAGTCAGTGTGAGAAGCCTTTCTGACTTCCAAGTGGAGATGTGGGGTAGGCAGCTATATAAAAGAGTCTAGAGAGTTCAAGACAGAGGTCTTAGCTGCAGATAAAGGCAAGAGGCTGAAGACATCCAGGGAGCAAGCATACAAGAATGACCCAAGGTTAAGAGGGATGAGGAAGTGAACCTTGCAAAAGGGACTGAGAAGTGGGCACTGTTATTTCATACTTTAAATATACAATTCAGGGGTGCCTAGGTGGCTCAGCTGGTTGAGAGTCTGACTCTTGATTCTGACTCAGGTCATGATCTCAGGGTTGTGAGATTGAGCCCTGTGTGGGTCAGTGAGGAGCCTGCTTAAGATTCTCTCTCCCGGGCGCCTGGGTGGCTCAGTTGGTTAAGCGACTGCCTTCGGCTCAGGTCATGATCCTGGAGTCCTGGGATCGAGTCCCGAATCGGGCTCCCTGCTCGGCAGGGAGTCTGCTTCTCCCTCTGACCCTACCCCCTCTCATGTGCTCTCTCTCATTCTCTCTCTCTCAAATAAATAAATAAAATCTTTAAAAAAAAAAAAAAAAGATTCTCTCTCCCTCTGCCCTGCCCCCCACCTCGCTTGCGGGAACACTTGCATGCACTCTTTCTAAAAATAAATAAATAAATAAACAATTCATGTAACATCTGTTTTCCAGACAGCCTGAAGCATTAAAAATAGATCGCATGAGGTCCTTCTAAATCAATCAAATCCACTCTTCTGACAGGATCCAACCCAAATTTTATGGCTTTTTAATGCACTATATTTTAATTTTAAAGGGAAAAACATGCAGCTATAAAAACACTAACAGTTATCTGTGATCTCTTAAAGTCATCATCATAGGCCATGGACATGGAATGACACGAGGCCACACAGGGTATGACCTGAACCATGCTTTGGTTGTCCACAGCAATATGGCTGGACCTTCTGCCTTCTGGAAGAATTGATTCTACTGGAATCTTTCTTCTTCCTCAATAGTATTGTTGTCCCAAATCCTCTCAGAAAATGGGTATTTCTGTCTTTGAGATGGCTGACAGAGTATGTACCTGGTTTTTGTTTTTTGTTTTTTTGAGAGAGAGAGAGAGAGTGTGCAAGTGAGGCAGATGGAGAGGGAGAGAGAATCTTAAGCAGGCTCCATCTCCCAACCCTGAGATCATGACCTGAGCCAAAATCAAGAGTCAGACGCTTAATTGACTGAGCTGCGCAGGTGCCACTGTATCTGGATCTTTTAATGTAATCTTGGATTTAAAAATCTCAAAGGGGGGCACCTGGGTGGCTCAGTCGGTTAAGCGCCTGCTTTGGCCTCAGGTCATGATCCTCAGGCTCCCTCCCTCCTCCCCACTGAGGAGCCTGCTTCTCCCTCACCTCGCCCCCCCTGCTTGTGCTATCTCTCTCTCTTAAATAAATAAATAAAATCTTTTAAAAAATAAAAATCTAAAAGGGATTATATGTTAAATACTGGAATTAAAATGAAAAACTTAATAATACCTTAAAGTCTGGCATTGGGATGCCCCCAGCTTTAGCTTTCTTTTTCAACATTCCCCTGGCAATTAGGGGTCTTTTCTATTGTTTGTTCCAGCTCTGTGAAAAATGTCAATGGTATTTTGATAGGGAAGATTCAGGGTCTTTTCTGGTTCTAAGTTTTTAGGACTGTTTGTTCCAGCTCTGTGAAAAATGTGAGTGGTTTTTGATAGGGATTGCACTGAAAGTATAGATTGCTCTGAGCACCATAGACATTTTCACAATGTTTATCCTTCCAATCCAGGATGGAATGCTTTTCCATCTTTTTGTGTCTTCCTCAATTTCTTTCATAAGTGTTCTGTACTTTCTAGAGTATAGATCCTTTACCTCTTTGGTTAGGTTTATTCTTAGGAATCTTATGGTTTGGGTGCCTGGGTGGCTCAGTTGGTTAAGCCACTGCCTTCGGCTCAGGTCATGATCCTGGAGTCCCGGGATCGAGTCCCGCATCGGGCTCCCTGCTTGGCAGGGAGTCTGCTTCTCCCTCTGACCCTCCTCCCTCTCATGCTCTCTCTCATTCTCTCTCTCGCAAATAAATAAAAAAAAAAAAAAAAAGGAATCTTATGGTTTTTGGAGCTATTGTAAATGGAATTGATTCCTTAATTTCTCTTTCTTCAGTTACATTGTTAGTATATAGAAATGCAACTGATTTATGTGCATTGATTTTGTATCCTGCCATGTTGCTGAACTGTTGTATGAGTTCTAATAACTTGAGGGTGGAGTCTTTTGAGTTTTCCACATAAAGTATCGTGTCATCTGCAAAGAGAAAGAGTTTGACTTCTTCTTTGCCAATTTGAATGCCTTGTATTTCTTTTTGTTGTCTGATTGCTGAGGCTAGGACTTCTCCTACTATGTTGAACAACAGTGGTGAGAGTGGGATCCCTGTCGTGTTCCTGACCTTAAGGGAAAAGCTCTCAGTTTTTCCCCATTGAGAATGGTATTCACTGTGGGCTTTTGATAGATGGCTTTATGATATTGAGGTATGTTCCCTCCATCCCTGTACTTTGAAGAGTTTTAATCAAGAAAGGATGCTGTATTTTGTCAAATGCTTTCTCTGGATCATATGGTTCTTGTCTTCTCTTTTATTAATGTGCTCTATCACACTGATTGATTTGCGAATGTTCAAGTTATATTACAAAGCCATAGTCACCAAGACAGTATGGTATTGGCACAAAGACAGACACTTAGATCAATGGGACAGAATACAGACCCCAGAAATGGACCTTCAACTCTAGGGTCAACTAATCCTCGACAATGCAGGAAAGAACATCCAAAGGAAAAAATACAGTCTCTTCAATAAATGGTGCTGGGAAAACTGGACAGCCACATGCAGAAGAATGAAACTAGACCATTCTCTAACACCATTCACAAAGATAAACTCAAAATGGATGAAAGACCTCAATGTGAGACAGGAATCCATCAAAATCCTAGAGGTTCTCGCAGGCAGTAACCTCTGTGACACTGGCCACAGCAACTTCTTTCAAGACAAGTCTCTAAAGGCAAGGGAAACAAAACCAAAAATGAACTTTTGGGACTTCATCAAGATAAAAAGCTTTTGCACAGCAAAGGAAACAGTCAACCAAACTAAGAGGCAACCCACAGAACGGGAGAAGATATTCGCAAATGACAGTTTGGATAAAGGGCTGATATCCAAGCTCTATAAAGAACTTATCAAACTCAACACCCAAAAAACAAATAATCCAGTCAAGAAATGGGCAGAAGATGTGAACAGACATTTCTCCAAAGACATACAAATGGCTAACAGACACATGAAAAAATGTTCAACATCACTAGCCATCAGGGAAATACAAATCAAAACCACAATGAGATACCAACTTACACCAGTTAGAAGAGCCAAAATTAACAAGGCAGGAAACAAGTGTTGACGAGGTTGTGGAGAAATGGGAACCCTCTTACACTGTTGGTGGAAATGCAAGCTGGTGCAGCCACTCTGGAAAACAGTATGGAGGTTCCTCAAGACGTTAAAAGTAGAGCTACCCTATGACCCAGCAATTGAACTACTAGGTATTTAACCCAAAGATACAGTTGTAGTAAAAAGAAGGGGCACATGCACCCCAATGTTCATAGCAGCAATGTCCACAATAGCCAAACTGTGGAAAGAGCTGAGATGCCCTTCAACAGATGAATGGATAAAGAAGATGTGGTTCATATATACAATGGAATATCACTCAGCCAGCAGAAAGGATGAATACCCGCCATTTGCATCCACATGGATGGAACTGAAGGGGACTATGTTAAGTGAAATAAGTCAAGCAGAGAAAGACAATTATCATATGGTTTCACTCATATGTGGAACATAAGCAATAGCACGGAGGACCACAGGGGAAGGGAGGGAAAACTGAATGGGAAGAAATCAGAGAAGGAGACAAACCATGAGAGACTCTGGACTCCAGGAAACAAACTGAGGGTTACAGAAGGAAGGGGGATGGGGGAATGGGGTAACCAGGTGATGTGTATTAAGGAGGGCACATGTTGGAATGAGCACTGGGTGTTATACGCAACTAATGAATCACTAAACACTACAACAAAACTTAAGATGTACTATATGCTGGCTAACTGAACATAATTTAAAAGAAAGTAACTGATAAAAAAAAATATTTCAACAATTTAAAAAATAAAAACTTAATAAAAAGATACACATGAAATAAAATTTACCAAAAAAAAATCTAAAAGAGATAAACCTCCCACTGTTATCCTCAGAGAATAAGATCAGAGATGGAGAGTACAAGAGGTAGAAGGGAACTTTTTACTTTGTACTTCCCCTCCTTCTGCATATTTGAATTGAATGTAGTGCTTTTATAATTAAAGAAAATTAAAGAAAAAAGGAAAAAGCAATGGGTCAATCTGCCTTTCAGGCGCAGAGCTGCACACTGCTCCAGGAAATCCCAAACACAAACCAAAAATACACAGTCTGGGGAAAGAAGGGGGTGGCTGCATGCTCCCCTGAGGAGCAAAATCACTTCTGGTTGAGAACCGCTGACCTGAGAACCTGACTGAGGGTGCAGGAGAGTGGACAGCTTCAGGGAGAGACAGCATGAGAAGTCATGACACCTGAGCTGGAGGGCTTACAGGTCTGGTGGCCGAGGATGAAGAAATTCCGTTTGGGCGGCTCCTGTTTCCATAACAACTTATGCAACAAGACCAAGAGCTAAGGCAAGGGGGAAGGAAAAGTCGCGGAGGGGCCAGAGTAGGACCACTGGGCTGTGCTGAGCGCACGGGTGAGGTTTGTGGGAACATGACACCGCGGGGTTGTGGGACATCTCTGCTCAAACGCAGATGCACAGCTGGGGTCAACCGGGTTTGGGGCTCTCCAGCCAGGCACGATGGAGAAAGATGGAAAGGAGCTGCTGCATGCGTTTGCACAAGACCGACTTTGAGGGTAACAGCCACAGAGTCCCTGCTGCTGGGTCAATGCAGGAATGAAGACAGAAAGTGACACCGTCATGGGATCAACACACCGGAGGTCCCGAGGAGATTGCAAGGGACGCAAGGGCCCTGGGAGAGGAGGTGGTCAGAGAGCAGGATGCCAAGAACTCTGGTTACAGAAATTCCTACTGAGGAGCTTATGCCTTCCAGCTTAGGGTGTCAGTGCGGAGCGGTGCCCATGTGGAGGAGCTGGTCCCAGTGATGGGAAACGCGTTACGTGCAGGGAGTTGTGCCGTTAAGTGACCATGCGGACGAATGAGAGGCTGCCCTGTGCTGGGACCCACACGGGCCCTGGGCCCCGGGGCTCAAGGGGGCAAGACAGACAAGACTCCTCACTGATGGCTCTAACATCCAGGGAGCAAAATGCTTTTGCCCTGAGGGCAAATTTCAGCCAAAGACACAAGAAAATCAATGTAATGGTCTTACAGTCATACTTCACTTTAATAAACAAAGCTACATGACTCAGAGTTATTATCCACATTTTTAAACCCCATATTTGCATGGGCATGATTTGTAGAGCTCCCCAAACTCCAATCTGTGTTCAAACCACAACAATTTGCCACCATCAAAGCTACCTCCCGGGCACCTGGGTGGCTCAGTTGGTTAAGCGACTGCCTTCAGCTCAGGTCATGATCCTGGAGTCCCAGGATCAAGTCCTGCATCGGGCTCCCTGCTCGGCAGGGGGTCTGCTCCTCCCGCTGCCCTCTTCCCTCTCGTGCTCTCTGTCTCTCATTCTCTCTCTCAAATAAATAAATAAAATCTTTAAAAAAAAAAAAAAAAAGCTACCTCCCAAGGGGCATCTGGGTGGCTCAGTTGGTTAAGCATCCGACTCTTGGTTTTGACTCAGGTCATGATCTCAGGGTCGTGAGACCAAGCCCCGTGTCGGGCTCCACACTCAGTGCAGAGTCTGCTTAAAAGACTCTCTCTCTCTCCCCCTCTCTGCCCCTCCCCCTGCTCTTTCTCGCTCTCAAATAATCTTAAAAAAAAAAAAAAAAAAAAAAAAGCTACCTACCCAAAAATATATCCTTGAAGGTAAAGAGCAATTCTGAAAATGAAATCCAAAAATGATCTGAGCAGTAACACAGAAACAAGAGGGCAGCCAACCCCTCAAGGTCATCTCTTCGAAGGAGACAGAAATCACCTGGGTGTAAGCCCTTTTCTCTATCGACATCCCTCCCTGGTGTTTTCTTCACATCCTAATGCTTTCAACATCATCCCAGATGTATATTCCCACCCACTGCCCCAGACCCAAATGCTAGACTTGTACATCCAACCATCTGTGTCTCCACGTTCATGTTCATTCAGGGCCTTAACATGTTCACCTCACGCACACACAAAATCTGTTCTTCTGGTCTTCCCTGCTCAGGTAATGACAACCCTAATCTTGTTGCCTGGACCAAGAACCTTGTGGTCACCCTCTCCCTCTCTAACACCCCACAACGGATCTATTGGGAAATCCTACTGGCTCTGCCTTTAAAACATGAGCAGAATCCACTGATTTCTCACTAGGTTCACAGCTAACACCCTTGTCAAGCTGTGACCATCTCTCCCCTGCAAGGCCTAACCAATCTTCCACCCTCACCAACACCTTGGTCTCCTCTGCAAACATACAACACCTTCTCTCTCTACTCAAATTGCTCCAACGGCTCTCCTGGTCCTACCAAGCCCCCCGTGCCCTGGTCACCACTTGGCCCTCCTCTGACCTTGTGTGCTATCTCCCTTCTCATCCTGCCCTCTGGTCACACTGGCTAATCCCTGGTCCCCGAACAACCAGGCATGTTCCATCTTGGGGCCTCTGCTGGTACCCATCTTTTTTACTGGAACATATTTTCCCCAAATATCCACACGACTCACTCTCAGATCACCCTGACCACCTAAAATAGCAAGCCGTGCCTCTTTCCTTGCCCTGCTGTCTTCCCAGCACATGTCATTAACATATTTTATTGTATATCTATTTCTTTCCTTTTTAATTAAGATTTTATTTATTTATTTGAGAGACAGAGAGAGAACAGAGGGAGAGTAGGAGGGAGAAGCAGACTCCTGCTGAGCAGGGAGCCCGATGCAGGGCTCAATCCCAGGACCCTGAGATCATGACCTGAGCCGAAGGCAGATGCTTGACCAACTGAGCCTCCCAGGCGCCCCTTGCGTATCTATTTCTTATTCATTGTCTCATCCCCCAACTAGAAAGCTTCAACGGTCTTTGTTTAATTCATTGCCACAGCTCTAGCACCTACAATGAATGAATAAATCTTTAAAAAAAACAGTTACCTTGTTCTATGGTTTTACTTTGCATAAAAATTCCTTTCCCTTCTCCCTGACTTCTTCATTTCCAGGGCGCCTGGGTGGCTCAGTTAGTTAAGCGTCTGCCTTCTGGCCAGGTCACTATCCCAGGGCATCAGGCTCCTTGCTCAGCGGGGAGCCTGCTTCTCCCTCTCCTCCCCACTCATGATGTCTCTCGCTATCTCTTGTCTCTCTCTCTCTCAGATAAATAAATAAAATCTTAAAAAAAAAACAAAAAAAAACCCCATAAATAAGATGTCTTCTTTCCACATTCATGGTACCCTAGTCTCCCAAAACAAAAGCCAGCCGTTCATCAAGCTGCAGGCCCATGGATGCATTTTCTGCTCCCTCCCTCTTGCCAATCACTGAATATGTCCGCACAAAGGGACTCTGTGCAACAGTCCTTAACTGGCCCCTAGAGACACTGCTGCGTCAGTGGGTCTCAGCTACCACAGAACCGACACTGCACAAAGTGCAGCCAGCAGACACCGGCTGCCTAGAAGACAAGGGCTCGTGAAGCTTCTATCCGAATTCACCCCTTTGGTTTCTCTTTTTAAAATAAAAAGCTTTTAAAAAGTCAACATAATACCATGATAGGGTTTGAAAAATAAGAATGAAAAAAACTGCCCATTATCTTTCACCATAGCACAATTTCTATCATTTCTATATTTTTTTACGTAAATTGCATTAATTTTGCAGTTGAAAATCATGTATTGTACAATTTTGCATTTTGCTTTTTTCACTCATCCTCATAAGATTTTTTTCATGTTGCTACAAGGGGCTCCTAAACACACTTAATGGCTACAGAATAGTCTATCAAGTGGCCAGACCATAATTAACTATTCCCTTACAGTAATTACTACTGGTTTTCTATTGCTATAAATAACAAAGTACTCCTTGATGCATTTAGCTTTTTACCTTCCACTGGATTAGGATAAAGTCCCAGACATGAGATCACTGGGCTCAAGGGTAGAAATATTTTGAGGAGCCGTAACCCATAATGCCAAGTTGCCACCTTGAAAGGCCACCCCATTAACACTCGGATGTTACCCGGCACTCACTCTCTTCACGGCTCCTTCCCCGACACGCTTCAGCGGCCTCACTTCGGTCCTCAGCTCCTCGCAGGACAGCCACGGTGAACAGTTTTTCATCTGTCCCATTCTGAAGTGTCCGCGGGGACAGTGGGTGGAGGCCGGTGCGGAGCGGGGAGGGGCGATGAAAACCCAGGCCAGGCAGAGGTAGAGGAGCGCGTTCAGGAGGGCCATAGGCAGCAGCAGCCCCAGGGCTGCGGGCAGCGCCCTGCGGGGGGTGCCTCGGCTGCCGTTCTGGGCTTTCCCGCCCATGCCGCTGTGCTCGGCAGGTTCCTGCCGTGTAATAGCAAACAAGAAGTAACCATAGCCAGCTTTCACATCCGTGAAGGGGTTTGGGTGACAAGGGGTTAAAAGAAGGCACAGCCTCTTGGGCCTCTCTTGCCCAAGGATCCTGCATGCGTTGGGGTCCTTGTGAGGATTAAAGAAGGTATCGCTTACCAGGTTCATTCTAAATGCTCGGTGTCGGCGTTCCCACAATCCGTGTCTTTTTATTCTCAGCCAGTCTGGGCTCATCCACTCTGGATTTGATTAGAAGGAAGGGGTATGTGTGTGTCTGACTTTGTGTCTCTCCCACAGCAGTTCAGCAAAATGACAAATGAAAAATGAAAGTAAGCTGCATCTGTAGTCCCATGGGGCCAGGACAGACGGACAAAGGAGAGCAGTGGAGATTAGATAGGATGGGGGGGTGGGGGCGAGAACACGGCCGGCCTCCTGAACCCAGCTAAGGAGTTCGGATATTCCTTGGAAGTACGTTTTTAAGAAGCAAGGCTACTCTTCAGCAGGTGTGAAAGATGTACTGGGGTGGAAGAGACAGGGTGAGGGCTCTGGCAGTAGGGTGGGGTAAGAGCTGAGAAGCACAGGAGCTGGAGAAACGGTGGTGAGAACAGCGAGAGGATGATCCACAGGTGATCCTCGCAGCAAGTCACCACCGAGAAGGCTGGACACTCACCAGTTCTGCTCTAGCACTGGAGCCCGGCGTGAGGCTCATGGGGGAGGTGGGCATTACTGCCTAGTTGTGGGGTGGCCGAGGGGCCCAGAGGGGAGAGACAGCTGGAAGGACCCTGGACGTCAGGTGCTTGACACTCAGGGTGTCTGAGGCAGGAGCTACGTGTGAACCAGAGTGGACAAGGGAGATGGGCATACCGGTGTGCTCACTTAAGTGTCAGTACTGGTACATGCTGGGGACACTAGTGACAGAACTGACCCTGTGCTTCCCGTGTCCGAAACGACTGTCACAGGAAGGGTTACCTTCCAGGAGCATCTTCGTTCTCCCAGCTCAGGTCTCCACCCAGACACCTGGGCCACTCAGTGTCCTGGCTGGCCCCAGGCACTGGTTTGAAAATACTCTGCCACAAAGTACCAGAAAGGAGGTTTGCTGAATGAAAACTGCAACTGTGCACATAGACAAATGGCAATAGTTGCAGTGGCCTTGCCCAGGGGCCCTCGCAGGGTCTGGGCATGCCGGCGCCCTGGAGCCCCAGGATGGAGCAGAAGCTGCAGGAAGTCCTCCGACAGCCTGGCTGCCATTGCAGAGCCCGGCCCGCTGGTCTGAGCTCAGAGTCCTGCATCCCCACCCCCCGTTTCCCCGACCTCCATCACCGAATGCCTGCCACTCATTCACTCAACATGCATGAAGCCGTTTCCACATGCTCAACCGTGCTCTAGGCACCGGGGATCTGTGAGGAAATAAACAGATATGGCTCCTGTCCTCTTGGACCTAAGGGAGAAACCAGTGGAGGGGAGAGACAACAAATAAGTAAACAAAAAAGCTCCTGCTTGTATATTGTGCTGAGCTTTCAAGGACAGAGACTAACAGAGAGGAGATGCCCTGGATGAAGCCGGCCCAGAAGACCTCTCTGAGGATTCAGGCTGAGACCAAAGGCCCGAGAGGCGACAGCCACGAAGAGAATCAGAAGACAGCTCTTTTATGCCTTCTCCTGGAGACAGTAAACCCACCTGCCATTCATAGTGCTGGGACAACAGAGAGCGACCAAGCCAGCTGCAAAGCTCATAGAAAACAGCGTTTCTCCTGCTGATGGGTATTAAAGAGGGCACGTTCTGCATGGAGCACTGGGTGTTATGCACAAACAATGAATCATGGAACACTACATCAAAAACTAATGATGTAATGTATGGTGACTAACATAACAATAAAAAATTAAAAAAAAAAAAAGAAAACAGCGTTTCTCCTAGGTTCACACTGCGGCTACAAAGTATCAGCAACTCCCTTCTCTGAATGATGACTGCTTTCTTACTCACTGAGAAACTCTGCTCTCTGAAGCCCCAGGCTATCAGAAATTTTGCCACTCTAAGTCCTACCAGAATTAGGGAAGCATCCCGCTCCTGCCAGGCGGAGCTGTCCCTCTGACACAGGGAAGCCACCTCCACTTCCAACTGGGTGCAGAGCTGCAGAGAAGCAGGCTCCGAGACGACACGGATCTACAGGAACCGCATGGTCTCCCGGGAACCAGACCCTGGGGTGCACTTGGCAGTCCAGATCAGATCTTGACCTCTTTCCAGGCCGCCCTGCTTCACTTTGAGCCCATCAAAACATCACTTTCTTGGGCGCCTGGGTGGCTCAGTTGGTTAAGCAACTGCCTTCGGCTCAGGTCATGATCCTGGAGTCCCAGGATCGAGTCCCACATCGGGCTCCCTGCTCAGCGAGGAGCCTGCTTCTCCCTCTGACCCTCCCCCCTCTCATGTACTCTCTCTCATTCTCGCTCTCTCAAATAAATAAATAAATCTTTAAAAACAAAAAAAACAAAAAAACAAAAAAAAACCCCAAAACATCACTTTCTTTAAATTTTGCCTAAACTTCACCCATCCCGCAAATTCTGTACTAACTCTTTTCCTCTGATTGAGAGGCCATGTTCCACCGCTGCGTGGTCTCACTCACTGCAATGGGTCAATAAATCTGATAGGTTCGTTCCAGCGACCTAGGCCCCCCTTCTCTCCAAATTTGTGTCCCGTCCTTCCCAAACCTGACTCTCAGCTGATGACCTCGTTTCCTGTTTTCCTGAAAAACCAGAAGCAATCAGAGAGCCACAAGCCCCCAACACCTCACTGCAGATTCCTGCCCCCCTCCCTTCTCTGCTGCAATGACAACAAGCTGACCTGAGCTCCCAGCCCTGTGCCCGTGCAAACAAGACCCCTCCCTGCCTCCCACCTGCTCAGGACGCTGCCTCCGTCTTGCTTCCCAATCACTACCAGTGCACCCTAACTTCTCCCGCCATGGAAACACCCTTGTCACCCCACTGTCCCCTCCAGTTACTGCCCTGTATCTCTCTTCCCTTTTTGGTCAACTCCTTTAAAGACCATCTATGCTCACTATCTCCATCACCCCCCTCTCTTTCTCTAGAACCTACTGCTACTCCACCCACACTGACCAAATCGCTGTGACCTCGCTATTGCTGAACACAGCAGTCAGTTCAGTCCGCCCTGGCATCTGGCATGGCTGATCACTCCCTGCTCCTTGAAACGCCTTTGTTAGGAAGGTGCACTCTGGCGGCTCCTCCTGCCTTTGACTCTAAGCTGCTGGAGTGTCCAAGGCTTGGACAGACCTCCACACTCACGCCCTAGGCGATCTTGTCCAGGCTCGGGCTAGCTGTCCCCACCGGCTGACAGCTCCCGGTGTAAAGCCCCAGCCCCAGCCTCCCCAGAATGCCACGCTTGCTAACTTGAAGTCTCTACTTGGATGTCCAATGGACAATTCAAAAATAATATTTCTTCTCAACAGTAAAACGACAAATAATTCAATCTGGAAATGGGCAAAGGACTTGAACAGACATTTATCCAGAGAAGATATGCAGATAGCCAACAGGCACACGAAAGGATGCTCCACTTCATTAGCCAGCAGGAAAATGCAAATCAAAACCACAAAGAGAGCCCACCTCATACCCACTAGGATAGCTGTCATCAAAGAGTCAGGCAAGAATGAGTGGTGACAAAGATGTGAGGAAATAGGAACGCGTATACATTGCTGGTGGAAAACAGTCTGGAAGTTCCTTGAAAGGTTAAACATAAGTTACCCATGCAAATCCATTGCTCGGTATATGCCCAAGGGAACTGAAAACGTACATTCATAAGAACCTCAGTCCCTAGTACATGAATGTTCACAGCAGCATTATCCATAACAGCCAAATAGTGGAAATAACCTGAAGTCCATCAACTGATACATGGACAAATAAAATCTGATATAGCCATACATGGAATATTAACCACCCATAAAAAGAAATAAAGCATTAGTACATGCTGTAACATGGATGAAACTCGGAAACTCGATGCTAAGTGAAATAAGGCAGACACAAGAGGTCATATATTGTAGGATTCTATTTATGTGAAACGTCCAGAACAGGCACATCCATAGAGACAGAAAGTGGCTTAGTGATTGCCAGGGGCTCAGTGAAAGGGGAAATGGAGAGTGGCTGCTAATGGGCACAGGATTTCTTTTTGGATGGAAATGTTCTGGAATTGTTTGTGGCGATGACTGCACAACATTGTGTACTAAAAATCACTGCACTGTACACTTCAAAAAGCAAACTTAATGGTATGTGAATTATATCTCAACTTCAACGGATAACAGAAATGCTTCCCAAACGCAACGTCTGCAAACCCTGGCTCTGCTGCATCGCTCCAGCCTCACCCAAGTCTCCCCCTTCCTTGGCGCAGTGGCGTCTGCTCACCTGCCCCTCCGTCCTTCCAGCTACGCCCGTCGGGGTCGTGACGGCGTTCGCTCACCTTTCCCACAGACTCCAGGCCCGCGTCTTTCTCTCTGGCCCATTCCCGCCTGTCTTCAGGGACTTCGACTGAAACTATGGCGGCTTTTCCCACTCGGCCCTCACAGTCTCGTGGGCTTCCTCCAGCGGTACCTGATTCTTAGAAGGTGCTCTTGAGGAAATGGATAAAAAACTGCCTCTCTTTTCTACAACATTCAAAATGGCCAAGTATGTCTCAACTTAGACCTTAGGTCAAGAAACAGCACTTTTTTCTGTAAAAGGCCAGACAGTAAATATTCAGGTTTAGGGGCCAAAAGTTGAAATCCAGTGACAAGTGCATCACGGGACTTGTGGGGCACCAAGTGGCAGTGTAAAGCAATGACAGGCCACAAGCTCTCTGTCACTGTCATTCAACTCTGTCACCAGGGTGTGAAAGCAGCCCCCCACATTACAGAAACCATGAATAAAACTTTACTTATGGACAATGAAATTTGAATTTCATATAGTTTTCATGTGTCACAAAAGATTATTCCTCTTTTGATCTTCCCCCCAGCATTTAAAAAGGTAAAAAGCATTCTTAGCTCGCAGGTCATACAAACACAAGTCACGGGCAGAAGCTGGCCGATCCCTGCGCTGGGTGATGCCATCCCTCTGGGTCTGCTGCAAACCATCCTTCCACCCTGCACATTCCCTCCACGTGATCTCCCTCACGCACATGGTGATGGCATTGGTTTCTAAGTCTCCACTGTGGCCCGGATCTTCCTCCTACACTTCACTCAGCTGGCTCATTGAGGCCTGGGATGTCCATAACTGCGCTCTTTCCTGTCACCAGCATGCCCCTCCTCCAGGGTTCCCTCACTGTGACAGGCATACAACCTGCCCACTTGCTCAAGTCACAAAACAGGTGACTTGGTTCTGCCCTCCCCAACCTCTAAACCCACCAATCACCACGTACAGTCAATTCTATCACCCAAACCTCTCTCAAATCTGCTCACTTCTCCCCTTCTTGCTACCACCCCCTGGTCTAAACCGCCAGCATCTCTTACCTGGGCTTCTGCAACAGTTTCCTGCATGGACTCCCACTTCTTTCTCTTTTCCAGTCCATTCTCCACACAGCAAATAGAATTTTTTTTCCTTCCTGAAATGTTTCAAGCATGGAAAAAACTAAAAAGTAAGATCATGAACACCCCTCCAGCTTTGTCAAGTACCAGTGCATCATAGCTTTTTGAAGATCTTTTTTATAGAAATAAAATATTACATATATAGTTGAAGCCCCTTGGAACCCCTTCCGGTCCTATTCTGCTCCCTCCCAAGAAGTAACCACCGCCCACAAGCTGATGTACATCAGCAGTTCTCAAACTGCAGTCCCAGGACCGGCAGCAGCAGCACCACCTAGGAACTTGTGAGAAATGTGAGTTCCTGAGTCCTCACTCCAGATCTGAATCAGAAACTCTCAGGTGAGGCCCAGAAATCTCTGTTTTAACAAGTCTTCCAGGGGATTCGGATGCATGCTAAAGCCCAAGAACCACTGGTGTATAGAATTTCCACACATACTTTTTATTTTCACCACCAGTATGTGCCTATAAATAACAGCACATAATATATGGATGTTTATCAGCTGTATACAAGTAGTACTGTATACATCCTTTGCAACTTGCTTTTTTAAAATCCCAACATTAGGTTTATGAGGTTCATCCATGCAGATACATCCAACTGGGTTTGCCATCTTCACGTGTTTAGCTTTACCACCACCAGCAAAGTGAGTTTTGTACACACCTCCTTCTGCACGTGTGGGAAGTGTCTTGCTGGCATACACAGGGTGATCTTTATAAAGCACAAATCTGATCACTCCTTGCTTAAAACCAACTAACCGTCCTCCTCTGTCCTCAGGACAAAGTCCAAACTCCTATAAGGCCCCCTGAGCTCCAGCCTCTGTCCACCTCTCCAAACACTTCCTTGCACCCCACCCTCTAGGCCCGGAGCTTCCCTCCGTTCTCGAAGTCGCTCCTCTGAGATGCCCAGGCTCTGGCATGTGCGTCCCTTCTTCCTCAACTGTGAGTTCCCAGGGGATTGCCCGCCTGCTTCGAGCACCCCTGTATCCTCAGCAGCTGGCATACAGCAGGGGCTCAGTAAAAACGCACTGACTGCCTGATCACTCAGGACTCCTCTCTGCTGCTTTCGCACTCCCACTGAATCTGCTCTTTCTCTCTTCACATACCTGTCCCCTGATACTCTCATCCAGCACCTCCTCCAATCTGAGTTCACCATCTTTTCTTCTCAAACCCCCTTTCTGTGACCTTCCACGATCCTATATTGCCACAGGTAGTAGAGTGTTTTCTATAGGGCCTGAAGCCTATAAATTTTTTTTTTCTTTTGGAGGGATACCACTTTCTTCATTTCCACACAGAGGCTGCCAACATCAGGTAGGAAATTCTGTAGCACTCTAAAAATTCATTATTTTCTAATCTACATTAGATCATTACTCACCCTTTTTTTTTTTTTTGAAGATTTTATTTATTTGACAGAGGGAGAGAGAGCACAAGCAGGGGGAGCGAGAGAGGGAGAAGCAGGCTCCCCGCTAAGCAGGGAGCCCAACGCAGGGGTGTGGGGGTAGATCCCAGGACCCCGGGATCACGACCTGAGCCGAAGGCAGACCCTTAACCGACGGTGCCACCCAGGCGCCCCACACTACCCCAAAGGGTAGTCCTCAGACCCATAACCGACGGAGCCACCCAGGCACACCATTTAATGCCTTTCTTGTGGACCCGGAAGTTATGCCTCAATAATCTTTCAATTATCCCTAAGCCCTCAGATCCACTTCTGAATCCTCAGAAAACACTCACCCAAAAATTCAACTAACTTTTACACAGTGTCAACCTCACACCAATTCTGTGAGGCATATATAATTGTTATTATTCCCATTTAACACATAAAAAGATGAGGTGAAGTGACTTAGCCAAGGTCACTAACCTGTACATGGCAGAGCCAAGTTTTCTGGCCTTAAACTCACCTTCTTTCTCTAAATCCTGCAACCCCTCAGGTGTTGGACCGAATTGAACATAGCATGGTCACTGCATGGGGTGGGAGGTAGATCTGAGACTGCCCATTTCTTAAAGAAATCTTTAGCCCACCCCAACACCTGATGGGCCTTTTTCTTTTAAAGGCGTATTTCTGGAGTAGGCAGTAGGCTGCCCAGGGCTCCGGATAGGCTGTATGGCTGAAGGAACTCTGCTGTCCAGAAATAAGCAAAATGACACTGACAGTTGCTGGTTTGCAAGGAATAAAGACGTGGGGCCAGCTGGGTAGGAGAAATTCAGGCACTGTTTAGACAAAGGACTTCTGACATTGATAGTTAAAAGTTGGTAATGGAAAAAACTGGAAACCACTGCTCCACGCTCACAGCTCATTTAGAAGAAAGAAAAGCAATAGCACAAAATTAGTTTTTACCGATTTACAGACTATTCAATTCAACCAGAAAAGAAACGAACTGGTGCCACCCAATATAATTTAGAATAGAATCCCATCTTGCCAACAGAACACAAGGCATATTAAAATAATGACTTTAAATATTTCGGATGCTTACTTAGCCTTAAGGTGCTACAGTCAAGGTAAAAAGGCCAGAGAAGACAAGACTACTAATCACACGGCTAAGCCAGCCTTTAAAAAGAGAGCGGCACAGGATTACCCCGACCACCGGGCCCCGCGCCCCGCGCCTGGAGGCGGCTGGCAGCGGCGGCACGAACAATCCCGAGCAGGACAGACGCCGGCAGGAGGGAGCCGAAGCGCAGCCCGGGCCGGGCCGGGCCGTCCGCCACGCCAAGCTGCAGCTGGGCCGGGGCGGGGCGCTCGCTGCCGGGCCCGGGGCGGCCGCCCGACAAGGGAAGGCCCCACAGGAAGCCCAGTCTCCCTCCCGCCCCGCAGCCCCTTGCTCTCGCGGGTCCGGCCGGGACGCTGCGCGCCCGCCCGCCGCTTCCCCGCGCCCGCCCGCCGCTTCCCCGCGCCCGCCCGCC